>NC_043975.1:16265451-16583309 GCF_902148855.1 Sphaeramia orbicularis
TTCCCTTCTGAGCAGAACTGAATGTACAGAAAACAGCTCTGAACATAGTGTGTACGGTTCAGCTCGTCTAGTCACACTCACACTATGTATCCACACTGTAAATACAGCATATTTGTTCATTTAGGTTCTAAAGCCATGTCCTGGCACTTAATTCTATAGAAGCACATGGATTTTTTTCAATCTACTGACACTACATTTGTACTTTTTGCATTGCAAGACATTAGTTACATCTCATAAAGCCTGGTCAGAATGTGGTTCTACTGCAAAACAAAAACAAACAAAAAAAAAAAACAAACCCAAACTTTTTTCCTTCCTTATGGATCTGCATCTCAAGCTTTATACTGGAGCATGTTTGGCTCTAAACTATTGGTCACATTGCAGATAAATGTAGTTGAATCTGGAAACATCCTCTTTCAACCTCCAGACTTTAGATGTGATGTCTTGAAATGGAAAAACAACTAAGGAACTAGGAATTTGAACTCAGGTACAATGAAATAAAAAAAGTGCAATCGTCCTAGGTGCCATAAAAAAGTACAAATAATGTATATAAAAGAGAATAAAAACTAAAATATAAAAGAAAAACCCTGACGGCGTAAATATTTGAAAAAAAAAAAAAAAAAACAGTATAAAAAGGTGTTACTAGAAGTATAAAAGACACATAAAACTAACAACATAAATCATCATATACTCTGGACAACATTCAGCATTCCACACAATCAATCAATCAATCAATCAATCAATCAATTAATTAATTAATTGAAAAACAACTAAGGAACTAAGAATTTGAACTCTTCACGTCAGTTTAAGTCACTGTTTTTTTGTACGGAAGAGGATTAGGGCCACTGGAAAAAATAAATACAAAATAAGGTCCAACATATATATATATATATATATATATATATATATATATATATATATATATATATATATATATATATATATATATATGTTGGACCTTATTTTGTATTTATTTTTTCCACGGCACCTTGCGGCATCAACTGTGGTGCCGCACCAGCCGAGGTGCCATGGTACCTCGCGGCACCAGCCGAGGTGCCACGGCACCAGGTGTCGGTGCCGCAATATGCACTCGCTGTCTCTCAACAAATGGGCAATGCCATGATAGCGGAGCTCCACAGGAAGCTCTTCTTCTCCTCCTCTCAAAATAAAATAATTTTAGAACTTCTTGTAGCGAATATTCATCAAAAATGATATTGAATGTCAGGCAGCTGAACAATTCAACACCGTAATCACACAATTGTTTACTCGCACTGGTAGTTCACAAAGTTGCCGTCAACTTTTCGCGTTAGCATTAGCTTAGCAACAAACCTTCACACAGTGCACACAAGGGCCATTTACCACTGAAAACTAACCCCAACCATACCCTAAGCCTAACCTTAACCATTTAACGCCCATGCCTAACCTTGAGCAGACACTGGAACCATATTTAATCATTTAACTGCTTTGCAAACTATATTAATGGAAATATCTATATTTTAAAATAACTTTATTTTTTAGCGCACGACCTCCACTTCCGGTGGGGTACTTCCTTAGCATTAGCCACATTAGCTGAAAGCCTTAAAATTTTTCAGCCTATCCTTTTATTTTTTGTGGTGGTCTTAATTTTAAAGCAAGACACCTTTCGGGTAAACAGTGCCCCTGTAATTGAAAAGGTGGATGATGGTTTTTTTTTTCTTATAGTGGATATTTTTTTGGGCTGCTCTCTTTTTTTTCTCATAGTAGATAAATTTTTTCACCTGTTCTTTTTTTTTTTTCTTATAGTGAATAATTTTTTGGGCTAGTAGATAATTTTTTTTGCCTGTTCTCTTTTTTTTTCTTTTAGTGGATAATTTTTTTGGCTGGTCTCTTTTTTTTCTTATAGGGGATTTTTTTTTTCATCTAGTGGATAATTTATTTTAGGCTGTTCTCTTTTTTTTTCTTACAGTGGATAATTTTTTTTGGGCTGTTCTCTTTTTTTTCTTGTAGTAGATAATTTTTTTCATCTAGTGGATAATTTTTTTTAGGCTGTTCTCTTTTTTTTTTCTTGTAGTAGATAATTTTTTTCATGTAGTGGATAATTTTTTTTAGGCTGTTCTCTTTTTTTTTCTTGAAGTAGATAATTTTTTTCATCTAGTGGATAATTTTTTTTAGGCTGTTCTCTTTTTTTTTTTTCTTGTAGTAGATAATTTTTTTCATCTAGTGGATAATTTTTTTAGGCTGTTCTCTTTTTTTTCTTATACTGGATAATTTTTTTGGGCTGTTCTCTTTTTTTTCTTGTAGTAGATAATTTTTTTCATCTAGTGGATAATTTTTTTAGGCTGTTCTCTTTTTTTTTTCTTGTAGTAGATAATTTTTTTCGTCTAGTGGATAATTTTTTGGCCTGTTGCACCTCTGGGCCACCGTACATCACACTTAAAATAAGACATAATCACATGACACTACATTTGTACTTTTTGCACTGCCATCTTCAAAAACACATTAGTTACATCTTATAAAGCCTGGTCAGAATGTGGTTCTACTGCAAAAAAACAAACCCAAACTTTTTTCCTTCCTTATGGATCTACATTTCAAGCTTTATACTGGACCATGTTTGGCTCTAAACTATTGGTCACATTCCAGATAAACGTAGGTGTATCTAAAAACATCCTCTTTCAACCTCCAGACTTTAGATGTGATAACTTTTACTGGAAAAACAACTAAGGAACTAAGAATTTGAACTCTTTAAATGTCAGTTAAAGTCACTGTTTTTTGTACAGAAGAGGATTAGGGCCACTGGGAAAAAAATTAAAAAATAAAAATAAGGCCCAATATACATATATATATTTTTATTGTGAGAACATTTGAAAAAAAAAAAAAAAAATCTTACCAAGTGTATTTTTCTCATTTCTAGTCAAAATATCTCATCACACTTAAAATAAGACATAATTACCTAAAGAGTAACTTTTCAGTGAGATATAAGAACTTATTTTTAGATATAGATCTTGAAAATCTTATATCAAGAAATCTTACCAAGATCATTTTCACTTGTTCCACTGGCAGATTTTTTTTTGCTTGAATTAAGCAAAAAAGTCTTGAATTAAGCAAAAGAAAAATCTGCCAATGGAACGAGTGAAAATTTTCTTGGTAAGATTTCTTGAAATAGATTTTCACGATATATTCTGTAAAAATAAGTTCTTATATCTCACTGGAAAATTAATCTTCAGGTGATTATGTCTTATTTTAAGTGTGATAAAAACGTTTTGACTAGAAATGAGAAAAATACACTGGGTAAGAATTCGATTTTTGCAGTGAAAAAAGTCAGAATGCTGAGATTAAAGTCAGAATTCTGATTTTAAAAAAGTCAAAAACCTGACTCTAATCTTGGAATTCTGATATTTTTTCTCAGAATTCTGACTGTTTTTTTTTTTGTTTTTTTTTTTATTGTTCTGAGATTAAACTCAGAATTCTGAGGGAAAAAAAGTCTGAATTCTGACTTTAATCTCAGAATTCTGACTTTTAATCATAAAAAATATATATATTAGACCTGTTTTTTCAGCAGCCCTAATCCTCTTCTGTACCTTTACAAAATATAATCATAATCATAAAAAAAAACCTGTGATGATGTGTCATATCTATCTATTCCTAAGACAGGGGTGTCAAAGTCATTTTAATTCAGGGGTCACATGCACCCTAATTTGATCTAAAGTGAACCAAACCAGTAAAATAGTTGCATAATAACCTATGAATAATAACTCCAAATTTTTCTTTGTGTTTTAGTGCAAAAGTAAAAGTGAAAACTCATTATCAATTAACTTCTCATTTACACAAAATCATTAGAACTTACTGACTGCAGCAGATCTACAAAGGCACAGGAACGTTTAGGTCATTCATAGAAATACTTTATAGGTCATTCATAAAAATACTCTGAAACTCAAAATTTAAACCTAGTGTTTTATTGGAGGACCTAACAAGACTTTATTACTTTTGTGAAATAAAAAAAATATTGTTATGTAGAAAATCAAGGTCAGTGAAGTTACCGTATTTGGTTCCTTACTCATAAGTGGCAAAAACCAAACCAAACCAAAAAAACCTAGAAGAATAGAAAAACATGTAAGAAAACACATGTAAGGTGAAAGGAACATGTATTTTAGAACATTAGAACATCATCTTCAGAGCATTTGACCAACATGAGTGCTGATCCAGACCAAGGTTCTAATAGTTTTGGATTTTTCATTATAGTTTAGTTTTAGTTAGTTTTGACTTTTTTTTTCTCTAATTCAGTTAGTTTTAATTCGTTTTTAGAGCAGGTTTGCTAGTTTTTATTAGTTTTTGTTTTTTTTGTAAATGCTTAGTTTTAGTTTAGTTCTAGTGTTAGTTTTAATTTTTTCATAACTTTTCTCTTCTTCGCCGTCATATTCACATAAATCCCACAGAGGACTGCTTTCTATCAACTTTAGACTCCATGTTTCCAGGTAGAGTGGGGACGAGAAGACGACTCTAAATGACAAGTGACCACAATTAACGGACCATCATTTTTATCTGTTTTAGTTAGTTTTGTAAGCACACAATAGAGTTTCAGCTAGTTATTGTTTTTTCTTTTAATTATAGTTTTTATTTATTTCAGTTAACAAAACTGTTTTTTCAATTCTAGTTTTTGTCATTTCGTTAGTTTTCGTTAACGATAATAACCTTGATCCAGACACCTGTCCACATCCACATTATCGCTTTGAACATCATTCCTTACATTAGTACCGTTACTTCATGGTACCTAACAAAGCAACAAGCAGAGGTGGACCTTACAGACCCTGTAGACCACATTTGACCTGAGACTGTTACCTCACTGTCCTCACTGTAACTGTTGCTGTCACTGTCTTGTAATGCATGTGGAAATGACCAAAAATAGTCACTAGCCTGATAAAGGGTTAAAATTGCTCTTACTACATCCCATGGGCCAGACCGAACCCTTTGACGGTCTGGTTTTGGCCTGCAGGCTGCATGTTTGACACCCTTGGCTGAAGGAAATATGATGTAATTTTCCGGCAAATAAAGTCAAATGGGTAGTTACGATGAGAATAATGTCATATTTCTGTCAATGGGAACACTTGATTTAAACATTTAAAAGGGATGCAAATCAAAAAAAACATAGACCCAGTTGTTTTTAGACATTTTTAGTGTAGAAGTGTACACGAGGGATTGTAACTCTATATTCTAATTTGATAATGTGATGAAACTATTTGTTTATTGCCAATTTTTTGACGGTCCTTCCACAAGTTTCTGCGTCTTGTGACTGTGAAAATGATCCCACGTTTTCCCAGACTTTAGTAACAACACCCATAATGTGGACCAGTGGAATTGGAATTATCCTTTAATCTGTCATTTCCATCCCCACACATTTACCAAAACAGCTTTTGGACTTCCCCTAAAATAATGTGATACATGGACCATGATGTATTTCCAGTGCAAAAACTTCTAAACTCACTCACACACACATATACACACTTAAAGGTGCTGTACCATGAACTTGTGGTTTGCTAGATGATGTGTAAACCACACTAAGAGCGCTGTTCATTACCACAGGAGGGGGCTGCAGTATAACACACTGACAGACGGCCTTTTATCACACACATGCCCCGTCAAAACCACACACACACACACACACACACACACACACATGCCTCTGGGAGATGAACAAGAGTTTCATGCCTGACAGTGATCTCATACATGTGACGGTAAAAAGCCAAGTAAAACCAGCACAGATAGTTAGCGAACTGGGACTATTTGATTTCAAAAGGAAGTAATTTCAATGACCGGGCCGTCGTACGCTCGAAAACACCGAAACCACACGGAGACCGCAAGAGGAGAAAATGTGATTCACTTTGCATCCGGTTTTCCTCACACACACACATTTCACATTTGCATCGGTTGTGTAGCGGGATCGTTTTTATTAGCTTTTGTTCCAAGTGATTCCTGGCAAAGCTGGCTAAAACCGAAGAAATGTGACGCAAAGTCTAGCGCTGAGGATATGCCACAATTCATAAAGGCAAGCATCTGTTTCGGTGAAAGCCTGCTTCCTGGTGCTTTGCCAGTTCCCGTCCGAACCCCTTTCATAGCTCCGGGTCTGACGTTCTTAAAGATCCTAACCTGACGCTGGCAGGCCTGAGAGAGCAGCACCTGACACCTGATGCTGTTTGTGCATGAATGTGTTTGAGGAATCCGTCGAATACCTCAGCCTCTCGGGAATGCCAGTAATCCCGCTCACTATACCCGATTGCTTCTGAATGATGCCTTTCCATCTCGGTTTGGATGTTGCTTGATTCATTTGTTCACTTCATGACATGAGCGGTAGCATTAATCATACTTGACTCAGTCTGAGTGAGGGCAAGCGTTTAGTAAAAACAGAGGAGTAACTATTGATATCTCTGGCTGTTTTTCTCAAACTTTCTGGCAACTTCTATGTTGTTGTGAGGTAATGTTGCCTCTCTCGAACAGCCGCTTCCAACTTTGCTGTGACAACATATCATTATGCAGCACTCAACGTACAAGTGGTCCTTCTACGACTGTCTCGGTTTACACATTTGGAAGCCACTACAATGGTAGAAATGTGAGAGAACCAACCCTCCCAGAGACGACATGTCAAGCTATTTCTGGGTCCGACACTCCAGAGGGATGTGACACATTGAGTGAGGCGGGGGTAAAGCGCAGGCCAGCGAGTGTATGAGAAAGCTGATAACAAGCCGAGAGGAAGCTGTTTATCTGGGCTTTGTGCGCGGCTTTAATCGCCAGCCCTCGCGGTCACTGAATTATGCGGCCTTACAAATAGTTCGAGACGACCGTGGTTGCTTTGTTCCTCCGGGAGGGAAAAGGAGGTGAGAGGTTTTGTGGCTGGTGGTGGGCAGAGTGGTGTTCTGCCAGTCAGGTCTGGCCTCGGAGCCATGTGGAGGTTTGTCTCCAGGAACGCTGATGGCTTTTAAAGAGCTGCAGGCCATGACTGGATGGGTAATTTTCATACTTTTGCGATTTGGTGAGGGGCCAAAAGCAACATGCTGGAGGTTCGCTCTCTCTGAAACAGGATATTGGGTTAGTAATGGCTGTCAGGGGACCAGCAGAATGACATAAATGTAAGACTTTTTTCACACATATTATTGAGAGCTAATAGAAGTCTTAGCATGTATGAACAGCATGGTCAGGCACATCTTGCATTGATATTGCAGCCACTTTTGACCTCACACAACATAAAACTGCCTTGTTCTCAACATGGAGAGAATACCAGTGTTACAGACTACCGTTCAACAGCGCGACGTAGTCTTCAATAACCGCTTTGTAATCCTTTAAGAGTATTATTTATGAAGTGATTATTCGTCATTGTCTGTTTTAAATTGCATTAAATTGTACTAGCAGGAATGTAATCGCCTTAATTTCAGCTCTAACTGAGGGTCCGCTGGGTTTTAGCCCTGCTGTGACACCTTACAGTACCTGGGCTGGACTTAACCCCATGGCAAGGCTCGGAGAACTCTTCATAATAACCATGTAATCAAGACCAATTAGAAGCAAATGAGAGGTAGGGTTTCACCAGTGAGGTCAGCGCCGGCATCGTTCCTGGATGATCACCAGTTTATGGTTTTATAAATCATTTTGAGCACACCCTTGAGAAACAGATTATTTTTTCTTCTTGAGTTAGAACGGATAACAGAGGCATAGCTTTGTTCTTTTTTTTAAATTTTTTTTTTTACATTTGATCTTTGTATGTATGAACTGTCGCAAGGTCGCCCAGTGGTCAGTTATGGTACTGCCACAGAAGAATCCCTTACAATACAACATACCACAAGTTATTTTAGCTATTATGGCATCGTTTTAGTTTTAACCCTTTTATGCGTAGTGGTCACTCCAGTGGACAGTTATTCTACATCTGTTCTCTTGTATATTCATGGATTTTGTTGTTTTAGTTCCATATCAGCCAACACAGTGAACACTTATGCATCATCCCATACACTGACATTCATACCATTACTGTAACTTTCCTGTTCTTTTATCTAAATCAATTGCTAATTGTTATTAGACTGTAATTAACAGAGTTTTTTTTTTTTTTTTGCATATTATCTTAGTGAGTAATAACTAATATTATAGTATGTTAAAATGTGAGAAAACATCAGATTACCTCCTGAGACCTAGGAAAGTGAATTTTTTTTAGCTTTTTTCCGTTAAACAATTGTCTTGATTGGAAACCGCATATTGCAACAGTTTTTTTTTTGTTTTGTTTTTTTTTCCCCGAGACATTTTTTAAAATTATTTTTATTTATTAGTTTTTTTTTAATGGAATGTCCTTTACAATGGACAGCATTTTTTTTTAAGTAAAACTGTCAAACTTTTATCCCCTACAGAGGACAAAAATGCATTGCTGGGTCTCAGGAGGTCAAAAATACTTTTATTTCATAGTTTTCACTGAGTATGTCAGTAAATGCATGTTTCTTTGTTTCAAAAATTAAATGCATGGTGTCCAGCTGAGTGGATATTTTTGTAACTCTATGAAAAATAGGTTCATTAAAAAAAAATAAAAATCAATCACATTGTTTTTTTCATACCTAAAGAGGAATAAAAACACTCTGGGAAAAAAATCTTGATTAAGGTTCTCATAATTCATGCATGAAAGGGTTAAATAATGCATTCATCATACATGATAACTTCTCAGGTTAAACTAAAAAGCTCATGTATGGCTGACAAAGACCAACATTTTTTTTTAAAAATAAAGAAAATCTTTAAAAGCTACTAGTGTTAGCCGATAAAAAAATGTCAAACTTGACTGAGCTAAACCAGGGGTGTCAAACATGCAGCCCGGGGGCCAAAACCGGCCCGCCAAAGGTTCCAGTCCGGCCCGCGGGATGAATTTGCAAAAATTACACTTCAGATATTAACAATCAAGGATGTCGAACTTGTTTTAGTTCAGGTTCCACATAAATGAACAATGTGACCTCAACTAAAATAATAGCATAATAACCTATAAATAATAACTCCAAATTCTCTTAGTTTATTGTGAAAAACATAATATTACATTACACCTATAAATAATGACAACTCCATATTTTTCTCTTTGTTTTAGTGTAAAAACTTACATTAAATTGTGAAAATATTAACATTTACAAACTATCCTTTAACAATAAAATCTGAAAAACCTGAAATTTTGAAAGTAAAATTTTAACATTACACTTCCTGTTATTAAATATTTTGTGCCTTTGTAGATCCAATCATGTGTAAATGGTAAGTTGAGGTGTAATATTGTTAAAATTGCACTTATTTTTCTCAAGAAATCTCAGTTTTTTCTGGTTATTCACATCATTTTTGTTTGGATAGTTTGTAAATGTACATATTTTCATAATTTAATTTTGATTGCACTAAAATAAAGAGAAAAATTTGGAGTCATCATTATTTACAAGTTATTATGCTATTGTTTTACTGGTCTGGCCCACTGGAGATCAATTTGGGCTTAATGTGGTCCCTGAGCTAAAATGAGTTCAACACCCCTGAGCTAAACAATTATTTACAATAATATATAGAGTATAGAGCATCCAATATTAGCTAGGTGACCAGAAACACAATTCTAAATCAGCACTGATTTATTGCCTGAACATTAGCATCAACTGATAATCGCAGATATCAACCAATATCAGTATCAGCATAAATAATGAAACCCATTGTTGTCCTGGTCTCTAGTTGAATGTTTGTTTATATTAGGTCTATGTTTAAGTGTGTTTGGGTTTATGTTGAAATTGTACATCGTGAGCTAAGAAAAACCGAAGCCAAGTGTTGACATAATTGGCCAATAAAGCTGATTCTGATTCTGAAATTTCACCAGTGGGAGTGGTTGATATTTATCTGTTGTGCTTAATTAATTTTTTTTTATTAATTAGTTTGATTAAATTTATGTTTAAGATAATGTAATGACAGGCTGAAAGACATTAAACTAGTTAGGGGCCCTCTCTTTTTTTATTTTATACATATAATGAAGATTTCCTTGTTTCAATGGTGTAAGAGGAGGGTAAATTACAACAAAAACAAAATAAAGAAACAGAAAATAACTAGCATCTGCAACAACTCTTATGCTGAACTGGATAAAACAAGACAAAAATGAGAGAGAAAAAAAACCCAAAAACTATAAATAACCTAGCCTCACCAGCTTATGAAACAAGTCAAATTTGAACCAGATACGTAGTTGAGTCAAATATAATTTCCCTTAAAACAGTAAAAGAGTCAAATATACTTTTGTCAGGTGACCAGGAACAAAAGTCCAAGTTAATTCACCTGTGTATAGCATTATGCAACTGTAAGAGTAATAAATTACTACTAGTTACAGGTTAGCCAGCTCAGCTAGTTATCTTCATCCTTCAAAAACAAACAAAAAACAAAAGCAAGAGTTGAGCACCTTTATATATGTAGCTGTTGTATTCATGCGTTGTGTTATATATGACAAAACCGAACTTCTTTGGACACTTGCTGTTTATTCCTGGCAGAAACGTATACAGTCAGTCTCATTCGTAACACCCGAGCCTTGTTCACACACGGCTAAGCTAAAATAAAAAATCAAAGTTAGCTAGCACAGCACATGTTAATCATGGTATGAACATATAATAAAGAATATTGTCATTTTCATTCAAGAATATACTCGACTGATAGGGAGCTAAGCGTTACACAAATATAATGGTGTAATATAATAATTTAAATATGAAATTAAAATAAAAAAAAAAAAGTAAAATAATGACAGGACTGACAATGTGTGTACTTACCAGGTAGCTAGCACAGCCAAACTGTTGCTATCTCCCTGGGGTGCACCACCCTAGTCCGCAGGGGTGTTGTGTTCAATGGCGATTAAATAAAATTGTAATTAATACAATAATAGTGTGAGATGGCAAGTGGGATCACACACTACATACATTAACTCTGTTACATATACAGATAAAGTAGCCTCAGTTGCTAGGGTTAGCTGGTGAAAAATGGTAAAATTATACTAACTACTGAGTTAAGTCTTATACTATTTCTCTTAAACTTGGTCGGCTAAACAGAAAAAAATATCTTTATCAAAGCAAAAATAAAAAAATCAAAAAATAAAAAATCCATGATCTTGTAAAATATTATACAACAATAATCTTATTTAAAGCATTCAACAAATTACTACCAAGTAATATACAAAAAAACTTCACAATTCGGGAGAGTACTCATAATCTGAGAGGCTTTGGAGATTTCGCATTACCCAAATTTCAAACCACTTGTAAACGTTTTTGTTTGTCTGTATGTGGAGTAAAACTTTGGAACAGTCTGGACATCCAACACAAGCAATGCCAAAATATCCACCAATTTTAACTGTTCTATAAACATATGGTCTGGTCCCAGTATAAAGATGGAGGGTCTTAAAACTGATGTTCCATCAATATTCTGTCTTATATGTTATTGTGTGCTTGTTGTTCCTCATCTAGTTGGTTTGTGTTGTCCATTACCATCTGCTATTGTTCTTACCATTGCTGGGAGGTGCTGCCCTTTACCATTAGTGCTATTGTAGCTTTTTATTTTTTTTCTTACCATTGTTGGTATTGTTGCTGTTCTTTACCACTTGTGGTATTGGAGTGTTTTGTTTTTACCATTGTTGGTATGTAATTATTGTGCCCCCCTGCCCCTCTAGGCCCGATCACCACCAAAATTTAATAATTTCTTCCTCGTGCCAGTATCAACATTTCCTGAAAATTTCATGAAAATCTGTCCATAACTTTTTGAGTTATCTTGGTAACAAACAAACAAACAAACAAACGGGAGGCAGATCTGTCTTGGTGGAGGTCTGCACACTCCGACTGCTTTTCTTGTTTCTATTTTTTACACACATTTTGGTTATGCAATGCAACTGCTGTCAAATGACTTCATTCTAATTTGGTTTAGGCCTATTTTGTTCATTGTTCTGGCTGGAAGTCAAAGGACAGGAGTGAGTGTTTAAAATGTTATTATGTTCAGTTATTTGATGATGAGAATGGGGGTTGTATTAAATAAGTTTTCTTCTTCCCACTCCTTTTTGAGTATAGATGAATTCTTTTTTTGGAATTTTGAATTTGCATGTATTCTGTAAATGCTCAAAATAAACAAACAAACGAAATGAATGAATGAATGATATGAAATGAAATGAAAAATTTGTTCTATACACCAAATAAGTAAATACAGGATTATTCCATTTGACCAGTTCTCCAGTTAACCAGCCTCGGTCACTCGTGTTGAAGCACAGAAGTGCGTCTGTCAAAACAAGAGTACTGGAAACTGGTGAACAACATGTTCTCCAGTCCTGTTTGAGGCGTAGATGTGTTATAAATCAGACAGCCTATGTATAGACTGTAATTTTGAAGGTTTTGAAACAGTTTGGGTTTCTTGTTATGTCATGCAACAGCCACAAATCAGCCCCGAGGCCACCAAGGCATACTGTAGTAAGTTATTCTAGCAGGTTAAAAGAAAGGGCCCGCTGTTGATGAAAAAGACGTGACGTGACATTAAAAGATACTGTCTCTGGCATGGCTGGTGAGTGTCCTTTACCTCACAGATTCCTGTGATACGGCTAAAGTAAATTTAGGCCTTGTTGTATATGCCTTACAGAAGTATACTGTTTATTTAACATCTCCACTGTGCTGAGTTATGACTAGTAATGATTACTCAAATGCCCAGTGTTTGGGCTATTGTACCAGGAGTGCCTCCAAACAGGCCCACTGGTGTTTATTTGAATTTTCCATTTTATATTGCCACGTGTCATTAGGCTGTTTAGAGTTTACTCGGAGTGATGGATCATTTCCTTCACCCCTCTCCACTCGCTAAAAACCTGCTGGATGGCGCGTGCTTGTCCCAAAGGTGGAGAATATGTGTGTGTCGTCCGGAGATAATGGCATCCAGAGTGCATGACAGATGTCTTATTTCAATACAGACAGACAACACCTATACAAGCAGCGCTGGGTCTGCTCCTGCTGCTCTAAAGCTCAACGTAAGGTTTGAAGAGGGTGACGGAGGTAATTACACTTAACACCACCTCTTCACATTTGTCACAGAGATGTTCATTTAACATGCGTTGATCCTTATACCTCAGATAACTGTTCCTCTGTTGGATTGTATTCACATCTATGGTTTTGCCTATATTCAACGGTGCATAATATGGTGAAGATATGAAAGTGACAGCAAAATGTAGTTGTTTTTTAATGTTATTTGAGGGTTTATACCAGGGGTGTCAAACTCATTTTCTTCCGGGGGCCACATTCATCCCAATTTAATCTGAAGTGGGCCGGACCAGTCAAATAATAGTATGATAGCCAATAAATAATGACAACTCCAAATTGTTTTAGTGTAAAAATTAACATTCAATTATGCCAATATTTAAATTTACAAACTATCAAAACAAAAAGGATGTGAATAACCAGAAATATAAGTACTATTTTATCAATATTATGCCTCAACTTATCATTTATACATATGCATTACAGATCAGATCTACAAAGGCACAAAACATTCACTAACAGGCAGAATATTGTTAAAATTGCACTTAATTTTCTTTAGACATTTCAGGTTATTCACATTGTATTGTTAAGGGATAGTTTTCTTTATGTAAACATTTTCATAATTTAATGTTTTTGCACTAAATCAAAGAGAAAAAATTGGTGTTGTCTTTATTTATTGGTTATTATAATATTACTTTTGAGTTTGATGCCCTAAATTGATCCCGCAGGCCAGATTGGAACCTTTGGCAGGCCAGTTTTGGCACCCGGGCCACATGTTTGACATCTGTGGTTTGTACTGTTTCTGAATTTTTTTATTATGTACCGATATGTGCTAAAACAAGGGCAAATTGCATTCACACAGGGTAAACAGCGGACTGATGTTAATTTAGAAAGTATATTAAAGAACCTGACATTATAATTATACAGACTTAATTACAATGTCACTGTTTTCTGAGTTACTCCAAAGTGTTACGTTAAATAAATCTTGATGCCGTTAAAGTTATCATGTGTAAGATGTAAGTCAAGTCTGTTTTGGGGTGTATTGACATGGTTTTATGTATATATACACTGTAAGACCGGATACGTTGAGTTTACTTAAAAAAAAACTGAGTAAACCGGTTGCCTTAAAAAAATTTAAGTAATGAGTAATGAAAACTTGAGTGTATTAAACTTAAATGCTTGACTTGAATGGAATTGCTATTTTAAGTCCAACACACTAAATGCCAAGCTAATTTAACTTAAAATTTGTTGCAATGTCAATTGCTTTGTATAATCATTAGACTTAATATCATCAGTTTATTGTACTCATTTCCAAGTTGATTTAAATCAAAATCTTTTGCAATATAAATTGCTTTATGAAATTATTCAACTTAACCCTTTCACGCATGAATTATGAGAACCTCGATCAATATTTTTTTTTTTTCTGAGTGTTTTTATTCCTCTTTAGGCATGAAAAAACAAACGATATGATTGATTTTTTTATGAACCTATTTTTCATGAAGTTACAAAAATGTCCACTCAGCTGGACACCATGCATTTCATTTTAGATGCAAAGAAACGTATTTACTGTATACTGTGTGAAAAGTATGAAATTAAAACATTTTTAGCTAATCTGATGTTTTCTCCCATTTTAACATACTATAATACTAGTTATTACTCACTACATGGAGATAACATGCAAAAAACAACTTTTTGTTTAAAACAACAACAAAAAAACTGTTAATTACAGTCTAATAACAGTTAGCAATTTTTGATGGCAGATCAGCTTCATCTAGAACAGTAAAGTTACAGTATTGGTATGAATTACAGTGTACACGATGATGCATGAGCATCCACTTTGTTGGCTGATATGGAACTAAAACAACAAAATTCATGAATATGCAAGAGAACACCATTGAACAGTGGTCCACTGTAGTGACCATTATGCCTGAAAGGGTTCATATATTGTAGCGTGGATGGAAGTTAGGTAGGAAGATAGCTCAATGTAATTTGCCAGTACAGAAAGTGCATTTAATTTGGCAAGGCATGAAAATCTACATTACAAAGAGGATAAATTTCGATGAACAGCAAACCCATTGTTCAGCCTACGGCTCTCACTCATGGTGCAGTTCTACAAAAATTGAAAAACAAACACAAAAAGGCCAATAAACACTGCCATACACACATTAAGTCCAAATTAACACTAACACCACAACCCCGCTGAACCCCTGCACATAAAAAGAACACATTTTCAACATGCCCACTACCCACAATCCAATGGTGTGGTCATGACTAAAACTTAGTGATTTAAACCCATTCAACTTAAACTTTTTCATACTTTCGTCTATGTCTACAAATTAGTAGAATATACTTAACATTTTATAGCGATGTAATAAAACTTGAATCATTGAAGTACATTGTAATTAAAGCATTTTAGTAAACACAAAGTCGGGGTTTACAGTGTACTGGCCTATAAACAAATACACAGTCCCCTTATAGAACAATAATCCTGACTGTCTGGCTCAAACATTGTGGGGGGGGTTGCAGTGTTTCTTTTCAGCTGTGATACTACTGAGTCAGACAAGAAAGGACTCATAAATTAGTTTCTGCTGTAATCTCTACACTCTGGCTGGCTGTCCCAAGATGTCCTCCTAGATTTAAAAGCTACACTGTAATGTTTATGTTGGCTGAAAAAGAATATGCATCAAACTCATTTGATGTATTAAAGACGCTTCTGGATATTGTTTACATACGCAGGTGAAAGCTTGGTGGAGAAAATCTTATTTTCTCCCTGTTTGATGTCAGTGCTTTGAAGGCAAAAATCAATCTTAAATCACGATAAAAGGTCATTGGTTGGGGGTTCTGTGAAATAACTGAATATTTATCTGTTCTTTTGCACATTTGCTGAATTTCACCGAAAATACGGCAGTAAATGCAAGTGTTGGTAACATTTTGTCTTTACGTTATACCGTAACAGAAGGTTAAAGTGAATGTTATGTAACTGAACAATAAAAATGTGCCATATCTTTTGAATTCCTAACAAAAACAACAAACTGGTTAATTTATTGGTAATTTGATAATTTTTTAGACTTAGTCATATTATCAGGGACATTCAAATGAGTAATCTTTTGGCTGCCAGTGTTGCTGACAGATAACCCAGTGGAAATCCTTGTGCTGCTTTGTGTTTGAGCAGTTCAAGCCCTAAAACTCAGTTTCATGGGAAATACGAGCATGCTTATTTTGAAAGCCATGCTTGATCTGAGTAGCACACTATGCTTCCCCTTTTTCCATCTGCGACCCAACTCTTGAAGTGTGATGAAATCCATTTTGAACGCTCATTATACAAGTTATGTCATGAAATATTCATGTCATTTTATGGAACATGCAAACACTGACGTTCTAAAAATACAATATTTTACTTTTGTTTTTCTGAAATCTCCCCCCCTTCAAGAAGCTGCGACTCTTGAAACCTAAGAGTCTGACATGCACATTACACAGGTTGCAGAAAGAAATACTCTTTACATAAACATGGCGTCACTGTGAATGTTAACATAAAAAGTCTTTCATGCTATTTAAAGTGTGAAACCCAGTAAACACAGGAGAGATTAAGTCTGGAAAAACAACAGCAGGCCTCATATGTTGACTGTCAGTGATGTTGACAATGCACTGATTACCACACTCATAAATCTAATTTCATGCTTTGGTATATGACACTGTCTATAACCTGGAAACATGCTTTTCATGATTGGATAAACCTCTTGTGCATTCAAACCAATAAAGATGAAAGTACTTCTTATAATGAACATATTATTCATTTACACACGCTACTATGAAACCATATCATATTTAAGGTCAGGTGCATTCTCTAAAGAGCTTCAACAAAAGAAAAGTCATTGCAACATTTGGAACCGATTGGTCGTTCCTTAAGAAAATGGAACAAATTAAGCCCCAAACCAGCAGGGAGTCGAACACAACAGATAATTTTGCGCACGGTCTTTATAGTGTATTATATTGTTTGGAAAAGTCTTGGGTTGCTCAGGAATCCTTTTGCTTCTGGTGCCAGTACCGTTAGAACTGTTCTTGATATACAGGCGTTGGTTACGGTCGCTGCTAAAGGTATTAAAGCACAGCAAAACAGATTGTGCCATCTGTGTTTAGTTAGTGGGTTTGGGTTTCGTTTCTTTGCGGTTCAGCCTGTGCAAGAGGTAACAAAAGGGTTCAATCCCACAACAGTTAAAGGATGGTTCTCATTTATTACAGCTTGTTAGTAACGTTTTGGCCATATGTTCTATCGGTTACGTTAGCATTTTAAAGTTATTGTTGAGATCAGGGAAAGCAAGAGTGTTATGATAAAACAGGACGAAGCTAATGGTTTATTTATGAGTGTACAAGCAGCAGCCGCAGTGAATAATTCAACTAAACAAGAAAAACTTCATTGTTTTTAATCAGTAGATTCACTTGCAAAAATTTGTCTTTATGACTTTTGGACTTAAATTTTGGCTCAAAGTTAATATCTGTTTTTTATTCGACAATGTAAAATATACAAGTATGAACATCTCCCTGGAATTTTAAAGCTTGTGCAACTCTCAGAAGGGTCTGTGAACTAGTGGTTAAATAAGACTACAGAGGTCACCAGAGATATTAAACATTACAACAAACACAGAAGCGTTATTCAATTATTGCCTCGTGTTTCGCTACGGCAAAGTCTACACTATCCAAATCAGCTCATACTGACACAAAAAGTATTAAATAAATAAAATCACAAATTGGAAGCCTGTACATACTTCGCAAGAACAGAGAAATGTGTTTGCTTTCTCAAACGAAAACCTTTTTTTTTTTCCTTCATGAGAACCTTAACCCTGTAAAGCTAGCAACTATTAAATCGGTGAAAGAAAATTCCAGTTCTTTGAAAGTGGAGCCTTTATTGGTCCTTCTGAACAACCAAAAAAAAAGTTTTCAAATATTAGTTTCCTCGTATGAGTTTCAATTTTGTATCGTATTTGATACATCAGGTCTCAATGCTGAAATATTATTACTTTTGAACAAACAAAAACGTAATATAACACAAACATGTCTAAAAAATTGGTAATTCCTTTTCAAAATTGGCAAAGTTCTGCCTCCTTCCTCATTAATGTCAATCTTGTAGTGTCACTGGAAAGGCCTCTGGTGAACGAATGCCTCCCCCCCGGTGGATTGTCCATGTATTGCATGTATCTAATTGCATACATCAGGTTTAAAAAAAAAAATCACACTGATTATGTAGAGGGCTTCAAAACTCATGTATCAAATATGATACGTTTGATGCTACAAGGTTAAGTGCAGACCTCCAGGGAACTCAGCATTAACCTTCAAATTTCCGACCAATCACACAATAGTTGTCAGACACCACATGAGAATGTGTTGAGGACAAGCTGCAAGAACTCCTAAACTAGAGAACAAATGTTTCTGTTTTTGTATGTGCAGGCCTTTAGCGGCAGATATGTTAATGTCACTGATTAGCCTAACATTAAGATTCACACTTGAAAATTGTTCGTTTCCACAGTTTTTCAGAGCTATTTTACTACAACTCAAACTCAAAAGCTGATGGAAAATACCACTGACCTATGGTTGAGGGAACCAGGGTCATGCAAACTTCCATGATATCTTTTTCAACCCATAAAGACCCAAAGCTACTTTGGTGGCAGTTCCCAAATATATTTTTCTCTCTATTTAACCTATCTTAAGGGATTTATCAGCATTTATTATAATATTTTCCTCTGTATTTCGTGTTTTGTCAGCGTAAATTAGGTATTTTCTTATATTCAATCTGCTGATCATGTTGATGTTCATTAAAGCTCAGATGAATCCAAAGGTTCTTAAATCAGAAACAAAGAAAACTGAAGAAAAAGTGACATTTTCAACAAATATATCGATAACTGAGCATAAATCAAGTGTCTCCATCCACTAGCATTGATCAAACTCTATGGGTTCTACTGGTGAGTCAATGCTGTAGAAGATGACGGTGTTTTGCACATTCACTATGGTGCCTCTGAACGTCCCAGTGGGTCATATCTGATGACCACGAAAAGATGACAAACTATTTTAAAGCTAATTATTTACATCACAGATGTCGAACATGTGGCCTGGGGGCCAAATCTGGCCCGCCAAAGGGTTTAATCCGGCCCTTTGGATGAATGTTTGAAATGCAAAATTTACACTAAGATATTAACAACCATTTTAGTTCAGTTTCCACATTCAGACCAATATGATCTAAAGTGGGTCGGATCAGTAAAATACTACGGTAATAACCTATAAATACTCATAACTCCAAATTTTTCTCTTTGTAAATGTAAACATTTTCATGTATTTACACTAAAACAAAGTAACATTTTGCAAAAAACTGTGAATAACTTGAATAAATATATGAACCACCTGAAATGTCTGAAGAGAAGTAAGGGCAATTTTAACAATATTATGTCTGTAAATGATAAACTGAAGCATACTATTGTTAAAAATTACACTTATTTATTCAGTTTGTTCATGTTATTCACATGGTTTTGAGGGATAGTTTATAGATGGAAACATTTTCATAATGTAATCTTACGTTTTTCACACTAAAACATAGAGGAAAGTTTGGAGTTAACACTATTTACATATTATTATGTTATTATTTTACTGGTCCGGCCCACTTCAGATCAAATTTAGCTGAATGTGGCCCCTGAACTATAATGAGTTGGACACCCCTGATCAGTGGATGGTTTTGGTTGTCAGTGGCTGTTTCAGTGGGTCTTTATGGGTTTTGGCTTTTTTTTTTTTTTTTTTTATTAAAGTGATGTTCATTTTGGGGAAACCATACAAAACAAGTGAAACAATCATTTCCACCCAAATCTCTGAGGTAAATGGTGCTAAAATAGTGTATAAAGCTGAGGGGCACTGAAGCATTTGGTGATGTTTTGAAGGAAATCTCTGTGACGGACCTTTCTCACACTCCAAAAGTATGAAAATATGCCAAACAGGCTGATATTTTCTATATGTGTGTGTTTCATTCTCTGTGAAACACCTGCTTTTGACTTTGAACATACAGTATGCATGGACTGTATGGACTGTATGTATGTTTTCTTTCATTCAAATACGAACTGAGGCTCAGCGAAGGAGTATGTCATCGTCTCTTCTTTCTTTCGTCTCTTACATCAACGTACAGCTCATAACGTGCCTCCACGCAGCGTGTTACCTTCACTGTAACGGGAACATTTGTCAAAATGCAAATAAAGATATGCGAGAGAAACGAGAGTCTTTTGAGGAAACCCAGACCACCTGGCTTCTCTGGCCCTCTTTACCTCCCTGTGTGAACAGGCCGCTGCTAGCACGAGCATGTTTTCAGTTTGCAGCAAAAGTCCTAATATATCTGGATGTGAACAATTGTACTTGTTTTGCCATTACACTGTACGCTGGGCTCAGTTCAAACACATCGATAGCTGCTATTACGACTGGATGACAGCGGCCTCTCTGCCCGGTCTAAAGCACACCCCACTCACTCAAATCTGCACGGCTGAGGTAATGCCTGGGGCCCACGCCAGAAATCCATGCTCGAGAACAGGGATAAGAAATCAGATCTAAATTTAGAGGATTGTTAAGTAGACTCTGTAACAATTCCATCAATCAAACACGCTGACTTTTCCCTCTCATGTTTTACAAAAGAGGATTTTCTTCATTTTATTGCTATGTATCATGGATTACGTCACAGCTGTGGCTCATCGGGAAAGACTCCTGTGGTGTCACACTTTAAACTTAGACGTCATGTCACGCTTTTTACCCCCCCCCCCCCCGATACTTTTCAACTTTTTACCTATTCTGCGTTTGCCTGTTTGCGTTTTACGTGAGAGCGAACCACAGCGAGTGAGTGAGTGAACCCCTCGTCGATAAGTAAAGGAGTCTTACCTTCGGAAGAGGGCTGAGAAGCAGGTTCATTGCTCATCCTCAAAATGTTTTGATACTTTGGACTTGATCTGAGGTGAATGATACAAGCTTCTGGTAAAGACCAAGCTGACTGTAAAATATTAGCCTTTTTCTTACAGGGTATCACATGAGCCTGCCTCGGGGCATCGCTGAAAGCTCTTAATGCCTTCCACTCTGCACCAGTGCCACTTTTCCCAGAAGCTGGACTGTCTGTCAAAGTGGTATCCCTGGAAAAAAAAGGAGAAAAAGTTAGAC
Source organism: Sphaeramia orbicularis (assembly GCF_902148855.1). Lineage (NCBI taxonomy): Eukaryota > Metazoa > Chordata > Actinopteri > Kurtiformes > Apogonidae > Sphaeramia > Sphaeramia orbicularis. The sequence goes on from NC_043975.1 coordinate 16,286,598, forward strand.
AGTCCTATTAATACAAATTTGAGGAGATTATCAACATTAGCGCCCCCTCCCCCCTCACTTTTTTTCATCCCAGTTTCTTACATGAAAACTAGACAGCACACACTTTCTAAGGCATGGGGCCTTAAAGGTCCCACAAAGAACGGAATATTAGCTAAACTTAAAAAAAAAAAAAAAAAAAAAAGGACCATACTCCATTTATATGTATAAATATAGAGACCAGTTTAAGTGATTAATAATACACTACACATTAGTAATGCAAACAAGATATTTTTGTATCTTGAATGGTGATGTTGAGATGAAACAAATGATTTATTAGTCCTCAATTTTAAAGGTTGAATATGTAACATTTGTGCATTCATGTGAAGTTTGTGTTGGACTCTGTTTGATCTTGAAAGTTAGCATTTTGTTCAAGAAAAAGGTTCAGGACAACACTTCCAAAATGATACTAGTGCTTAAGCATCTTAAAGCGTAATCCCACTGATGGCCACTAGGGGCTAGTTCCAAGAAACAGTGACAATTACTTACGTCGCATTTCCACTACATGGTACCGACTCAACTTGGCCTTTTTGCATTTCTATTACATAAAAGAACCTGGAATTTGGTATCCGGTACAACTTATTTAGTCCTTGCTCGGCCGAGGTTCCAAAACGAGAAGAGTAACTAAAATTGTCGCATGTAAACACTGCAGACCACTGATTGGTCAGAGAGTTGGCTCTGCGTCACTGCGTTATCAATGCATGACACGCCATTAAAAAAAAAAAAAAAAAGAAAAAAAACAGATTAGGACGTTTACAATAAATATACCAGTAGGATAATCCATGATGACAGCCCACAAAATGACAACGTGGTTGGTCGAAGAGGTTCAGACATTTCTGTCCTTGGTGGCCAATGAAAAGGTTAATCGTGAGCTTAATAGGGGAACACGCAACAAGCAAGTTATTAGCAGTTCTTTGAGCACACATCACGGAAGTTACGCGCAGTGACGCAGCTATGACAACCAGGTACTCTAAAGTCGGTAGTATCGTGTAATGGAAATGGTCTCTAGGGATAGTATCTGGTACCAGAGTCAAGTCGAGTCGAGCTGGTACTACATAGTGGAGATGCAGCAATAGACTTAAGTCGCGTTTCCATTGTGTGGTATCGGCTCGACTCGGCTCGGCCTTTTTGTGTTTCCATTACGAAAAAGGACCTGGAATCTGGTACCCGGTACTAGTTTTTTGGTATCACCTCTGCCGAGGTTCCAAATGATACTAACTCGTGACGTATAACACTGCAGACCACTGATTGGTCAGACAGTTTTCTCTGTGGCCCGCCGTTTTACAGAAAACAGATGCGGAAGTGGACAGTAAATATAGTGGTACATTAATCCACATGATAACAGCCCAAAACTACACCATGGTCCGTCGAGGAGATTCAGTCTTTGGTAGCCGATGTAAAAATTCAGACGAGACAACACACAACAAGCGAGTTTTCAGCAACTCTCTGAGCAGACGACACGGAAATAACGCACCGAATCGCTATGACGTCCAGGTACTGTAAAGTCAGTAGTATCCTGTAATGGAAACGGTCTCCAGGAATACAGAGTCGAGCTGAGCCTGGGCCGAGTCGAGCTGGTTCCACGTAGTGTAAACACGGCATTATATCGAACTTCTCTCCCAAAATAGTATCAAAGTGTCTCACCTTTGCTGTTTTCTGATCATAACATATAACTCATGATAGCTTATCCATTGTTGTGTCATATTACGCTTAAAAGGTTAAAATAAATTTGTGTTGGAGTTTCTTTTTTTTTTGGGAGCTGTTCCTTTTAGTTTAATAGTTGCCTAATTCAGTTTCTAAGTAAACATCAGTCTTGGTTTCCTATATAAATGTTATCAGCCTGCATTGTAATTCCTGTGTTTTCGCCTGTCTTCTGCTCCTCTACAGCAGCAACAATGTGAGTGCTAGCTATCGTTAGCTCTTTTAGCTCATACCAATAGCATCACGGACACTAAACAGTCAAACAAAATTTACACATGGACCTTATACATGAAGTTTTAAATCTAAAACTTTACTTCAGTGCAGTATTTTCACAGTTTAGTTTATAAATTGCCAAGATCTGAGGAGTTGTCTCCCATTGGGGTCAGCAAGAGCGCAATATGGTAAATATGTGTGATCTGAGGCTTTTTGTGGTGTTCTACCCTTTTCCAAGTGGCTGAAACGAACTGATGGATGCAGCTTTAAATCAGCTTCCAAACCAACAGGACGACAGAGGTAAATCATCCATCACTGCTGAATCAACTTTCTCCGAGTCTGAACCTGAGATATTAGGGACGACTTGAAGAATAGTCCGAGATCAAGGCGAGATAAGAGGAGGGAGTGGTTAATCCCACCTGAATGATTACCGAACCATTGAGCCACTGGATCTCATCAATTCCCGATCCGGTCTACTTGTGCTTGTGCTTGTTTTGTCAAAATGGGTCTTATACAATGACCTCACTACTCTATCAAATAACTCGAAGATAAGCGAGCGGAGGTAACAACCCAGTCTGCAAACAAAAAACCCTGATTATAAATAGCCTTAAAGAGTGCTTCAGACGGCTGGGAGGAGAGAACACATCACTTTACACACACACACACACACACACATACACAAACACACACACACGTTTTTGGAGTTGTGGAGCAGCAGCCGGGCTGGTTGAGGACACCCCCTCGCTGGATCAGGATTACCTCGCTGCTGTATCAATCCTCCACCGACGAGCCAGTGTGAGTTATGCAATATATCTTGTGTCCTCTTCACTGTCAGGAGCTAATTTATTAGAATACCGTATGCGTGTGACTTCTTTTTATTCAGAAGTTTTATAAAGTAGAGCAATCTGGAAAAACACGGCTAAAACATAAATAACAGTGAAATAATATTGTGCTGTGTCATTCATAAAGGATTGTAAACCTGGCCTGTCCTCTGCTTGACTTGTCCAATTGCAGGTTCTTGTAACAGTTTCTGTGCTTCACTCCTACTTAGTGATCAAAGTGTGGTAGAAAAGGATGAAGATATTTCACTAAAGTATGCATTGTGATACTGGCTTCAAAGGCACGCAGTATTAAGATTCATAACTGTGGGCTTTGGATAGGTAACTTAAGAAGATGATAATAGCCTGAGCAGACGTTTGGGGTGATAATGCAAAGGTGAACTTGTTTTTTTAACTCAGAGGGGAGAGGTGGCGATTAGTTCTTGCACAGAGGAAAGTAAGGAATTAGGAGAAATTATGAAAAAATGCTGTAAGGAGAAAGTCAGGGGAAAAGAAGTGAGAAACGAGGGAGAGAAGGGTATTTATGAAGTCATTGCTCAAACAAATCAAGGTATTTAAGCAGTACTGAGTGAAACAGAACAGTCCTGTTAGGAAGTTATGATGCAGCTGTGTTTCAGCGCATAATGCTGATTACATCTGTTCCACTGATAAAGTCCATATTATTTTATTAGTATTTTTGAGATAACCTTAAACTGAGAGTAAAATAAGCCTTACCATACCGTGTCTCTGTTTAGGTTTTAAGGGGGATCCATCTTTTCTATGAGTTTCTAATGACCTGACAATGAGAATCATGTAGTTTACCTTGTTTTAAATATGTACTATTTAACCCAGTGGTTCCCAACCTTTTTTGGCTCCTGACCTCATTTTAACATCACAAATTTCTGCCGACCCCAGACATTCAAAACGGAGACATTTGTTTTGGCTATAATTAATTTGTTTTTGATCCTGTAATAGTTTGCTATACTATGTTACAAATAAACACTAATTTTAGACAACATTTAGACTTTATATTGTAAATTTTTATTAGTAAGTTTTAATTTTTAAATTTTTTTTAATCAATTATTAGAAATTTTAGGTGACCCCACATGGGGTCCGGACCCCAAGGTTGAAAAACACTACATTAACTGTTCCCAATCCCCTTTTTAAGTTGTTTGGTACAGTCTGTTCTTTCTCAGACTAATAAAATCTTGTGCCACAAACATCTGAAACCAGTTGTACACATCTGAATGAAGGGGTTAAACCAGTGGTGACCCTAGACATTCAAAACAGAGACATTTGTTTTGGCTAAAATTAATTTGTTTTTGATTGTGTACAAGGGTTTTTCTTAACCAGGGAACAGGGGCGCTGCACCCTCATACTTTTGGCTTGCGCCCCCTTACCGAAATTCCGATTTTTTTTTTTGTTTTTTTTTACCCCGAAGCTCACAGTTACGCCAAACGCTAATAGTTACATACAACACAGTACTTACACAACATGCAATCTTTCCAAAAACGATCTTTTCCCGACAAAACTACCACAGTAACAACACACGACAATGTGCCTGGTCATCAAAAACAATAAAATTATTCCAAAACTATCGTTAACATAGTAGGTAGACCATCTGGTGGTTGAAAACAACATGAATTGGCGTCTTTTCAGACCGCACACCATCCCCCCCGCATGGTCGCTTCACTCCCTCGCCTACCTGTGCTCCCACTTACTAATTTTTTCTAGAAAAACCCCTGGTGTAATAGTTTTCTATAATATGTTGCAAATGAATGTTAATTTTAGGCACTATTTAGGCTATATAATGTAAATTTTTATTAGTAAGTTTTAATTTTTTATCAATTACTACAAATTTCAGCCGACCCCATTTGAATTCCAGGCGACCCCACGTGGAGTCACGACCCCAAGGTTGAAAAACACTGATGTAACCCATAAAGACCCAGTGCTACTTTAGTACCAATTCCTAAATGAATTTTCCTCTATATTTACCCTTTCCTATGTGATTTATCACCATTTATTGCAGTATTATCCTCTTTATTTTGTCTCTTTGCAGTAAAAATCAGGTATTTTCCTATATGTAATTTACTGAAACAGAGAAAACTGAAGAAACAGAGACTTTTTCAGCAAATATGTCATTAACTAAACATAAAACCAAGTGTCTCCATCCACTGTCCTTTCTCAAACTCCATGGGTTTTATTGGTGAGTCAGTATTGTAAAAGATAACAGTGTTTCCAAGGTAACTACGGAGCCTCTGAACGTCCAAATGGCTCTTATCTGATGACCGTGAAAAGATGACAAACTGCATTTTACACCAATTATTTACATGTATTGATTGAATTAATGGTTGAGAAGTCATCAAATATTTTAGATCAGTAGATGCTTTTGGCCACCAGTGGATGTTTGGGCCTTTATGGGTTAAATTTAAAGATATTTTGCCTCTATTTTAGCTCAGATCAGATAAACCAAACTCTAAACATTTTATTTGTTTGCAACCACACCACTAGATGACAATAAATCCTGCACCTGTGCTGCTCAAAGGTTTAATAAACAAAAACAAAAAAGTAGTGAAACTAGAAAAGCACCCAGAGTGCACAAACCTACACCAAGGCAGATCAGCCCCCCCACCCCCCGATCACCACCACAACTTAAGTTAGTTCCTTGTGCCAGTATCAACATTTCCATCAAAATGATTCCATAACTTTTTGAGTTATCTTTAGACAAACCCTGATGAAAACATAACCTCCTTGGCGGAGGTAATGAAGAAAAATAAAGGTGTAGTGAGTCTTAGCTTAGTCCCTCTTTAACACACACACACACACACACACACACATACACATTTGCAATCAGTCAAAAACATAGTGACTTTCTGACTCACACTGGCAGAATAATCTGTATAAATCAAGAGAGCCTAAAGGTTAAAGGTCAAAGCAATACTTGAAATATAGAACAACTTTGTCAAAAAGTTTTGGAACTTTTATAAGTAGTTGTTCTATACTACAAGTGCTGCTGGAGTTCTTGACCTGCTTTTAGTTTTTACATTCTCTATCCAACTTGAAAGTAAGTGAAGTTGTGCCAGAACCTTCCACTTTGTTAAAGGTCAAAGGTCATCTTCACTGTGACTCCATAACGTTCAATAAAAGCCCATTTCTCATTCAACGCCATACCGTGTAAAACCAGTCTGTAAGTGGACACAGGTTGTTTCCCACTGTGAAATGTTGTGTAACAACATAGCTGATGTCACAGCTTGTTAAACCCTGACGTCATTTACTCTTGCCGTTCGTGTTCATTCCTTAGTATCAGTCTCCAGAGTCCATAAAACATATCTAGTTGACACTCTGACACTTTACAGGTAATCATAAAGTGCAGAGCAACTGGATGAAACTGATGACTAAAGCTGTATCCTTTGAACAAAATCAGGTTTGGCACTGGTTAACCCATTAATGTGACATTTGTCTTAGTTCACAAATAAAATTTTCTCATATCTGTCCTTAAGTGATTTATCACAATTAATTGTAATATTATCTTCTGTATTTTGCTTTGTTTTCAGTGAAAATCAGGTATTTTCCCACATTTAATTTACTAATCATGTAGCTCAGGGGTAACAAACTCATTTTAGTTCAGGGGCCACATTCAGCTAAATTTGATCTGAAGTGGGCCAAACCAGTAAAATAATAACATAATAATATATAAATAATGTCAACTCCAAACTTTTCTCTATGTTTAAGGGCGAAAAAAGTAAATTTACATTAGGAAAATGTTTACATCTACAAACTATCCTTTCAAACAATGTGAACAACATGAACAAACTGAAAAAATAAGTGTAATTTTAACAATATTCTGCCTCAGTTTATCATTAATACATGTACATTATAACTTACAGATCACAGTGGATCTACAAAGACACAAAACATTTAATAACAGACAGAATATTATTAAAATCGTACTTACTTCTCTTGAGACATTTCAGATTATTCATATTTGTTCAGGTTATTCACATTTTTTGTGAAATTCTACTTTGTTTTAGTTTAAATACATGAAAATATTTACATTTACAAAGAGAAAAATTTGGAGTTGTCATTATTTCTATGTTATTATGATAGTATTTTACCGATTTGACCCACTTGAGTTTGAATTGTTCTGAATGTGGAACCTGAACTAAGAGGATTGTTTATATCTTAGTGTAATTTTTGCATTTCATAAATTCATCCCAAGGGCTGGACTGAACCCTTTGGTGGGCCGGATTTGGCCCCTGGGCCATATGTTTGACACCTTTGTTGTAGATGTTCATTAAATCTCAGAGTAAAGTTAAGGATTATTATTATATCAAAAAAAAACACCCAAAAAAAAAAAACAGAAAACTGGAGAAAAAGTGACTTTTTCAGCAAAGTCTATCATTAACTGAACAAAAACCAAGTGTTTCCATCCACTGTCATTGACCCAACTCCATGGGTTTTACTGGTGAATCAATGTTGTAGAAGATGACGATGTTTCCACGGTAACAACAGAGCCTCTGAACATCCAAATTGGTCAAATATCATGACCATGAAAAGGTGAATAATTGTATTTTACACCAATTATTTACATGGATTAGTGGATCAGCAGGGAGTAACCAAATTATATCAGTAGATGTTTTTGGTAGATGGTGGATGTTTGGGTCTTTATGGGTTAATGTTATCTAGTTTGGCGACCATCATTAGTCCTCACACAGATCTGTGTGCAGTGATTAATCACTGCAGTGACTTAAATACCTGAACTGTAGTGCAATTCTCAGAACAAGAACAGTATGTAGGTAAACATACAGAAAAAATGCACAAAACACAAAAGCCATTTATTATTAAATACCTGAATAACTGTAGTGCATTTTCCCTCAGAACAAGAACAATAAATGTGTGTAAACATACGGAAAAAATCGCCCAAAACACAACACTGATTAATCACTGTTATTAATAAAAATAAATAAATAAATAAGAAAACTGCTCTTTACAAAGACTTGGCTCCCATTGTTCATTTCAAAGAGCCGTTCAAAAGATTCGATTCGTTCGTGAACGTCACATCACTACTTCAGGGTAATTTTTGCCTTTTACACTTCGTAAAGTCAGCCCCTGGGCCAGATGGGAACCTGTAAAATACTAACAGTGAAAAAAGTAAAATTATATTATGATCAGGTTTACATCTACAAAGCTTCCTTAAAAATCTGAATAACATGAACAACTTGAATTGTCTTGAGAAAAAAAAGTGCAATTTTACCAATATTATGCCACGGTTTATCAGTTTATCATTTACACATGTGTGTTACAACTGCATAAAACATTTAGTAACAGGCAGAATATTGGTAAAATTGCTTTTACTTTTCTTAAGACATTTCTGTTTGTTCATATTTGTTCAAGTTATTTACATTTTTTGTAAAAGCATAGTTTGGTAAAGTAAACATTTTCATGTAATTTAACTTTTTTACACCAAAAAACACAAAACGAGAATTTGGGGTTGTCATTATTCATAGGTTATTATGATAATATTTTACTGGTTCTGGCCCACTTGAGATCTAATTGGACTGTATGTGTCTGTATGTGGAACCTGAATTAAAATGATTTTGACACCATTGATTGTTAATATCTTCTGTGTAATTTGTGCATTTCACAAATTCATCCTGGGTGCCAGATTGGACCCTTCGGCGGGCCAGTTTTGGCCCCCGGGCCACATGTTTGACACCTGTGCTCTATGGCATTACATCAAACTTACGGAGAGGACACCTTTATAAAGTTCTTTCAAACTCAAAAAATGAATATGAAATCCAGCTTCAATGATTTGCAGAGGTAAACATCATAGGACACTATTTTAATTATAATGACACTGGTGGAAAACACTACGAGTAAATCTCATAATTCCAAGGTATGAAATTATTCATGTTTCCAGGTACATCTAGATCAATTCACACATTGATTGATTGATTGATTGATGTATTTATTTCAAACATGAATGTCAAATAGAAGAAAATAAACAAAACACTTAAACATAAGTCATTTAATATATATTCGAAAAGGAGTGAGAAGTACAACTTATAAACTCCCACTTCTTCTCCTTATATAATTAACCCTTTCATGCACAAATAATTATTATTAGTCAAGATTTTTTTTAATTGAGTGTTTTTATTCCTCCTTAGGCATGAAAAAAAATTCCGATCAAGTATTTTTTCCTCACGGAAATACAAAAATGTCCATGCATTTAATTTTTGAAGTAAAGAAACATAAACCCAATATCAGAAAGTGAGATGAAAACAATGAAATAAAAACATTTTAATGCTGCTAATCTGATGTTTTCTCACATTTTAACATATTCTAATGCTAGTTATAACTCACGTCATGGAGATAATTTGCAAAAAAAAACCCAAAAAAACAAAAAAAACCCCAACTTTTTATCTAACAAATAACAACTGATTTACACTAAAACATGTTACTCCAGATCGGGTTTATCAAGAACAGCAAAGTTACTGTAATGGTGTGAATTGCAGTGTATGGGATGATGCATAAGTGTCCACTGTGTTGGCTGATATGGAACTAAAACAACAAAACCTATGAATATACAAGAGAACAGCTGGAGAAGAACTGTCCACTGGAGTGACCACTATGCATGAAAGGGTTAATAACAATAATAACCTTCCTCGTCTAATCATATCTATACACTATGCCATAATATGACTGATACTTACTAGGAAATAATTAGGTTTCTGGCTTCATATTATTATGAACAAATATAATATGATTTACATAAACACATAATACAATAACACATATATGTAAATCCATATTCATACACAGATCTATACACACATATACACCTACATATATACACACACACACACATACACATCTATACATGCATTTACACACACTTACCACATACTTGTACATCTTTATCACACCCAGTCATCCCCAAGCCCTCTCTCCTCCCTGTACCTCTGAAAAATTGTCTTTGTACCTCTTTTTAAATTCTTTCATGCTTGGACATTACTTTAACTCTATATTAAATGTGTTCCACAGTCTCACCCCGCTGACAGAAACACAAAAACCCTTCCTAGTCGTGTGTATTAAGGGAATTTTAAAGTTAATTTTCCCCCTTAAATCACAACCCCCCTCATGAATACTGAATAATTTCTGTATATTTGTTTACACACACATTTGAATAAAAAATTTGACAAACTCATGTACATTTTTCCACAGTTACACCCTGTACTTTAACATGAATGTAAGTTTATGGACTAAAAACCGAACTCTGATCTGCTCCGATCTACTTTTCTCCGCCCATCGTCAATTTAAAACACGATCATTATTAGAAACGAGTGCAGCCAGGAGCGAAGCCATGCAGACTTGTTGGCGTAGGTGAGCGTCGGGGGCCAGGTCTGAGGCCCCAGCCAGCTCAAGAACCAGAGGAGGGTTGTTTATAGAAGCAGAGACGTTCAGGAGGGAACGTATCTTCTGGGCTGATCCCAGGAGCCGGACCTAATTAGAAACAACTGGTTGAAATTCACTTCAATGGCTGCGCAGATCTTTCTTTTTATGTTGCTTGGCCGGTCCTGCACGTTCATCAGCTGCACCTCGAGGCTCATCTCCATCTCTTAAGACTCCTTTGGCTGAGCGGTGTTTGTGGATTTCATGGATGGTAAAAAGAAATTTGAGTCGCGCCACCTCAACTCTCCCCACCGTTATCTTTTCCTGCACTCTCTCTCTCTTGCACTCACACACAAGTCTTGTCTTGAAACAACAGGCCACAATCACACTTGTCAGGTCAAATCTGTTTCCACTTGGCCCTGGACTTTCATGTGTTTAGACCTCGCCCTGCTTACTTTTAAGAAACATTACATCATGAACCTGGTTTACTGTAGGTGCTTCGTAGCGTCTGAATCTCTCACCCCCGCTTGTGTTTGGAGTCGAGTCAGTTATCATTAGCGATGAGATCACGGAGGGATGGCGCTTACAAGCAAGAAGAAGAAGAAGAAGAATAAGTGCCACTGCTGCAAACCGCAAAGTTCGATTCAGTGATGACCCGGTGCTGCAACATCCACATGGTGATTACACGTCTGGCAATATCGCATTCTGGCACACGCAAACCCAGACGTGAACCCCTCCAAGCTTTCAAGTCAATCTAATCCTGTCATCAGACCATCTCATACGGGAGTTCCTCATTCAATTGGCATTCGAATGTTCCCTTTCAGAGGTGCACTGGCAGAGGCAGTCGCTCATATTTGAACCAGGTGGAGTTTCAGGTCAATATTTCTCATAATATAGACTAAATAATCACGGGACCGACTTATCGTTGCTTTAACGACGCAAATTCTAGCCTAACGACGGTGTTACTGGTAAAAATAAGTTTTATATTTCAAGACCGCAATCTCACCTGACACCTTTATTAATAGTGAGACGTCTGTAGAAATATATTGAGAGACAGAATGAGAGAATTTGAGAAAGGGGCTGTTTGTAAAATTGATGTGGAGATGTACTGAGCGCATGACGGATGGATTGCACAAGATACATATACAGTACATTACAGAGCGAGGCCTGCGCTGAGCCTCAAGCCAGACGCTCGCTGGTTATTTGACTCATGAAAGAAAACAAATCAAGCCTGAGCTGAAAATAAACTCCTCACTATTGACTACCGAACTGCATTGTTGTACATCCCTGGAATTTGCACCGGCGTCCAACCCTATTTTCCCTGCTTTCATTTCCTACTTCTTATGTGTTGCTAGGTTTAGGCTACAAAAACACTAATTTGCTATTAAAGCTGCAAATTACTATGTATAATATGGAAGGTTGGCAGCTCCACACAGCCTTTTAGCCCATGTTAGCTTATTGTTTTGGGTTTCTAACTTGCTGATCCACTGTTATCCTCAATGTAAGTAACAGCAGAATACGCCACATAATTGTTTATTTTAGTCATGAACAGTAATTGGCCAAATTGTCTCTTCAAAGGTCTACAGTATGCGTCAAAGTACATTCCGTGCTAGTTTCACCATGCTCGTTCATTTAAATGGTGCTGTACATCAGGGGTGTCAAACATGTGGCCCGGGGGCCCAGTGAGGCCCGCCAAAGGGTCAATTTCGGCCCCTGGGATGTTTTTGCCGAGTGCAAAAATTCCATAGTCTGGAACTGAATTAAGCAAAAAAAAAATTTAGCTTGAATTAAGGAAAAAATCTTGAATTAAGCCAAAAAAATCTTCAGTTAAGTAAAAAAAAAATCTTGAATTAAGCAAAAAAAAATCTCAAATTTAGCAAAAAATCTTGAATTAAGCAAAAAAAACTTTTTTTTAGTTAAGTAAAAAAAAAAAAATTTATTAAGCAAAAAAAATCTTCAGTTAAGTAAAAAAAAATCTTGAATTACGCAAAAAAAGAAATCTTCAATTAAGTAAAAAAAATCTTGAATTAAGCCAAAAAAAATCTACAATTCACAACTTAATTTTATTTTCTTTGTTTTAGTGCAAAAAAGAACATTAAATTATGAAAATATTTACATTTACAAACTATCCTGTAACAATAAAATGTAAATAACCTGAACAAATATGAACAACCTGAAATGTCTAAAGAAAATTAAGCACAATTTTAACAATTTTTCTGCCTGTTCCTCAGTGTTTAGTGTCTTTGTAGGTCTGATCCATAACGCACATGGAGAAATGAGAAGCTGAGGAATAATATTGTTAAAATTGCACAAAATTTTCTTATGTTTTTTTTTTTTGGGATAGTTTATAAAAGTATTTTCATAATTTAATGTTTTGGTTTTTTTTTTACACTAAAACAAAGACAAAAATTTGGAGTTGTCATTATTTATAGGTTATTATATTATTATTTTTGTTATAGCTTATTGTTTTGGGTTTCTAACTTGCTGATCCACTGTTATCCTCAACATAAGTAACAGCAGACAACGCCAGGAACCACGTAATTGTTAATTTTAGTCATAAACAGTAATTGGCCAAATTGTCTCTTCAAAGGTCTACAGTATGCGTCAAAGTACATTCCGTGCTAGTTTCACCATGCTTGTTCATTTAAATGGTGCTGTACATCAGGGGTGTCAAACATGCAGTCCAGGGACCCAATGAGGCCCGCCAAGGGGTCCAGTTCAGCCCCTGGGATGTTTTTGCCGAGTGCAAAAATTCCACAGTCTTGAATTGAATTAAGCAAAAAAAAAATTTAGCTTGAATTAAGGAAAAAATCTTGAATTAAGCCAAAAAAATCTTCAATAAAGTAAAAAAAAAAAAAAATCTCAAATTTAACAAAAAATCTTGGATTAAGCCAAAAAAAAAAAAAAAAAATCTTCAGTTAAGTAAAAAAAAATCTTGAAGTAAACAAAAAAAAATTAAAAATCTTTAATTAAGTAAAAAAAAAAATTAATTAAGCAAAAAAAAAATCTTCAATTAAGTTAAAAGAATCTTGATTTACGCAAAAAAAAAAAGAAATCTTCTCTTAAGTAAAAAATATCTTGAATTAAGCCAAAAAAAAAATCTAGAATTAACAACTTTTTTTTCTTTGTTTTAATGCAAAAAATAACATTAAATTATGAAAATATTTACATTTACAAACTATCCTGTAACACTAACATGTGAATAACCTGAACAAATATGAACAACCTGAAATGTCTAAAGAAAATTAAGCACAATTTTAACAATTTTTCTGCCTGTTTCTCAGTGTTTAGTGTCTTCGTAGATCTGATCCATAACGCACATGGAGAAATGATAAGTTGAGGAATAATATTGTTATTGTTAATATTGTTGTTGTTGGACACCATGCGTTTAATTTTTGAAGCGAAGAAACATGTATTTACTGTCATACTGTGTGAAAACTATGAAATAAATGTTTTTTTTAATGTTTCTAATCTGATGTTTTCTCACATTTTAACATACTATAATAGTAGTTATTACGCACTCAAAAAATTTGCAAAAAACAACAAAACACAACAACTTCTTGTTTAAAAAACAAAATAAAACAGTTAATTACAGTCTAATGACAATTAGCAATTGATTTACACTCAAATATGTTGCTACAGATCAGGTTTCTCAAGAACAGCAAAGTTACAGTAACGGTATGAATTGCAGTGTATTATGGGATGATGCATAAGCGTCCACTGTGTTGGTTGATATGGAACTAAAACAGCAAGATCCATGAATATATAGGAGAACAGCTGTAGAATAACTGTCCTCTGCAGTGACCGCTATGCATGAAAGGGTTAATGTACTGATTATGTAGATGTTCATTAAAGCTCAGATTAAAGTTGAGGAATATTATATCCGAAACAGAAAACTGAAGAAAAAGATTATTTTTTTTCTGCAAAATATATTAATTGAACATAAAATAAGTGTGTCCATCCACTGTCATTGATCCAACTCCATGGGTTTTACTGGTGAATCAATGTTGTAGAAGATGACGGTGTTTCCATGGTAACTACGGAGCCTCTGAACGTCCAAATGGGTCATATCTGATGACCATGAAAAGATGACAAACTGTATTTTAAACCAATTACTTACATGTACTGATGGGATTAGTGGATCAACAGGTATTAAACATTTTATATAAGTGTATGATTATGGTCGCCAGTGGATTTTTGGGACTTTCAGAATCAGAATCATAATTACTTTATTTGTCATTTGCAGAAAAAGTGCATTGGATAAACGAGTTGCAAGAGCTCAGCATAAAAACTACATAAAAGACAGTACAAGGTACGGGTTCAGCTGGCAATAATGGATAACATCTTTAACGTTTTGCATTCATTTCTAATTTTAGGATTAACATTTTGCTTGAATGCTAAAAAAAAAATCCAACTTTCCTGTCCTGTATTTTTCTTCTACATACATAAGCCGCCAGCGCTAAGAACAGCTCTGTTGTTGTGCTTCTCGTATACAATCACACATCACTGTCAGCCTATGTTGCTGATATCTGCTGGGTGTGCTCTGTGTTTTGGACAGAAAAAGGCTCGAGGAAGTTGTTTTAGCTGTGAGGCTTTTAAAGGCAAGTCAACCTAAACAGGGGGTCCTGTAAGTACGTTTACCATCAGCTGCAGACCACAGAGGGAGCGCAGGGGTGAACGGGGTGATGTAGGTCGAAGAGGCCGCACCGCTCACTTTAAGTAGAATGAGTAATATATTCGTCCAGCGGTGATTCATAGCTCTTTGTATCCAACTGGACGGCACAAAAAGAATCACGGTGAAAAATGATATAATTCTTGACCTTCATCGTAATCACGTAACACATCGAGGGCTTTCGCTGTAAGCTTAAACCTTGTGTTCCAGGCCAAGGTGAACTTTCTGAAACAAATGGTATCAATTTGCTTCCAGTCATTAGAGCGCACCGTCGACTGGGATGACATACTGTAGATCCGAGCTAACCGGGACCCCGATCTTAAATCAAATGACCAGCTTTCCCACTAAAGAATGCGTTTGGTTTCTGCCACTGCAGGAGAAGACTGGTGACAGACTGGGAGTTTAATGGTTTTAGACAACTGTGGGCAGTTTGCAAGGATGATTGAGAATGGTTCCGGCTGCTCCCTTCTTTTTTTCCCCCCTCCTCTTTTTTTAGGGGGAAAGAATGAAAAACAAAACAACACATTCCCTCCCTTTCCTCCCACTCTTCTTCGCTAGCATGCACACCCCTGGAGAGAGAGTGCACCCAAGGCGTCCAACAGAAACACCAAACAGAAATAGAGCTGCTATTTCAGTCAGAACTGGCTGTTATTTTTAGAAAAAGTGACATGTTCTACGTTGAATTACAACATCATAAGGTCACCCCATACCCACTTTTTTTCCTCCTCCAGCCGATGACTCACCACAAAGTATGCGGTGACGTTACCCCTACTATGCACCCCGTGTTCTGATCAAAAATGTGATATTCAGCTCATTGACCTGATTCAATCATAGGGGAGGCTCTTACTACCCCCCCCTCCCCAAGTCTGCTTCTTGTTTAAGTTGATGGTTTGATATCACAGGTACAACAGATAGATTGGTTGACTTCATGTTTGACCATGGACAGGTTCCATGAGTTTCTCCCGCCTATGACAGCACATCATAATTTTGTTTGCAGGATTTGAATGAAATGTAGTGAAAACATGTAACAGGATCATGTTGGTATGCCAGGCTGAAACATACAAAACACATGCTTCCAATTTCTTACTCGCTTTAGTGTTTCGTCCAACCGGTGACGTAGTTCGAAATGAAAAGGTGGCTAATCTCCGAGCACCAGAAAAGCATCACTAATAAACAATCATAGAGTCATGACTGTAGCAGTATAATAAACCACTTTATAGAGAAAATGGTTAAAATATTAGTTTACAAAATGTTTTCAGAGAAAATCATAAAACTGTACAAATAACAAAAGACGGATAAAAGGGGGGATTAAAAAGGATCAAACTGTTTGAGAAATTTAATTCAAATAAAATCAAACAAAGGAAAAACGACACAAGATGTTTAAATAAGTGGTTATAAAAAATGTTCCTGGATTACACAGTTAACCGAACAACCCTTTCAAAGGAACCTTTAAGAAACGGATTAGCCTGATAGCAGAAGGCCAAAATGCACGTCTTCCAACATCCATCCATCCATCCATCCATCCATCAAGGTCATAACAAAAACTAACGAAATGACAAAAACTATAATTGAAAAACATTTTTGTTAACTGAAATAAATAAAAACTATAATTAAAAGAAAAAACGATAACTAACTGAAACTGTATTGTGTGCTTACAAAACTAACTAAAACGGATAAAAATTATGGATAAAATTCCCTTCGTTTTCATCTTTGTCAATATTGGATTCACGGTCCGTCACTTGTGGTTTCCAGTCGTCTTCTGGTCCCCACTCTACCTGGGAACATGGAGACTAATGTTGGGAGAAAGCAGCAGAGTCCTGTCTGGGATTTATTTGAATACGACAGCGAAGAAGATAAAAGATACGACAAAACTAAAACTAAACTAAAACTAAGCATTTACAAGAAAACGAAAACTAATAAAAACTAGCAAACCTGCTCTAAAAAATTAAAACTAACTGAATTAGAGAAAAAAAGTCAAAACTAAATTAAACTAAACTATAATGAAAAATCCAAAACTATTAAAACCTTTCCATCCATCCATCCATCAAGGTTATTATCGTTAACGAAAACTAACAAAATGACAAAAACTAGAATTGAAAAAACATTTTCATTAACTGAAATAAATAAAAACTATAATTAAAAGACAAAACGATAACTAACTGAAACTGTATTGTGTGCTTACAAAACTGACTAAAACAGATAAAAATTCTGGATAAAATTCCCTTAGTTTTCGTCTTTGTCAATGTCGGATTGATTCGAAATTGATTTATTTCGCCCTAGCAATTTTAGCTAGCAGCACCGTACGGCACTTCATGGTCCGTCACTTGTGGTTTCCAGTCGTCTTCTGGTCCCCACTCTACCTGGAAACTAAAGTTGGGAGAAAGCAGCAGAGTCCTGTCTGGGATTTATTTGAATACGAGGGCGAAGAAGAGAAAAGATACGACAAAACTAAAACTAAACTAAAACTAATTATTTACAAGAAAACGAAAACTAATAAAAACTAGCAAACGTGCTTTAAAAGCTAATTAAAACTAACTGAATTAGAGAAAAAAAGTCAAAACTAAATTAAACTAATCTATAATGAAAAATCCAAAACTATTATAACCTTTCCATCCATCCATCCATCCATCCATCCATCCATCCATCAAGGTTATTATCGTTAACGAAAACTAACAAAATGACGAAAACTAGAATTGAAAAAACATTTTCATTAACTGAAATAAATAAAAACTATAATTAAAAGACAAAATGATGACTAACTGAAACTGTATTGTGTCCTTACAAAACTGACAAAAACCGATAAAAATTATGGATAAAATTCCCTTCGTTTTCATCTTTGTCAATGTCGGATTGATTTGAAATTGATTTATTTCGCACTAGCAATTTTAGCTAGCAACACCATATGGCACTTCATGGTCCGTCACTTGTGGTTTCCAGTCGTCTTCTGGTCCCCACTCTACCTGGAAACTAATGTTGGGAGAAAGCAGCAGAGTCCTGTCTGGGATTTATTTGAATACGACAGCGAAGAAGATAAAAGATACGACAAAACTAAAACTAAACTAAAACTAAGCATTTACAAGAAAACGAAAACTAATAAAAACTAGCAAACCTGCTCTAAAAAATTAAAACTAACTGAATTAGAGAAAAAAAGTCAAAACTAAATTAAACTAAACTATAATGAAAAATCCAAAACTATTAAAACCTTTCCATCCATCCATCCATCCATCAAGGTTATTATCGTTAATGAAAACTAACAAAATGACGAAAACTAGAATTGAAAAAACATTTTCATTAACTGAAATAAATAAAAACTATAATTAAAAGACAAAACGAAAACTAACTGAAACTGTATTGTGTGCTTACAAAACTGACTAAAACAGATAAAAATTTCTGGATAAAATTCCCTTAGTTTTCGTCTTTGTCAATGTCGGATTGATTCGAAATTGATTTATTTCGCCCTAGCAATTTTAGCTAGCAGCACCGTACGGCACTTCATGGTCCGTCACTTGTGGTTTCCAGTCGTCTTCTGGTCCCCACTCTACCTGGAAACTAAAGTTGGGAGAAAGCTCAGAGTCCTGTCTGGGATTTATTTGAATACGAGGGCGAAGAAGAGAAAAGATACGACAAAACTAAAACTAAACTAAAACTAAGCATTTACAAGAAAACGAAAACTAATAAAAACTAGCAAACATGCTTTAAAAGCTAATTAAAACTAACTGAATTAGAGAAAAAAAGTCAAAACTAAATTAAACTAAACTATAATGAAAAATCCAAAACTATTATAACCTTGCCATCCATCCATCCATCCATCCATCCATCCATCCGTTTTTTCTGGGCAGTAACAGAAAAGCCAACCTATCTCATCTTGGCTATCTCCTCCATGGGAACATTGAAGCATTGTCAAACCATATGGGATAAAATCTGTCCTGGTCACATGACCAGGGATGTGTCCAGGACGGAGATGAACCACCTCAAGTGACTCCTTTTGAAGAGAAGGAGCAACTCTTCTCTGAACTTCTCCAGGATGACCAAAGTCCAGACACTATCTTTCAGGCGAAGTCCATCCGCACTTCAGAGAAAATCCATTTACACTATTTCTGTCAGTAATCTTGTTCTTTAGATCACTGCACTGGAAAAAATCTAAATCTTACCAAGTGTATTCTTCTCATTTCTAGTCAAAACATCTCATCACACTTAAAATAAGACATAATCACCTAAAGAGTAACTTTTCAGTGAGATATTAGAGCATATTTTTAGACAATAGATCTTGAAAATCGTATTTCAAGAAATCTTACCAAGATGATTTTCACCTGTTCCATTGGCAGATTTTCTATGCTTAATTCAAGCAAAAATTATCTTCCGTACTGCCAAACTTCTGTCTATCAGTATTCTCTAAAATATCGTGGACCAAATCTGTGGAATAATCTACAACCTGAACTTCAATCAACACCTTCTTTATCATTGTTTAAAAAGCATCTGAAAAGGACTGGAATTCATGACACAATGTAAGGTTGGATATCATTTAATTTGTATTTGATGATTTGTAATTTGATTTGCCTTTTTATTGTTTATACTTTAGTTTATTATTTCAGTTATATTGTGTTTTTTATTCTTTTTTCTTTTTTTTCTCCTATGTATTGTTTTACTTTTTTTATTAGTAATAGTAAACAAGACAATGTGGACAGAAAAACAACAACATATAAACAAAGGGAAAATCAAACAAATAAACAAACAAACAAACAACAACAACAAAGTATTGACAAACAACAACGACAACATCATATTACAATGAAAAAGATCATTAATGTAAATAGCAAACCTTTATTGGCTTCTAACCTCTCCTGCACAATGATGTTACTTGTTTGAATGTTGTTTTTTTGTTGTTTTTTCTTATTTTCTCTTGCTGTTTTATGATGTGCAAATAAATAAATAAATAAACTGCCAATGGAACAAATAAAAATGATCTTGCTAAGATTTCTTGAAATAAGATTTTCCGGATCTATTGCCTTAAAATAAGTTCTTATATCTCGCTGAAAAGTTACTCTTTAGGTGATTATGTCTTATTTTAACTGTGATGAGATATTCTGACTAGAAATGAGAAAAAGCACTTGGTAAGATTTTGATTTTTTGCAGTGTACCCACATATTTTGACCACAGCTGATTACATTAAATGCTTCCACAATAAAAGTAATGAAATTTTACCACATGAGAGTCACTGATAAAGAAAAATCAAGTCAAAAATGCTGGTTGGCTGAACTTTCCAAGATACAGCCTTGGGTCAAATGTGAAATTCAAGAATTAACGAGAGAATGGGTTTGACTCAAAAGGAATATTTGTCTCAGAGCTACAAGATCTACTTCAAAACACTGTCTGCACATTAGAATACATTCACTTTACAGGTTCTATTTAGTGGAAGATTTATAAAACTATTATATAAATGTACATAAACCAATATATATATGTAATTACACTAAATCATATACCTTGAAAACATCAGCAAACCGGCACTTTTGCCATTTATTTTCCAATTAATCTTATTAAAATACGTAACATTTAGCACATTTAATCTCTGAAGCAAATCATTTCTAAAAAATTGTAGACCACTGTTATAGTAACATAGACAGACTGGTTCCCTTTTTGCAACAACAGACCATCTATCAACCTTCTACTCCATCCTTCTCCCATACGTGGAACACCTTCACTTAACTCATCCCCAACCTAGAACACCACCTCCAACAACCTCCTAGAACCACTGCCTCAGATTTGGGGATTCTAATTGTGATCTAAGCAGTAAACAGCCCAAGTATGAGCTGGGGGGTCACACCTTGATGAAGCCTACGGGACCACATTACCAACAACAATACACAATCCTGAGGCCACCACACCACACACCCTCCTCCCATTCATCATATTAACATAACCTAGCTGAAATCTCCTGAAAAACATGCAATATTTGAACTCCCACTGGAATGTTTTTGGCACATGCTGATACAAATTAGTAATGATACATATGGTAAAGAAACTAAATCCCCCCCATCCTTGATCAAGGCAGATCTGCACAGGTTATGAGGTTTACCAAATGGTTTCATAAACCTGGAAATGCTGTGAATCATGTTTTGGCCTTCACAGACACCAGACCTCAATCCAACAGAATACTTCGAGATTTTGCAGAGACATGTCAACACATGGCTCCCAACCAACCTCATCAAAAGCAAATGAGGAAATATCTAGTAAAACAATTCACTAGACTTGTATTTAAATATATGATAAAGTGCAGTAATGTTGGTTTAAAGTGGCTCAAAATTATACTAAACTACTTTGCATGCTTTTGATCCGAAATATGTCATATGTAGATAATATACAAATACAAGATACACATCATGTGGACCTGGAGAATGTTAAGTATATATTCTATGTCCACTGTCAAAGAATTCAAATTAGCTGTATTTGTTGGAATATTACAATTAAAACACTTACAGTTGTGCTCATAAGTTTGCATACCCTAGCGGAATTTGTAATTCTTTGGCTATTTTTCAGACAATATGAATGATAATACCGAAACTTTACTTTGACTCATGGCTAGTGGTTGGGTGAAGCCATTTATTATCAAACCAATGTGTTTGCTCTGTTTAAATCAGGGGTGTCAAACATGCGGCCCAGGGGCCAAATGCGGCCCGCCAAAGGGTCCAGTTCGGCCCCTGGGATGTTTTTGCCAAGTACAAAAATTCCACAGTCTTGAATTGAATTAAGCAAAAAAAAAATTTAGCTTGAATTAAGGAAAAAATCTTGAATTAAGCCAAAAAAAAAAAAAATCTTCAATTAAGTAAAAAAAAAAAAATCTTCAATTAAGCCAAAAAAATCTCAAATTTAGCAAAAAATCTTGAATTAAGCAAAAAAAAAAAAAAAAAAAAATCTTCAATTAAGTAAAAAAAAAAAAAAAATCTTGAATTAAGCCAAAAAAAAAAAAAATTTCAATTAAGTAAAAAAAAAACTTCAATTATGCAAAAAAACAAAAAACAAACTTTAATTAATTAAAAAAATCTCGAATTAAGCCAAAAAAAAAAAAAAAAATCTAGAATTAACAACTTCATTTTTTTTCTTTGTTTTAGTGCAAAAAATAACATTAAATTATGAAAATATTTACATTGACAAACTATACTGTAACACTAAAATGTGAATAACCTGAACAAATATGAACAACCTGAAATGTCTAAAGAAAATTAAGCACAATTTGAACAATTTTTCTGCCTGTTCCTCAGTGTTTAGTCTCTTTGTAGATATGATCCATAATGCACATGGAGAAATGATAAATTGAGGAATAATATTGTTAAAATTGCGCTAAATTTTCTCACGTTTTTAAATTTCAATTTCAATTTTTTCAGGGTTTTTTTTTTTTTTGGATAGTTTGTAAAAGTAAGTATTTTCATAATTTAATGTTTTGTTTTTTTTTTTACACTAAAACAAAGACAAAAATTTGGAGTTGTCATTATTTACAGGTTAATATGTTATTATTTTTCTGGTCCGGCCCACTGCAGATCAAATTTAGCTGAATATGGCCCCTGAACTAAAATGAGTTTGACACCCCTGGTTTAAATCCTACTGACAACAGAAACTATCCAAATGACCCTGATCTAAAGTTGACATACCCTAGTTCTTAATCCTCTGTTTTGGCCCCTTTAACATCAGTTACAGCTTGAAGTCTTTTGTGGTAGTTATGGATGAGACACTATTTTCTCAGATGGTGAAGCTGCCCATTCTTCTCAGCAAAACTCCTTCAGTTCCTTTAAGATTGTGGGTTTTCCTGCATGAACTGCATGTTTGAGACCTCCCCAAAGTGGCTCAATGATATTGGGTCAGCAGACTCAGATGGCCACTCCTTCACCTTCCCTTTTTTCTGCTGTAGCCAATGACAGGTGGGCTTGGCCTTGTGTTTTGGGTCATTGTCATGTTGGACCATCCAAGACCGTCCCATGTGCATTCTGTCAGGGTGTGTAAACTTATGAACACAACTGTACTCATTTTGTTTTTCCACTGCAGTGAAGGCAGCATCTTGTCTTTCATTCCAGTGGCATTATGTGTTTTCCAATGAAACCACTGGTCACTTGAACCAAAATGACTATTTATAGTAAATGTCTTCTTGAAATGAGTCAGTAAATTAGTCACTTGTAGATAGAATTGAGATGAAAACACTAACGGCATTTTTTTTTTCCTTTCAACATAAACCTTTTGTCAGTTCACTGTTCAAAAGGACAATATTTGGGGCCTAACACTCTTATAAACATATACTTGGTTAACATGTTGTTTATCCTTTTAGAGAAGTAACAGCAGCTGCAAACCCCAAACCCTCAGCTGACTTATGTACGCTAAGTCACCACAGTTTTACAAAGTCACATGTTGTCAGTTTTTTTTTGTTTGGGTGATGGATTCACCTGGATGATGTTTTCCATTAAATTTAAGTCAGAATTTAACATGTCGACAATGACCGTAGACATCTATGACAGAGATAACAGCACAAGCTTAGTTTAGTAAAGTCATTACCAAGAGTTAAACTAACTAAATATAAATGTAGATTATTAACATAAATACAGTTCAATATGTGGTCAGTCTGTATTCATGCTTAACCATCCGGTATCCCAACCAGCAAGGCCCTTCCTAAGCACCAAGTGTGCCGTTTTGGCACACTTGTGGAATAATGTCAACAATTTTCAGTTTGTTTTTAATTGATTTATACTTTTTTCGATTTTATCAACTTCAGCCGTAAATAAAAATACCAAATACTCAATAACTGTCACATTTTTTAACCCTTTAAATGCCTTGTTTGTAATGTACACAAAAACCTTTTTTTTTTTTTTGGACACAAAAAACACAAAAAATTAATTTTTTTCATTACACTACATAAAAAGTGGATCACATATTATTTGATTTTTGCAACCTGGCATATGTCAATGATTAACTCCAACATTGTTAATTTGCATTATTATTTTTGGCGCTAGGTCAAATATTCAAAAACACTAGCATCTGTCACCAAGTGCGCCAAAAAGGCACACCTATAAATCAAACTATTAAATATTATATATTGATTTATTTTTCTGCTGTAATTTGATTTTATTTTCGTAAATCAAGGTCAGCCCTAATCAGCATACATATTAAATAATCATTCATTTTAGATTTTTTTAACCCTTTAAACGATCTCTTTTCATCATGATGTTACTACATTTTTGATCCAAAAAACACAAAATATGTTTTTTGGGTTTTTTTTCAAAATACGACAGAAAAATGGGATTACATATTATTTGATTTTTGCAGCCTGGCATATGTCAATGATTAACAGCAACTTTAACAATGCTAATAAATTATTTTAGACCCCCACCTCTCAAATGAAGCCCAGATATCAGTAAAAGCAGGATTTATGCCTTAATGGCTTTGGGATCAAAAACAGTGGTTATAATGGAAGAAATAGTGCGTTTTAGGCACACTTGGGAGACAGATGCTAGTCTTGTAATTTCCTTTTGTTTACAATGTGCAAATTTTAGTTGGTGGCCAGAATTTTAAAGATCATACAAAAATGAACAACTTTTGAATTCTAACCTTATTTAAATTGTGAAAAATAATATGATGCTTTTTAACACGAAGTCCAAAGTGTGCCTAAAAAGCGCACCCGGATACCAAAGGGTTAAGTTTATGTTTCTCCATGTTTGGGCCTTTTATCAACATGTAAACAAACTTTTTCTTACAAAAATCGAGATTTTTAAAAAGGATTTAAAAAATGCTCAAGTGAATATTCCGTTTCCTGCGTATCTATGTGGACAGAGAAAACAAAGACATTAGTACATGATGTCACATCCCATTTCGTGCCTGTGTGTAATGAAAATTAAAAAGAATAGAAAAAGAGTCTTTATTTGTCAGTATATTGTACATGTGGACATGTAACACACACCAAAACTGAACCTCTACATTTAACCCATCATTAGCTGAGCATGCAGGAACACAACACCCACTAGAGGCTAGAAGCTGCAGGCTGCCTTAGGGGGTTAAGTGCCTTGCTCAAGGGCACATCAGCCAACAAAAAAAGATCTCATACATAGCGGTTATTCCCACTTTTGAGGGTAATACAAAGTACATTAGAGAAGCACTGCGCTTCAAGGGCTTGTTTATACCTGAAACATCAATTACAGGTGTACAATGATAAAGCTGCTCCATCCAATATTATCTGCAGTTTAAAGTCCGGCAGAAACAGGATTTTGTGCTGGTTTGTAATCATTTTTGCCTTGTAGCCTGGAAAAAGATATTTGGTAAAACTAAGGTCACATAGAGGAGGGGGAAAATACCTGCTTCCAAAAATGGAGACAGGGAATTAAAGTTCTTCCAAGTCATTTATCTTTAACATCCTTCTGTGGTTTGCAGCAAAATTAGCAACTTTTCCACTTTTGCAAAAAAAAAAGTGTTTATGTTCACTTCAGGTTTTTGCCGTATTTGAAAAAGAAGCTTAACGGAAGATGAAAATACCTAGGAACATTTAGCTCACATGGGTGCTCAGATACTTCCTCAACGTCTTTCCAGATAATCCCATAGAGCATAAAAAGCATGGCTGAGACTGGACCGATGAGGAGACGGAAAAATGAAAAGAGTTCTCTACCTCATCTACCGTGTTTATTATAGGCCTGGTTCAGACAGTGACCAAGAACACCTAATTCATTTTATTTTCTATCCATTTCAACAGTTTGTATTAAATTTGCTTGACAGTTAAAACTTCAACACGCTTAATCTTTACTATAGCATGACCACAATCTAGATCACAGGTGTCAAACATGAGGCCCGGGGGCCAAAGGGTCCAGTCTGGCCCTTGGGATGAATTTATGAAATACAAAAATTACACTAAAATATGAACAATCCTTTTGGTTCAGGTTCCACATTCAGACAAATTCAATCTCCAGTGGGTCAGACCAGTAAAATACTATCATAATAACATAGAAATAATGACAACTCCAAATGTTTCTTTTAGTAAATGTAAATATTTTCATGTCATTTACACTAAAACAAAGCATGATTTTGCAAAAAAAAATGTGAATAACCTGAAATGTCTTAAGAGAAGTAAGTAGAATTTTAACAATATTCTGCCTGTAATTAAATGTTTTGTGTGTTTGTAGATCCACTGTGATCTGTAAGTTCTAATGTACATGTGGAAATGATAAACTGAGGCAGAATATTGTTAAAATTACATTTGTTTTTTTAGTTTTGTTCATGTGATTCACATCTTTTGAAAGGATAGTTTGCAGATGTAAACCTTTTCATAATGTAAATTTACTTTTTTGCTCCAAAACATAGAGAAAAGTTTGGAGTTGACATTATTTCTATATTATTATGTTATTATTTTACTGGTTCGGCCCACTTCAGATTAAATTTAGTTGAATGCGGCCCCTGAACTAAAATGAGTTTGACACCCCTGCCATAGAGTATAATAAACATAAAAAAAAAAATAATAATAATAATAATAAAAAGGGTTATATATTAGGCCTGTAACGGTACATGTACCGAACCGAACTGTTTCGGTACACACCTGTTCGGTTTGGTACACAGCTGTACCCAAACGGCACAGTATGATGAGAGAAAGAAAAAGGAATGAAAGACGTCATTTGCTGCGGAACTTTAATTCCGCGCAAGTTTCACACGGACATAATGAAGGAGCACACATTGACCCGAAATATGAAATAGCAGCTAACATAAGGTTAAAAAAACCAACAAATATGATGTGAACCTGGAAGGAAGAGACTGAAGACCCTCCACCATCAGTCCAGTCCAGTTTGGATCAGTTCAGGTTCAGGTGAAAGACAACAACGAGGAAAGAGACGGTGATAAGACAGACGTTGTTTGGCCCCTAGGAACTACGGTAGTTCTAAAACACTGACACTAGCTCTGTCTGTCTGTCTGTCTGTCTGTCTGTCTGTCTGTCTGTCTGTCTATCACGCACGCTGTGTAATAGAGGGATGAATAGAACGTTGAAAGTATGTAAAGTTTCACTTTCATTTCACGACAGCATTCATTATGTTAGTTATGGACCGCACCCCCAGGTATATAACTGCGCGCCCCCCCTACCCCCCGGCTCCGACAAAAAAAAAAAAAAAAAAAATCCCTGCGCACACACACACACACACACACACAAATACACACAGTGTCCTAAACAGTTTGTTCTCTGTCCTAAAATAAATAATTTGGTTCATTGTGTTGTTAATGTTTCCCTTCAGTTTGTTTAAACAGAATACCAGTTTGTCCTCTTGTTAATGTTGCACTTCATGTGGAATTTTTTTGTTATTTTTCTGCAGAATGTGAACTGACAGAACTGTGATTAGATTTTTCTTGTTTGTTTGAAACTACCTTTCAGGGATAAGTGCAATACTAATGTAAAAATACATTTAGTAAGATTAATAATTTATTTTCTATTTGATTTCTAGCAGCAGAATTATATTATTCCTGTTTTTCTATATTCTATTGTGTCCAAAAATTGGGGGAAAAATGTAAAAAAATTCATAAATGCATTAATAAACATTTTGAGGAGTTTTCTTTCTTCCTGTACCGAACCGAAAAAAAAAACCGAACCGTGGCTTTTAAAATTGAAAACGTACCAAACCGAAAATTTTGTGTATCGTTACAGGCCTATTATATATATATATATATATATATATATATATATATATATATATATAAAACAACATGCATGCACACACCCTATCTTCAATAGCAAGTATAAAGATGCTGGTGCCAGTATTTAACAAGTGTAGAATCTGCATAAAAGTCAGAATTAACAATTGTAAAAATCACAACATTTCTAGAATGACTTAAATGCAGTATAAAATTCAAAACTGCTTTCTGTAACATCTCATAATAAGAGCGAACATTATTAAAACAGAACATACCACTAGCACTACAGCAACGATAAAAACCATAATAATACGGAATGCATTGTTAAAAGCAACTCTGACTGAGTGAGCAGTACAACGTTTAAAATTAACCCATAAGTAACAGAGATAAATATTCGAGCAAAAAGATATGAACAATTTATTCTTAACAGTAGTGGAACAAAAATAAAACCTGCGAGAGATAAAATTACTCCTGCCGTAAAGACTCCTAACCTTAGTTTGAATGTCATTATCATCACTAAGATTACACTGGTCAACAACAAATTTATTGTTTAAGTTTTTTGAGCTGATTTAGGATAATTTTGGTGTGCTGAATCCAAAAATCACATTAATTTTGCTCAATCAGGTCAACTTTCTGAACTATGCTACATATTGGCTTTTTAACATTTTTGCTTACATTTATGGGCATTTTCACATCATATGATACAAAATTCTTTCATATTTCTTGCAATAAACAAGTTCTGAAGATTTTACTTTTGCCAATTTATGATTAATGGTTTTTTTAATATTACAGGTGAATGAAATGGCTTCGATTAGAAGATCTTGCAAAAATAAGCCTGACATATTCTGCTACATCTGCAGTGAATACACCATTGTACCTAACAGGAATCAAGTCACAAGTTTCATAAAGTGTGCTTACCAATCTTATTTTGGTATTAATTATTATATTTTGTGAGAAGATCAAATTTTTCAAAATCAAATTAGCAAAAAAACCTGACCTGATTGAGAAAAACAGATGTCATTTTTGGATTTAGCGGTGCAAAATGGTCCTAATTCAGTTGAAAAAACCTGGACAACTTGCAAAAAAACAATTTTTGTAACCCAGTGTTATCAGATAGAATATGTCCAAGGTACTTGTAGGTTTTCGACATATTCTAATGGAAGGTTATTCATCTCAAGTTTAGTTTTTACATTGTACCTGTTTGTGTCAAACAGCATAATCTTTGACTTATCAGAGTTAAATAAAATATCATGAGACTGACCATACTGGGAGCAAGTGTTGAGCAACTGCTGGACGCCCTATGCATGAAAGGGTTAAAACCAGTGCATGAAAGGGTTAAAACCAGTACAAGTGTCAAAGCAGGAACAGCATTAAGTGTGTAATTGATATGTGAAGTGATTATGACTGTAGTTTCTCTATGGGTGTGTTATTATCTGCAGTCCAACAGGCATTCATTTCTTTCCCTGCCAGTGCCAACAGCAGGAAGGAAGTGGCAGTAAGATGTGCCTCATGCAAAGTGACTATGGGGGCGATGCTGTTTGCTTTGCATGTTTTATAGCTGTTGGATATGGGAACAGGCAGCAGCCGGTGTGAAGACGCTCGCTTCTCTTCCTCCGGGTAATTACTGCGCAGGAAATTGGACGTAAAATGTTTGAATAATCACGTATCTGAAGTGAGTGGTGGATGGGGCCTACAGTAGTGAAGCAAATTAAAACAAGTGAATCCAATTACTGTTTATGGAAAGCAGCTGCCTGAGCTGCATATGTTGGTGAGTGAAACTATGAGACTAATGTTGAGGTTTTGGAGCTTTGGATGTCTGTAACACAATGGCTGTTTCAGTCTTTCATTCGCACACAAACAGACGCGGACAGGCCGAACGACCGATGCCACGTGTTTTATTTTATTTAGTAGCAAAATTATTCATCTGAAGAAAGGGAGCGTACAGTCAATTGTCTTTCTTTTTATGTCTTTGTTAACTTCCAATCTGTGAGGGTTTTCTGATGTCATAACAACACGATAAGTCGCCTCTACGGATTTACAGAAAAACAAGGTTAGTGTTTGCTTTCAGTCGTGTACAAACCCCCTTATCCGTGTGTTTATTTACGTACACTGAATCAATTCATCTGTGATACAGCCAACAGTCATGTACTGGATAAGCTTTCATTTCAAAACATTTGGATTTAATTATCATGGGGATATGATATCCAAACAATCTGGTTTCTTCCATTAATAACATGATTGCGGCATGGCAGTGCAAGCTAAGGCTGCGGCGTTTTCATATATTTTTGTGGATTTGGAAATTGTTTACTTACTATTATGGGCATGGGGTAAAACCCAATTTAGAGTAATGACACAGTTTGTGTTTGAAAAGATCTGCGAGGAAGTGTCCCAGTTCCATGGCTGTATGCAGTATTCGAACTGAAAAACAAACATTACCCGTGTGACTTTTTCGGAACTAAAGTACGGCCCCGGTCGTCTTGGCCATGTGCAGGTCAAACGGAGTCGACGTGAGGAAAAAGGAAACTGTGACTGACAGCTGAAGTGCTTGTACGTTGAGGAAGCCAAAGGCCACAGAAGTGTGTTGCTTCACAGATAAAGCACTACAGAGCGTTATGTTCTAATTTAAGCTTCAGCTATGTTGTATAGTTTGAGGTACAGCAACGCTTGGAAGTGTTTTTCTCCTCAGACAGATTAAAGTGTTGGATAACAGGACTGTGGTGTTGAGAGTAAAGTACATTTCGGCACCTGATTTTGATTTATTTTTGGAATTTAATGAAAAGGTGTATTCATTTCAGCCCCATTTTAGCCATATTTATAATACAAACAGTAGATACAGTGACTAGTGCAGTGTTCTCAGTTCTAGTAATTTCACTGCAAAAAATCAAAATCTTACCAAGTGTATTTTCACTTCTTCCATTGGCAGATTTTTTTTTTGGTTAATTCAATTTTTTTTTTTACTTAAATCCATGCGTTTACATGACAACTTTTATTCTTGGTTTAATCTGATTAAAGGTTAGATCCTATTCAAGATGCCCATGTAAACACCTTATTCCAGCTGAAAAAGAAAAATTCGGATTCAATTTAAACCCGATTAAAGTCACTGGTTTAATCCACTTTTAATTCCAATCTAAATTATTCTTCGGATATGTAAATAATTTATTCAGGTTGGACTTTATTCCTTCCATTCTGCACATGCTCATTGTCTTGTCCTGTCGCGATGACGCACACATTCTGCACTGACGGAAGAATATGCAATGCTGTTAAAAGTCCAGTCCCTGATGGAGGACTACGTTACCCAGGATGCATCTGTTTGACTTGTAGTTCTGTTCACTCGTGATTGCATAAGCTACTTTTTATTTGGTCCGGCAGGGCAGCAGCATCCACGGAGCAGAAATTGACATCCTGTCATAATTCTTTAATCCTGAGTGTATAGGTACCGTGTGCGTCCTTAAGAAATGCAGTCTAGTCAACCCAAACTGTTCCAGTGGGCTATTCTGATGGGATCTACCAGCCTGGAAAACCCTGAAGGAATAGTTCACCACTTGTTTTTTTTTAATTTATTTGTCATGCACTTATGAGTTTGTTCTCACAGCCCTTCCGTTAGCTTAGCTTAGCCTAGTTTAGCATAATGGCTTCATTCCTATGGTCAGACGTAGCCAGGCTTTTATAGGTGATCCGTAGTATTTTATGAGTGATTTTGTGAAATTCAGTTCTCCCTAATCATTACTTTAGTCCGCTGGGGTCAATATGATCACAAATTGAGGCTCAAATCATGGCGATGTGACTTACTGCACTAATAAAATCTTGGGAAATAAAAACTAATGCAAAGCTAAAACGATAAAGCAAAGCTAATTTGGCGCATGCATCGCTTCCAACAAAAAGATTTTCCAACTTCCATCAACACAACAGTCCCAAGATTGTATGAGTGCAGTAAGTCGCAGATCTAAAGAAATAATTAGGGAGAATCGAATTTCACAAAATCACTTATAAAAGACAACAAATCACTTTTAAAAAACTGGCTACGTGTGACCATGGGAATGCAGTGACTATGCTAAGCTAAGCTAACAAAAGAGCTGCCAGAACAAGGCAACTTGAGCACTGCAGCGCAAACCCTTTAGCTCACTTATCTACCTCATTAATACCTCATGTAAACCTTTATTCGGGTTTAACATTTCCATGTAAACAGAAGAGAAAATACTTTAGTTCCGACTTAATTTCTTCTGGAAAAATAAATCAGATTTAAAAAACATCATGTAATTGTACCCATTGAGGCAAAAAAAAAAATCTGCCAATGGAACAAGTGAAAATTATCTTGGAAAGATTTCTTGAAATTAGATTTTCAAGATCTGTTGTCTAAAAATAAGTTCTAATAAAAAAGCAATAAAAAGAGAACTGAAAAAAATAAAATGAATAAATAAATAAAAGAAATGATCAAATATGATCCTTCAACATGATATCATGAATTGCGTACAGATAATATGACACTTTTAATTGGCATGTTGTCTGTTCGCATTATAAGCTTTTCGCATGTATGTTCAATGTAAAATACCACGCGATTAGCGGTTAAGGTTAGGGTTAGCGGTTACGGATATGTAAACTGGAGATACCAAGATCATTTTCACTTGTTCCATTTTGCTTAATTCAAGCAAAAATATCTTTTTTTTTTTTTTTTTTTTTTAACTTTTTTTCATAGGGGTATTTTTTCCAGTGTATTTTGTGACAGTACAATATATACAGAATAATAGTGTGAGTAAACGATAGACAAGAGCAAAGCTGTTGCATGAAAATGCTAATGAAACCTGTTGTGAATAAAATATTAACAATGAAGAATAATGTTCATGTTTGACTTACTAGGCTTACTTGACTATTATGTGGGCTAGGGGTTTGTGATTTATACTGTTTGTTTAAAGTTTATTTATTTTACAAATATCAGCGCTTATTCAAACATTACTTTTAACGTTCCACTATTTTAGTTAACCATGAAAACAGGCTTGTATTTGTCACCATTATACTTAAACAGATGGTTTATATATTGTTGCTGTGTGTCCCAACAGTTGTGGTCTTTTTGCAGGACTCCAAATGGCTTTCTTTGAGGGGGGGGTTGTCTTTTTGATCTGTCATTCACAAATTCCTCTGAGCTGAATTGGCAGCATCATTGTTTCTCATGTTTCTCTTTTCAAATCCATAGAAGATGTGGGAGACGCTTGATAGGTCACCCATTAGAAGGTTTTACACTGAAGATATATTAGATGAACGGAGAAAAGCGGTGTTAGGTTCTGCTTTCCTCTAATGCTGTAACCTACCGTAGATAAAATCATTCGGCAGTTGCAGTTTTGAGTTTCACAAGGAGGTAGATCATTAAAATGGTAGGCGACAAATCTTTTAAAAAGACTGGGGTGATTGTTTACTGGTGGCGTCATGCTAACATTTCAGAGACGCTGCTTCTCTAAACTCCATTATCTGTACATATTAGATGACCTGACATTAAGAGACAGTTCCATTTTACCATCATTCCTCTAATTTGACTGTTTTTGTGTGTTTGACATACAAAGGTATCATTTTTTCTTTTGCCATAGTTAGGGTTGCCAATCGTCCCTTGAAAAACAGAATCATCCCATAATTAGAAACAAAAGTATGCGTCCTGTTTTATAAAAATTTTATACAAATGGAAGAAATAAGCTATTTCCACATTATGTAGCATTGAGCTTTTGAGTTCAATATTATTATTATTATTATTATTATTATTATTATTATTATTATTATTATTATTATTATCCCTCTGGTATTCGGGTGTGCCTTTAGGCACACTTTGCACTTCATTTTAAAAAACTTCATATTATTTTTCACAATTTAAATAAGGTTAGAATTCAAAAGTTGTTCGTTTTTGCATAATCTTTAAAATTCTGGCCACCAACTAAAATTTGCACATTGTAAACAAAAGAAAATTACAAGACTAGCATCTGTCTGCCAAGTGTGCCTAAAACGCACTATTTCCTCCATTTGATATGTATGATTAGACCTGACCTTGATTTACAAAAATAAAATCAAATTACAGCAGAAAAATAAATCAATATATAATATTTAATAGTTTGATTTATAGGTGTGCCTTTTTCGCACACTTGGTGACAGATGCTACTATTTTTGAACATTTGACCTAGCACCAAAAATAATAATGCAAATGAACCAATGCTGGAGTTAATCATTGACATATGCCAGGCTGCAAAAATCAAATATGTGATCCACTTTTTATGTAGTATATTAAAAAAAAAAAAATTTTTTTTGTGTTTTTTTGCATCAAAAAAATGGTTTGTTTACAATACAAACATGGCTTTTAAAGGGTTAAAAAATGTGACAGTTATTGAGTATTTGGTATTTTTATTTACGGCTCAAGTTAATGAAATAGAAAAAAGTTTAGAACAATTAA
The DNA here is from genome assembly GCF_902148855.1 of Sphaeramia orbicularis. Taxonomy (NCBI): domain Eukaryota; kingdom Metazoa; phylum Chordata; class Actinopteri; order Kurtiformes; family Apogonidae; genus Sphaeramia; species Sphaeramia orbicularis. The sequence goes on from NC_043975.1 coordinate 16,320,490, forward strand.
AAACAAACTGTATGAAATTTTTTTTGACATTATTCCACAAGTGTGCCAAAATGGCACATTTGGTGTTTAGTAAGGGCCTTGCTGGACGGGATACCGGAGGGTTATTATTATTATTATTATTATTATTATTATTATTATTATTATTATTATTATTGTTATTGTTATTATTATTATTTTATTTAACTGTACAGTCAAGGACTTTGGGGCACAAAGTGTTATGTTTACAAGTTTCCACAAACTGTCTGTTTGCACTTGTCTTATTGCGCTAAATGTGCACTATTACAAGAATGCTCTGCTGTATTAAATTAAGCAGGACTGACTTCTTTTAAAGAAAGATATTCATTTTATTCTACTCTAAGTTAAGCCAGACAGAGTTCTGCTAAAAATGTATTTTTATTTGACGAACTTTAACAGGATAGGTCTGAGAAATATATTTGTTTTATTTTGTTACTTTTGTAATTTTGCACAAAAAAAATACATTGTTAAATAATACATTGTTTTCCATGTATTTGTATCACTTAAAAATATGCATCTAATTAAATTCAGGTTTCAGTGAAAAGGTTTAAAAATTGTTTCACACACACATAAAAGGCAAATTAAATTCACCACCCTGGGGGGGTCAAGGCAATTGCCGACTTTGCCGACGAGGTGTCCCTTATTTATTTATTTTTTTTTTCAGGGAGTTGGCAACCCTAGCCATAGTATTTCGTCAGCAGTTTAATGCCCCAACTCTGTGCCAAAAAGCCCTATAGTGTCCTGTTATCGGACTCTGATAAAACTCTTTGGTTTTCCTCACAACACACTCATGTCCACTTAACACTCACACGTGTTGATGTTTCCTCTCTTTTTCCTCCAAGTTGAGTGCATTGTGATGGCATTGAGTACATGGAAGTGGACTGTATGTTATAGTGGATATAAGCATAACCTGGCTGCTACTTCAGTGTAATCAGGGGCATGCAAACAATGTGGTACTGATATGTTGGAAGGACTGAAGGGTTTGCTTATGTCTGAAGTCTGAGGACTGTTAAAATGATGACTGGAACATGATATATGAGTCCTTTCATATGTAATTGTATAGAATCTGGTGAATTTGGTGATATTCCAATGTGAGATGGCACTGGATGAAAAAAAAAATTGCTTCTTATCCAGTATTCTTATACTCATGGTCATGAAAACCTAAAAAAAAAAAAAAGTTTGATGAAAATAAATGTTTTTACTTCCATAAAGGAAGTTTTATTTTATGTCATTTGTCTGTTTTGCAGTCACCAAAATAGTGTCTGTAATTTCTGATTTTTTTTTTTTTGTTTGACTTTCCGATAGCATGACTATATGATTACATTTTTGGCTATTCTAGGTTAAATGTCGGAGTTAGCAAAAATTCCCTAATTCACATTTTTCATAAGGACTTTTTCAGAAAGATGCAAAAAAAAAAAAAAAAAACCCTTATCTGATTTGCTTAAAATACATATACCACATGCATGTTTTGTGTCAATATCTAGAGTGACAAAAAAATTCGAAAGGTCAAATGTCACAATAAAAAGATTTCTTTCACATTTTAATGTAGGTATATTTGGACCACTGACTTCCAGAATTTCCAGAATTTGTACTTTTCTCAAGACATTTCACGTTGTTCATATTTCTTCAGATTATTCACATTTTTTGTTAAAGGATAGTTTGTTAATGTAAACATTTTCATGTAATTTAACTTTTTTTTTTTTTTTTTTTTTTTTTTTTTACACTAAAACAAAGATAAAATCTGCAGTTGTCATTATTTATAGGTTATTATGATAATATTTTTCTGGTCTTACCCAACTGAGATCTGATTGGTTTATACACCATATTGCCAAAAGTATTGGCTCACCCATCCAAATAATCAGAATCAGGTGTTCCAATCCCTTCCATGGCCACAGGTGTATAAAATCCAACACCTAGGCATGCAGACTACTTTTACAAACATTTGTGAAAGAATGGGTCGCTCTCAGGAGCTCAGTGAATTCCAGCATGGAACTGTGATAGGATGCCACCTGTGCAACAAATCCAGTTGTTAAATTTCCTCGCTCCTAAATATTCCACAGTTAACTGTCAGCTGTATTATAAGAAAGTGGAAGTGTTTGGGAACGACAGCAACTCAGCCACGAAGCGGTAGGCCACGTAAACTGACGGAGCGTCGTCAGCGGATGCTGAGGCGCAGAGTGCGAAGAGGTCACCAACTTTCTGCAGAGTCAATGGCTACAGACCTCCAAACTTCATGTGGCCTTCAGATTAGCTCCAGAACAGTGCGCAGAGAGCTTCATGGAATGGGTTTCCGTGGCCGAGCAGCTGCATCCAAGCCATACATCACCAAGTGCAATGCAAAGCGCCGGATGCAGTGGTGTAAAGCACGCTGCCACTGGACTCCAGAGCAGTGGTGGCGCCTTCTCTGGAGTGACCAATCGTGCTTCTCCATCTGGCAATCTGATGGACGGGTCTGGGTTTGGCGGTCGCCAGGAGAACGATACTTGTCGGACCGCATTGTGCCAAGTGTAAAGTTTGGTGGAGGGGGGATTATGGTGTGGGGTTGTTTTTCAGGAGCTGGGCTTGGCCCCTTAGTTCCAGTGAAAGGAACTGGGAATGTTTCAGTATACCAAGACATTTTGGACAATTCCATGCTCCCAGCTTTGTGGGAACAGTTTGGAGCTGGCCCCTTCCTCTTCCAACATGACTGTGCACCAGTGCACAAAGCAAGGTCCATAAAGACATGGATGACAGAGTCTGGTGTGGATGAACTGGACTGGCCTGCACAGAGTCCTGACCTCAACCCCACAGAACACCTTTGGGATGAATTAGAGCGGAGACTGAGAGCCAGGCCTTCTGTCCAACATCAGTGTGTGACCTCACAAATGCACTTCCGGAAGAATGGTCAAAAATTCCCATGAACACACTCCTAAACCTTGTGGACAGCCTTCCCAGAAGAGTTGAAGCTGTTAAAGCTGCAAAGGGTGGACCCACGTCATATTGAACCCCATAGACTAGGAATGGGATGGCACTGAAATTCATATGCGAGTCAAGACAGGTGAGTGAATACTTTTGGCAATATAGTGTATATGTATGCATGGAACCAGAAATAAAACAATTTTTACACTATATCTTCAGTGTAATTTTTGCATTTCACAAATTCATTCTAGGACCCAGATTGGATCCTTTGGCGGGCCGGATTTGGCCCCCGGGCCACATGTTTGACACCTGTAACTTAGTGAAACCACACACCCTGTAAAGCTGTTCTGTAATAAAGTGCATTGTAATGGTAGTGCCTGTAGTTGGAGTATTTGAAGTGAAACATGAAAATGGCAATAATTACAGAATGAACAATGTTGCTATTTAATTTTCATACAGTAATTAACTAAAGGTTACTAAGGTTGTGAATGGTCATGGAAATTATGGGAACCCTGTGTGCTGAACATTGATGTATAGGCCAGATTTTAAGAAGCAGCTGAGACAGTCACTGAAGCAAAAAATATCAACCACATGGTGGAGCTACATGTAGTCAGGGGAGTCAGGAGATCACACAAGATCCATCATCTGGTAACCGTGAATATCTGTGTAAAACAGCATGCCGGCACACTTCTACAGTTTTCACTAGTAATGCACATGAAGTTGAAGTAGACATGACTGGGCCTTGTATTTCACCTGCTCGTGTCAGTTTGTTCGTCTGAATGCCACACAGACTGACTGCATGTTACTGGTGTGCTTATGAATTAGCGCTTGGACACATCTTAACCACATGTGTCCAATTAGAGTTCCAGTAAACTGCTTTGGCAAACACATCCTGTGCACTGTAATTTGGGTTGCTGAATTGCAGCCTATGGGTTTGCCTATGATGTCTAATTACATTGTAAGACACGAGTAATTGCAATAATAAGTAATATGTTTAGATTATGCAGAAGTTGGTCCAGATGTAGACCATCTGTTTTGATCCTGCACTTGTGCTTTTGTTACTTTACATGGTATTGTGAGGGCTGCTGTCAACTTTGTTCATATCTTTTATGTAAATGTGAGGCTGTAAGAGTATAAGCGCGCGCTAATAGCCACATCTCACGTCTACCTTCCATATGTATTGTAAATTCAAAGTGAAATAAATTGCATTGTCACATGTAAAGCAGGGAGTGCTTTTGGCGTGTGGGCAGGATGGAGTCACACAGTAGCGGTATTGTACGATGTATGAAGCGTGAGGCTGTTAAAAAGAGATCTGTTACTGAGTCAGCACGCTATCGGTCAGTTTGTACTTTACATGTGATGTGTGGACCAGCACATGGAGAAGAAGCGTATAGATCAGAGGATGCCACCTGCCCAGTCATGTAAAAGAATTAGGCTGTAAAAGAATGTTTCCCATGATCAACAGCAGGCCTACCAAAGCAAGGAAACAAGAAGACTGTGGTCAGACAGACCTTTAGGGATATAGTTCTACGAAAGTGAGACGCAGATAATCTGAACAGACCTGCTTCTGATCCGAGCTGAGCCTCTGCCAGCATCCAGGTACTGTATGTCTTCAGTTATAAAGAATTTTAACCAAACATGCTTACTTAAATTTTTAATTCAGGGGTGTCAAACATGTGGCCCGGGGGCCAAACCTGGCCCGCCAAAGGGTTCAATCCAACCACTGGGATGAATTTGTGAAATACAAAAATTACACTGAAAATATTAACAATCAAGGATGTTAACCCTTTCATGCACAGTGGTCACTACAGTGGACAGCTATTCTACGGCTGTTCTATTGTTTATTCATGTGTTTCGTTGTCAGCCAACATAGTGGAGCTTATGCATCATCCCAAACACTGCAGTTCATACAATTACTGTATCTTTACTGTTCTTGATAAACCTGATCTGCACTAACATGTTTTAGTGTAAATCAATTGCTAATTGTTATTAGACTGTAATTAACAGTTTATTTTTTAAGCAAAAAGTTTTGGGTTTTTGTTGCATATTATGTCCATGAAATGAGTAATAACTAGAATTAGAGCATGTTAATATATGAGAAAAAATAAGATTAGCAGTATTAAAAATGTTTATATTTCATAGTTTTCTCACACTATATCAGTAAATACATGTTTTTTGCTTCATAAATTAAATCCATGGTGTCCAGCTGAGTGGACATTTTTGCAACTCCATGAAAAATAGGTTCATAAAAAAAAATGTTCAATCATGTTTTTTCTTTCATGCCTAAAGAAGAATAGAAACACTCCAAAAAAAAAAATCTTGATTAAGGTTCTCATAATTCCTGCATGAAAGGGTTAAAATAATTTTAGGTCAATTAATTTTAAAGTGGATCAGAACAGTAAAATACTATCAAAATAAAGTATAAATAATGAAAACTGCAAATTTGTCTCTTTGTTTTAGTGTAAAAAATGTAAAATTACATAAAAATGTTCACATTTACAGACTAGTCTTTTACAAAAAAAAAGTGAATATCTGAAATGTCTTAAGAGAAGTATGTGGAATTTTAATAATATTCTCCGTGTTTTTTAATGTTTTGTGTATTTGTAGATCCACCATGATCTCTAAGTTGTGATTTATGCGTATAAATGATAAACTGAGGCGTAATATTGTTAACATTGCACTTATTTTACTAAAGAATTTTCAGGTTCATATTTGTTCATGTTATGTTCAAGTACAATTCGTAGATGTAAACATTTTAATTACGGAATTTTAAGTGTATTTTTGCGTGTATTGTAGGATATTTAAGCATATTTAAGTGTATTTTTGCATGTATTGAAGAATTTTTGAGCATATTTAAGTGCAGTTTTGCGTGTATTGTAGGATTTTTGAGCATAATTAAGTGTATTTTTGCGTGTATTGTAGGATATTTAAGCATATTCAAATGTATTTTTGCATGTATTGAAGGAGTTTTGAGCATATTTAAGTGTATTTTTGCGTGTATTGTTGAATATTTAACCATATTTAAGTGTGTTTTTGCATGTATTGAAGGATTTTTGAGCACACTTAAGTGTATTTTTGCATGTAGTGATGGATTTTTGAGCATAATTAAGTGTATTTTTGCGTGTATTGTAGGATATTTAAGCATATTTAAGTGTATTTTTGTGTGTATTGTAGGATTTTTGAGCATAATTAAGTGTTTTTTTGCGTGTATTGTAGGATATTTAAGCATAATTAAGTGTATTTTTGGGCGTATTGTAGGATATTTAAGCATAATTAAGTGCATTTTTGCGTGTATTGTAGGATTTTTGAACATAATTAAGTGTTTTTTTTGGGTGTCTTGTACAATATTTAAGCATATTTAAGTGTATTTTTTATTTTACGGAATTTCCTTTTTTCACTCCAAAGTTCTTCTCCTATTGTTTCTATTATTTGACTGGTCCGGCCCACTTTAGATCATATTAGTCTGGATGTGGCCCTGAACTAAAATGAGTTTGACACCCCTGGTTTAACTGATGCTAATGTAAAGACGCTGATGTCAGAAATACAGTAGTAATTTGGTGCCTAATATGGTTAGATTTTGATGTAGCAAATAAAAAATTTGGAAGAAAGCATAAAAAAAAAAAGCCTGAGACCAAACTGGAGACAAATCTGGCAGGTTAAAGACACCTTTGCAATCTTTAATGAGTTTATTCTGCTGCTTTGCGCAAAATGGTTTTAAGATGTCAGTATGAATTCTTGCGTCTGAATCTGTCTAATACCGTGGTGGGTTTGTGACATGGCTTAAAGGGATTGAGTTCATGAGATGTAATCCATGGTGCTTTCCAAGTCTTTCAAGCTTCCATTGCATGCTCAGCCGTTCCCTGACCTTCACATTCATACCTGCACAGAAAGCCTTCACTCCTGCGCTCCCGTATAGACTTCAAAGGCCTAGAGGTGAAAGAACGCTCTTTAAATATATGCGGGAGATGGAAGGATGGTGTTTAGGTAAGGAAACAGATTGGGTGAGTGTGCAGACATTATGGAGAAGATCAATGGAGTCGTTCACATTTTCTCTGAAATCGCTCCGTTTAACTTAGAACAGACGCTATTTGTCTACAGACTCCAGATATTTGTCTGTATTTTTATCCAAACCTAGACCAGGGCTGTCGAACTCGTTTTAGTTCAGGGGCCAAATTCAGCCTAATGTGATCTAAAGTGGGCCGGACCAGTCAAATAATATACACCATAGGAGAAGAACTTTGGAGTGAAAAAAGGAAATTCCCTGAAATAAAAAATACACTTAAATATGCTTAAATATTCTACAATACACACAAAAATACACTTAAATATGCTTAAATATCCTACAGTACACCCAAAAATACACTGACATATGCTAAAATATTCTACAATACATGCAAAAATACACTTAATTATGCTCAAAAATCCTACAATACACCCAAAAATACACTTAAATCTGCTTAAATAATCTGCAATACACACAAAAATACACTTAATTATGCTCAAAAATTCTACAATACACCCAAAAATACACTTAAATATGCTTAAATATCCTACAATACACACAAAAATATGCCTAATTATGCTAAAAAATTCTACAATACACCCAAAAATACACTTAAATATGCTTAAATATTCTACAATACATGCAAAAATACACTTAAATATGCTTAAATATCCTACAATACACGCAAAAATACACTTAATTATGCTCAAAAATCCTACAATACACCAAAAAAATACACTTAAATATGCTTAAATATTCTACAATACACGCAAAAATACACTTAAATATTCTACAATACACAAAAAAATACATTTAAATATGCTTAAATATCCTACAATACACGCAAAAATACACTTAAATATGCTTAAATATTCTACAATACACCCAAAATTACACTTAAATATGCTTAAATATTCTACAATACACGCAAAAATACACTTAAATATGCTTAAATATTCTACAATACACCCAAAAATACACTTAAATATGCTTAAATATCCTACAATACATGCAAAAATACACTTAAATATGTTTAAATATTCTACAATACATGCAAAAATACACTTAAAATTATGTGATTAAAATGTTTAGATCTACAAATTGTACTTGAACATAGCATGAACAAATATGAACAACCTGAAAATTGTTTAGTAAAATAAGTGCAATGGTAACAATATTACTCCTTAGTTTATCATTTATACACTTGAATCACAACTTACAGATCACAGTTAGATCTACAAATACACAAAATATTAAATAACAGGCAGAATAGTATTAAAATTCCACATACTTCTCTTAAGACATTTCATTTGGTTGTTAATATGTTGAGTGTCATTTTAGCATTTCACAAATTCATCCCACGGGCCGTATTGAACCCTTTGGCGGGCTGGATTTGGCCCCTGGGCCACATGTTTGACACCTGTGCCCTAGATATTCATCTTCAGAAGCACGACATAATGAAATATAACTTGTGGCACTGGCAAGCTGTGACAGAAAAAATGTTTTTTGATGATGAATCAGTCAACTTTTCATGTGGTCAGTTGCCTTCAGGAAATTATCCCGACTATTTGGAGTATATGAGTATAGTATAAACTGAGAACTAGTTTTGATATGGTTAGAAATTCAAGTTCTGACTGATTTTGCTCATGTCAAAAATGTTATTAGATGTGACTTACAGTCCGTCTGGCATGTTTCAGCAGTATTTTGTAGCTGACTATGATGGTTTTCATTGCTGGTAGGTCTGCCTTTCTGTCATGGGATTTCCACGGTAGGATTTAAACATATAAGGGATTTGCTATGGTATGGCATTAACTAGGCATGTACACTATGTGCTCCAGAGTTCCAGCTTGTTATGTCATCTAATTAATAGAAGGGTCTTTCTTATTTATAGACCTCTGCACTTTTATCAGAGTTGTATTTTTTACCAGTGAAAACAGGCTGATGTTTTATATAAGGAACTTATATAAAGCAGCAGAACGGGCTGAGATTATGGCTGTTGGATGCAAGGTTATAATAGTTTTGGATCTTTCATTATAGTTTAGTTTTATTTAGTTTTGACTTTTTTTTCTTCTCTAATTCAGTTAGTTTTAATTAGTTTTTAGAGCAGGTTTGCTAGTTTTTATTCGTTTTTGTTATTTTCTAAATGCTTAGTTTTAGTTTAGTTTTCGTTTCTTTATATCTTTCACCTTCTTCACTGTCGTATTCAAATAAATCCCAGACAGGACTCTGCTGCTTTCTCCCAACTTTAGTCTCCATATTTCCAGGTAGAGTGGGAACGAAAAGCTGACATTAAACGACAAGTGATGAGAAGTGACGGACCATTAAATATCATACAGTGCCAGCAGCTAAAATTGCTTGAGGGAAATAAATCAATTTCATATCGATCCGACTTTGACAAAGACGAAAACGAAGGGAATTTTATCCATAATTTTAATTTGTTTTAGTTAGTTTTTTTTTTTTTTTTTAAACTTAATTTTTATTAGACTTTCTCTTTTTTCAGCACAGTACGATTATACATTCAAGTACAGTTAATTTCTTTTCCCTCTACACAGCTGCAAATGTATTCTCATACACCTCCTTAGGCACATATGATGAAATTTGAGAAAGCAATAACAATTATAGCAAACAATGTTCACTCCAAAAAAATAATATAATAAAAAAAAAAGATAAAAAAGGCTGTAGATATAAATCTTCGTCAGAGGTAGAATGACAGCACCTTGATAATATGGAGTATTCTTGCATCACCAGTAAACATTATTGCAATAGTAAAGGTAACATAGGTTCCCGTCTTTTAGTAAATATGGTTTTCTGAAGTCTGAGCAAGTATGTGATCTGGTAAATATTCCAAACTTTTTGAATCCATGTATTATATGAGGGAGGTTCTGGTTTCATCCAACTGATGGTTATAGACTTTAAGGCAGCGGTGAATGTTTTAGTTAGTTTTGTATGCACACAATACAGTTTCAGTTAGTTATCGTTTTTTTTCTTTTAATTACAGTTTTTATTTATTTCAGTTAACGAAAATGTTTTTACAATTCTAGTTTTCGTCATTTCGTTAGTTTTCGTTAACAATAATAACCTTGGTCGGATGTTGAGTAGCTGATGCTGTGTTTAGGAGGTTTTATCATAGGTTGCAATGAAATATGATCAAAGTACGAAAACTGTGGCCTAAAAATAAAGCCAATGAAAAACTATCTTCACCAAAATCCAGTAGATACATTGCTGCAAAATAAAAAAAAAACAAAAACAAAAGCTCTGGTAGACTTGCATTGAACTTCTCTCTAAAACAGGGGTCGGCAACCTGTGGCTCCGGAGCTGCATGCGTCTCTTCAGCCTCCTTGTAGTGGCTCTCTTTATTGCGGTCAAGCTAGCCACGATTCTCCTCTGCATGGTCAAGACGGCTGCTAGCGTTTTTCTTGTACGCTACTCATTCGACGATTACGGTAGATGAGTTGCATAGAGCGAATGTGCCTTCCATACAACCAAAGTACGGGTTCATTTATGTTCTACGTTAAAGATGCAGACGCAGACGGACGAAGGGTTCTGTCCATCCTTTGTATATTACTCACATAATTCTGTCCGTTTTCCGGGAGAATATGGAGCAGTACAACTGGGAACTGTGGAGGCAGTGTTGAGTTTTGAAGAGAATAATTCCCATAAATAGCGATACTTTTCATAGAGTGACTGTATGAGTATGAGTACTGTGTACTTTTGGTGTAATCCTACAACAGATTCCCTTCCAAGCTACAAGTGTTTTTTTGTCTGAAATAGGCTTTAAGACTAAATTCAGTGATGAATAAAATTAGTTTTTCCAATAAGTACCTCATGAATTTGGTATATTTCGTATTAGTACTTCATATACTATTAGCACAAATACCATGAACTACTTTTACTGTGTACTTTTGGAGTAATCATACTCCAGATTCCCTTTCAAGCTCCAAAAGATTGATTTACAGATATATTCATTATTATTATTAATCACCCCTCTATCTCGTACTAAATTAAAAAAAAAAATTGGGTTTCCTGGTGTGTCCACACATACCGCGTCATGTTTCTTCTTCTTCTTCGCTTGTTGTAACATACATCAACATCCGTTTTTTTTTATTCACCTGACTAGTGCGAAAAAAGGTCTTTCCATTGCAGTTTTGCATGATATACCATTTGCGCTACTCCCGAAAAACCACCTCTTGCCAGTGTGAAAATTTTTAATCGAAATTGTCGTTTTTCCATTAGGTACATTTTTATGCGCAAAGGTATATTCGCGAAATTTGAGAGTCAATGGAAAAGCGAATAGTGTCAAATTATAACCACATTTTGCAATTTAATTACACAACACAAACTAGTTACCTGCCAACACTGGATACATTTGTATAAAACTAACATAACAGTGAGTCTGTAGGAGTTTATCCCTTGACAGGTATCAAAATAAAATCAGAATCAGTGCTAACATTAGCATGCTATGATGATTAGCATCCACCAACTAACTAGTTGTTAGCCAGCACCACCTATCAAACTATGATCATTACATATTTTATTTAATATATTTGGTGTTTCTCATCAGTGATTGTGTTTTAAATATGAAGGAGTGATAATGAGCAGTACAATAAAGAATTTAAGTCTATTTATGCTAATTGTATATGCTAGCATATCTGCCCAGCATCATCACAGCAGAAGTGCATTATCTTTTTTATTCTAACAATATTTTCTTCATTAAAATATGTCAATTATCTCTTACTGTGACAGATGGTGAGGCTGCGTTAACAGTAGCTAAAAGCATATTTGGCGTAATGATTACATGACCATGACTGTTTTTTTTTTTCGTAACATAAGACTAGATCAATGTGACAGTACTAGCAGTATAACATTTTCCGTCATAGGAATGCACTTTACCATCTGGCCACAGTTGATTCAGGACTACACTGATGACTATCACGTACGCTGCAAATACTGTACATTTACAACATATACAAAAAGCTGCAGTGTTTATAAAAGTTTGAATTGGATTGCTTGAGTAGCTAACCTGAGAGCAGTGACACTGATCTCACTGATCCGTGTTTCTATGAAAAGATGTGATACCATGACGAGCTATTATTTTATGTAACTTTTGTTATTTTGTTTCTGGCTTGGCAGAACATTGCTTACTGGGCCTGATTAGACTTTGGGTGTTGTAATGCAACCTTTCCCAAAGAATGTAATGATCTCACACATCAAACAGATGTTCTCAATCAATATTTGTTGATGTGAAAGCCCATTAGTTTGCTAATTACATTTGCATAAACATTTCACCATTTCATATCTACTAGGCTAAATTGGTTTTCATAGAGTTTACATACAGTGGCCTTCAAGTGCTTACACATGTTTGGTGCAGATACTATTTGGCCCGAGTAACAATGTATACACTTGTATGTACAGTCAATCACATACTTGACATGTACATATTCATGGCCACACACACACACACAGACACACACACAGACACACACACACACACACATACATATACAAAAACAAAATAAAAGTAGCATCCCACCCTAAACAGCTTGCATTCCCCTCCAGTGACTTACACAGAGTAAACAAACATGTATCTGCGTCTTTGGCGAACCAAAAGTGTGGTGGTGCTGTTTGTTTGGTGGACACCCCAGCCTGATGTAAACAGCCTATTGAACCTTGTTTAATAAGAGGTAGGATTTAGACATGTTAAGATGCTTTTTCTGTGTAGCCACAGTTTAGAACATCTACATTTCTGTGGTTTGGCTGGTTGTCACGAGGAAATCTAGATAATTGACTAATGGTCGAGTCTGGCAATAGAGACCACTGAGACGATGATGATGTAGACTTTCAAACACCTGCAGGGTTCCTACGCAAGTATGGAGAGAGTGGAAAAGCATGGAATTTGATTTTATACATTTCCAGCTCTGGAAACGTATGAAAATGGAAACAAATGTATGGAGAAATATTCATGTTTCCTAAACTGTTCTGTTTTCAGTCATCCATTTTCCGAACCCGCTTTATTCTCACTAGGGCACAGGTGTCAAACATGCGGCCCGGGGGCCAAAACTGGCCCACCAAAGGGTCCAATCCGGCCCCTGGAATGAATTTGTGAAATTCAGAAATTACACTGATGATATTAACAATTAAGAATGTTAGAATCATTTTAGGTCATTTCAATCTCCAGTGGGTCAGACCAGTAAAATACTATCATAATAACCTATAAAAAATGAAAACTACAAATTTTTCTCTTTGTTGTGGTGTAAAAAAAGTAAAACTATACAAAAATGTTTACATTTACAGACTAGCCTTTTACAAATAATGTGAATAGCCTGAAATTTCTTGAGAGAAAAATGTGGAATTGTACCAATATTCTGCCTCTTACTAAATGTTTTGTGTATAGTAGATCCACTGTGATCTGTAAGTTGTGATACATATGTATAAATGATAAACTAAGGCATAATATTGTTAAAATTGCACTTATTTTTCTATCCTACTTTTTATATTGTTTTACTGGTCCAGCCCGCTTTGTATCATATCAGGCTGTATGTGGCCCCAGAACTAAAATGAGTTTGACACCCCTGCACTAGGGTCATGGGGGTCACTGGAGCCTATCCCAGCTACTTATGGGCGAATGCGGGTTACACCCTCAACATGCCGCCAGTTCATCTCAGGGCTGACATATAGAGACAAACAATCACTCTCACATTCACACCTATGGGCAATTTAGATTAACCGCTTTACCTATCAGTGCATGTGTTTGGATGGTGGGAGGAAGCCAGAGTACCTGGAGAGAGCCCACGCAGACCTTGGGAAAACATGCAAACTCCACACAGAAAGGTCCCATCCCCATCGACTGGTGCTGGAATCAAACCCAGGACCTTCTTGCTGTGAAGCACAAGTGCTATATCATATATATATACTCTATATATATGTAGTGCTATATCACATATATACAAGTGCGGTCACCGCCGTGTTGCCCTTGTTGCCCTTGCCCTTCTAAAATATAAAATTATGAAAAGCTGAAAAAAGAAATGGATCGATCTGTTTTGTTTTGTTTTTTTTTTTAAGGCACTTGCTAGCGCAGTTAAAATGTTGAAATGTATGAGAGTACATAAAGTAGGCTACGCGTCCTAGAAAACATTTGGGCAGATTGACGAGTTGAATGCCCAGGCTTCTGTTGTTATCCTCCTTCAACCTACTTTAAGGCCCGCCCAGGTGTCGTCAACTTTCACTGCTGCTTCGACGGACAGGTGATGTCCACACACTGTTTGTGAATGAGCTGTTCAACATGCCGTGTATGATCGTTGGCAGAACTCATAATGCACGGGTGTCAAACATGCAACCCAGGGCCAAAACTAGCCTGCCAAAGAGTCCAATCTGGCCCCTGGGATGAATTTGTGAAATGCAAAAATTACACTGAAGATATTAATAATCAAGGATGTTGAAATCATTTTAGGTCAATTTGATCTAAAGTGGATCAGACTAGTAAAATACTATCATAATAACCTATAAATAATGAAAACTGTAAATTTTCCTCTTTGTTTTAGTGTAAAAAAAAAAGGAAAATTAGAAAAAAAAGTTACATTTACAGACTGTCCTTTTACAAAAAATATGAATAACCTGAACAAATATGAACAATCTGAAATGTCTTAAGAGAAGTCTGTGGAATTTTAACAATATTCTGCCTGTTCCTAAATCTTTAAGTTGTGATGCACATGTATAAATGATCAACAGTCATGCAATGTTTATTTAAGGTTTACAGGTTTAAATGTAAGATTCACACTTGCTCTTGTGCTTGTGTGAATGTGTGTTAGAGTCTGTAGGTGTTTTCATCCAGTTATTTGTATTTGCATCTTGACTTTGCACCTAAAAAGGTTTAGTTGAAATGACAAAGATTAACAAAAAAAAAAAGTGAATAAGAAAAGTGGATACAGAATCATCAAATTAACTTGTGTCTGTGGATTTAACACAAGGAACAAAATATGTCATATTAGATGGAAAACAGCAATGAAACCCTGCAATGCATGAAGAGTTGTAGAAACCAATGTTTGGCAAAGTCTTTAGCAAATCATTTTTGAGCTTAAAATGATGTTAGTATCCAGACCATAGCAAAAAGTTCAAACCCTCTTCAGATTTTTGAAGAAATATCTGTCACTATCAGCTCCTAAAACAGCTCAGGTTGTATGTTATTGAATGAAATCCTACTTAAAAGTAAGTTTTAGTATGATGATGATGATGATGATGAACAACCAACCGTAAGTATTTGCATAAAAACCGCAGCACCAAAACATTTAACACATTTTCTGAAAATTGGGTTAAAATTTGCAATAAATTTGGATGAAAGCCATTTATGACCTTTGGTGTTAGCTGACATCATTTCTAAGCTCACACTAGCTAGCGCACACTGTTGCTGCTGCTGTAGAGGAGCATGTAGAAGCCAATAATGTAATGACAACCGATAACATAATAACATCCATTAATGTAATGAATTTGCCATTTTTAAAATGTAATAGGTCAAAAATGTAATATTTGGCCAATAACAATAAAAGTCCTGAACCGATAAGGTAATAGCTTTTGGCTAATAACATTATAACTTATTACGTTTTTGGCACTGTTATTACATTTGGAAAGAATTTTTTTTCACCAGGCCAATAATGTAATAACAAGCCAATGAGTTAAAACATTATTGGCCAAAAGTTATTACGTTACCAGTTCAGGACTTTTATTACGTTGTTGGTGAGATATTACGTTATTGGCTTATTACATTTTAAAAATGGCAAATTTATTAAGTTATCGGTTGTTATTACATTATTGGCTCCTACAGCAGAATACTGAACTATGTAGAAAATGAAAAGATAAATCTAAATACCCTACATCAGGGGTGTCAAACTCATTTTGGTTCAGGGGCCATATTTAGCCCAGTTTGATCTGAAGTGGGCCAAACCAGTAAAATAATAGCATAATAACCTATACATAATGACAACTACAAATTTTTGTCTTCGTTTTTAGGGTAAAAAACAAACAAACATTAAATTATGAAAATACTTACTTTTATAAACTATCCAAACAAAAAAGATGTGAATAACCTGAAAAAACTGAAATTTCTATAGAAAAATCAGTGCAAATTTAACAATATTCTGCCTCAAATTTAACAGTATTCTGCCTCCACTTCTCATTTGTCCATGTGCATTATGGATCAGATCTACAAAGACACTAAACACTGAGGAACAGGAAGAAAATAGTTCAAACTGGGCTGAATTTTCTACAGACATTTCAAGTTGGTCTGATTTGTTCAGGTTATTCACATTTTATTGTTACAGGATAGTTTGGAAATGTAAATATTTTCATAATTTGATGTTATTTTTTGCACTAAAACAAAGAAGTTTGAAGTTGTTTCAAGAATTTATTTTTTTTTTTACTTAATTCAAGACTTTTTTTTTTTTGTGGTTAATTCAACATTTTTTTCTCAATTCAAGCTAATTTTTTTTTTTTTTTTGCTTAATTCAATTCAAGACTGTGGAATTTTTGACTTTGCAAATTCATCCCAAGGGCTGGACCAGACCCTTTGGCGGGCTGGATTTGGCCCCTGGGCCACATGTTTGACACCTGTGCCCTACATAGAAACCAGCAAACAGTAGGTCCCAGCACCAGACTCCAAGACGAACTTCACAGAAGCGCAAGGCACCATTAGAACATTTATGACTGTTTGTTGGCATCAGCTGACTTCATTTCTAAGGTCACGTATACAGTTGTAATAACATTTATATGCACCAGATACCCAGTGTATATAAATACAGAATATAAATACAGAAAAATATACTTACCAACCAAAAAATGCCAGCTCCAACACCCAACAGACTCTGAGACAAACTTCATGTAAGCACCAGTCTCACATTCCGAACCTTCAACTTGTTAAAATCTACAAAAAAAAAACAAACAAGGAAGTAAACAGAGTAAAATACAATCAAAAGATTAACTAATGTAACCACAACAGTTCTATTAGTTACAGGCTTCTCATAAACCTTTATTTTAACGTAATCCTTCTCAATCCAGAGCCAAAGACCCAGGTTGTCGAACATTCCACCCAACTGTAAGATATTTTTATAGCTGTTTATCTGACATGTCACAGCAGGAAAAGCACAGGTGCAATTAATTTGACCATGTATTTATGACGGCTGCATTCCACTCAGGTGTTTCGGTTCCAAAGCCTGATTTTATGCATACTAGTTGAATGGTATTACATACTGGGACTCTGAAATGGAACGGAGCCATTAATAATCATATTAGTTACACCTGTGTTTTTCCTGCTATGACAAGTCAAAAGGCCTGTTACTGATGCCTTTTGTGTTTTCAGTCTCACTCAAAAGAAACTAACATGTACTTCTAGGCTTTCTATAGAGCACCTAATGCAACTAGAATTTCTTCTTCTTATTTTTTTTACCTTTATCCTTTATATCAGAGTTGTTTCACTGTGTGTTGAAGAAAGACAGAATTGGATGATTCAGGAAGACATCTGACTTTAGAAATCATACTGTGTAAGTATAGCCCACACATGCTAAGCCTTGTTATGCTAGCGCCTGTGTTAGCCAAATTAGCATTTCAAATATACTTTAATTTACAACTTGAAACCAGGCACTCACGAATATAAACTCTATGAACTAGTTACTTTTTTACTATTATTTTCTCTGTTTTATGCGACCTTTAAAGGAGGTTTGAGTAATCCATATTTGTAGTTTAACTGAGATTGTTTAGTTACACTACAGCACATGCTAACAGCACTTAGCGAATCTGTTAGCTAACTTAGGTTTTTGTGTTTTTTGTCATTAAAGAAGCCTAAAGTAATATGTATTTTACTAATTATTGGGTCATTTTAGAGTGTTAGAAATTGTCTAACACTTTCAAAGAATTTACAAGTGTGGTTGTATTAGAGCACCTAATGCAACCAGAATTATTTTTTTTTGTTTCATCTTTTTTTTTTTTTTTTACCTTTATCCTTTATATCAGAGTTGTTTCACTGTGTTGAAGAAAGACAGAATTGGACGATTCAGGAAGACATTTGACTTGAGAAATCATAGACTGTGTAAGTATAGTCAACAGATGCTAAGCCTTGTCATGCTAGTGCTTGTGTTAGCTATATTAGCATTTCAAATATACTTTAATTTACAACTTGAAACCACACACTCACAAATATAAACTCTGTGTATTGATTACACAGAGTTAGAAATTGTCTAACACTTTCAAAGAATTTACAAGTGTGGTTGTATTAGAGCACCTAATGTAACTAGAATTTAATTTTTTGTTTCATCTTTTTTATTTTTTTTAACCTTTATCCTTTATATCAGAGTTAGTTCACTGTGTGTTGAAGAAAGACGGAATTGGATGATTCAGGACAACATTTGACTTGAGAAATCATAGACTGTGTAAGTATAGCCTACAGATGCTAAGCCTTGTCATGCTAGCGCCTGTGTTAGCTATATTAGCATTTCAAATATACTTTAATTTACAACTTGAAACCAGGCACTCACAAATATAAACTCTATGTATTGGTTACTTTTTTGCTATTATTTTCTCTGTTTTCTGCGACCTTTAAAGGAGCTTTGAGTAATCCATATTTGTAGTTTAACTGAGATTGTTTAGTTACACTACAGCACATGCTAACAGCACTTAACGAATCTGTTAGCTAACTTAAGTTTTTATGTTTTTTGTCATGAAAGAAGCCTAAAGTAATATGTATTTTAATAATTATTGGTTCATTTTAGAGTGTAAGAAATTGTGTAACACTTTCAAAGAATTTACAAGTGAGGTTGTATTAGAGCACCTAATGCAACCAGAATTGATTTATATATTTATTTTTTTGTTTTGTCTTTTTTTTTTTTTTTTTTAACATTATCCTTTATATCAGAGTGGTTTCACTGTGTGCTAAAGAAGATAGAACTAGACAATTCCAGAAGACATTTGACTTAAGAAATCATACTGTGTAAGTACAAATGCTAAGCCTTGTAATGCTACAGCCCGCGTTATTTACAAACAAGTTGAAACCACACACTCACAAATATAAACTCTATGAACTAGTTACTTTTTTTACTATTATTTTCTCTGTTTTGTGCGACCTTTAAAAGAGCTTTGAGTAATCCATATTTGTAGTTTAACTGAGATTGTTTAGTTACACTACAGCACATGCTAACAGCACTTAACGAATCTGTTAGCTAACTTAAGTTTTTATGTTTTTTGTCATGAAAGAAGCCTAAAGTAATATGTATTTTAATAATTATTGGTTCATTTTAGAGTGTAAGAAATTGTGTAACACTTTCAAAGAATTTACAAGTGAGGTTGTATTAGAGCACCTAATGCAACCAGAATTGATTTATATATTTATTTTTTTGTTTTGTCTTTTTTTTTTTTTTTTTTTTTAACATTATCCTTTATATCAGAGTGGTTTCACTGTGTGCTAAAGAAGATAGAACTAGACAATTCCAGAAGACATTTGACTTAAGAAATCATACTGTGTAAGTACAAATGCTAAGCCTTGTAATGCTACAGCCCGCGTTATTTACAAACAAGTTGAAACCACACACTCACAAATATAAACTCTATGAACTAGTTACTTTTTTTACTATTATTTTCTCTGTTTTGTGCGACCTTTAAAAGAGCTTTGAGTAATCCATATTTGTAGTTTAACTGAGATTGTTTAGTTACACTACAGCACATGCTAACAGCACTTAGCGAATTTGTTAGCTAACTTAAGTTTTCATGTTTTTTTTGTCATTAAAGAAGCCTAAAGTAATATGTATTTTAATAACTGTTGGGTCATTTTAGAGTGTTAGAAATTGTATAACACTTTCAAAGAATTTACAAGTGTGGTTGTATTAGAGCACCTAATGCAACCAGAATTGATTTATATATTTATTTTTTTGTTTTGTCTTTTTTTTTTTTTTTTTTTTAACATTATCCTTTATATCAGAGTGGTTTCACTGTGTGCTATAGAAGATAGAACTGGACAATTCCGGAAGACATTTGACTTAAGAAATCATACTGTGTAAGAATACAGATGTTAAGCCTTGTAATGCTACAGCCTGCGTTAGCTATATTAGCATTTCAGATATACTTTTATTTACAAACAACTTGAAACCAGACACCCACGAATATAAACTCTATGAACTAGTTACTTTTTTACAATTATTTTCTCTGTTTTATGCGACCTTTAAAAGAGCTTTGAGTAATCCATATTTGTAGTTTAACTGAGATTGTTTAGTTACACTACAGCACATGCTAACAGCACTTAGCAAATCTGTTAGCTAACTAAGGATTTTGTGTTTTTTGCCATTAAAGAAGCCTAAAGTAATATGTATTTTAATATTTGTTGGGTCATTTTAAAGCAGGGGTGTCAAACTCATTTTAGTTCACGGGCCAGATTCAGCCAAATTTCATCTGAAGTGGGCTGAACCATCAAAATAATAACATAATAATATGTAAATAATGTCAACTCCAAACTTTTCTCTATGTTTTAGAGTGAAAAAAGTAAATTTACATTATGAAAAGGTTTACATCTACAAACTATCCTTTCAAAAGATGTGAATAACATGATCAAACTGAAAAAATAAGTATAATTTTAACAATATTCTGCTTCAGTCTATCATTTACACATGTACATTATATATAACTTACAGATCACAGTGGATCTACAAACACACAAAACATTGAGTAACAGGCAGAATATTGTTGAAATTGTACTTACTTCTCTTAAGACATTTCAGGTTATTCACATTTTTTGCAAAATTATACTGTGTTTTTGTGTAAATACATGAAAGTATTTACATTTACGAAGAGAAAAATTTGAAGTTGTCAATATTTATATGTTATTATGATAGTATTTTAGTGGTCCTGCCCACTTGAGATTGAATTGTTCTGAATGTGGAACCTGAACTAAAAGGATTGTTAATATTTTAGTGTAAGTTTTGCAGTTCACAAATTCATCCCAAGCGCCGGACTGGACCCTTTGGTGGGCCGGATTTGGCCCCTGGGCCGCATGTTTGACACCTGTGTTTTTGAGTGTTAGAAACTGTTGTTATACTATGAAAAATTAAGCTTATTAAATAATACATTTCCTTGTTTTCTGCTGCACTCAGTAGTCAGGTCATCGGACCACCAATTCAGTTGATTCATCAACACAGAGAGCGAACTTTATTTGTTGTTTGCCGTTCCAACATTTATTTCAATATAAAGTAGCTCCTTGTTTTGGATAATCCCTTATGGTCCAATTCTGGCAAAAATGAATCTAAAAGTAAAAATGTGGGTCATTTAGCAACACTAATCTGTCAAATTGTCTCTAAAATGTCTCATCAGAGAGATTTCGAATAACGTGTTTTGACCCATAATAATAAAATAGTGTGCAGTACAGACAGCTGTTTTCAGGTTAGCTGTGTTAATGTAAAGCACAGGATGTACTTATGCACGTCACAGATAATAAAGTATGGTGTTGTTTAGACAGTCAGTCAGTGTCCACAGACAGCCTGGGTGATCTGGTCATAAGTCCATATGAAAATTTTTTAGGTAGAATCATAATCCACTATCAGAACCTTAGTTTGCTCACCTGTTATAAAATGCAGGTGAGTTACAACTTGACAATACGTTTTATCTGTTTTCTAGAAGCTTAGAATGTGTGTGATAATGCAATATTGACACTATTTAGATAATGTAAACACACGTCCACATTTTCACGTACCGACAGCGGCAGTGTTTACATTAATTACTTAGCCAGAGTCCTGCCAGAGTTTTATAATGAATTAAATCGTTTTCATACTAGCATAACAACTCATGAGCATCTGTGTAAATCAGACTCACTGCACGTCTGAGTTCAGAAGCTGGAACTGAAGCTGACGAACTAAGGGCGATAATTTGTCAGCATAATTTCTTCAGCAGCAATGAAATAATATGGACTAAACCCTGAACACTTTAGTTCAGACAGATGCTAAATTATTGCTATAAACAGACAGAAATAAATTCAATAACCTAGCGACCTATGCTAGTGACATTAATGCCATAAACCCATTGGTTAGTGCAATGCTCTTTTTAAAATTCCGTTGTGACACTGATATACAGACCATTTAAAATGAACATTGGCTGAGTATTAGTGTTTATATAATACTGCTATTTATTTTTTTAATGGGACAATCTGTATGATCCCTCAAAAAAGTAGATCACATGCCAAATTAAGATCAACCACAACCAAAGATTGTGAGATTGCCCAGCCTTAGTCCCGAATTAACCTATTACACCACAACTTGCTCACATTGTATGACTCCACTTAAGTCATTATAATACTGTTTCCTGCTCTATGAAATTACATTTTCAAATTGCGTATAAAGACAACATGATCGTAACATGCCATAACATCAGATGTAGCTACACTGAAATTGTCAAAAAATTTCTGGCAATGATGAAATAGTGTTTGTTTGCCCTACTTTTTTTTTTATTATTATTTATTGAATTATGATTTTATTAAAAACATGAAAAAAGTCTTTAAATTACATGGACATGTGGCGCTGATATTAAAGAGGAGGGGGAAAAAAGTGTTATTATTATATGATGATAATTCTATTATTTCTGTTTAAAACCTGTCAGTGATCATAGCTCATTTTTGATTCATGAAAAAGTTATTTTTAATCCAGTCAAGTTCAGTAATGTTATAAAAACAAGTAAGAGCTCTATCCCTCCATAAAGCAAACATATTATTCACTTGTCTTGCTGCTTTATATTTAGACATGATTTGTGCTGGGCCAGTTCTTCTGTTCACCTCTGTGATGATGGGACACGTGGCTCAGGAGATTTGTGACACTCGCTGTGTTTCTACAATCATTCCAGGACTCTATACACTGACATCTGTGTGAGTTTCCTAGAAGTCTGGTTTCACTTGTGTATACAGCTCAGTTTAATATGTATAAGCCCCCATAATTCATCATCTTACACATACCTTTAGAAAAATTGCAAGGAATGGGCCATGCAAGATGTCATGCATGTAGCTGTTTTGTATAAAATGGGCCTAAAAATGACAAAAGTGCAGGGACAGACGAGGGGGAGGGCGTGGTAGGAAAAGTCTGTTCAAAGTATTGAAAGTGGATTTGATCAATTTCAGTCTTGGCTATGCTGTACATCTGAAAAAGTATGAATAATTTGTTTACTTTCTTGGATCTCTTTTTGTAAACGGAATTATTCCCTCAGTGGCACATTTGTTCGATTCGTTTATTTGCCGTATCAAATACCTGGTCCATTGTCTTTCCCCCTGTCTGTCCTGTCACCCTTGGCAGAGGCCATGGAAGTTGCACTATCCCTCCATGTGCCCACCAATCGGATTAATAGCTGTTTTGGCAACATATGAGCTCATGGGTAATTGGCTGAGGTGATGTTTCCTGTTGAATGCTACCTGGTTCCTTTGTGGTCGCTTCCATGGTTGGTCGCCTCAGCTGCCACTAAGACTGGTAATTGAGCAGCACTTTTGTGACACTGCTTGTGAACCGTGGTGAGGAAATTAGATGTTTCCTTAAAGTGTCATTGGAGAGAATGACGCTGAGGAATTGTTTTTCTTCAGCTGTTAGCAGAAGTTTTTTTTAGGTCAACTGCCATATTCATTTCACTTTGATTCTAGGCCCTAATATCAACAAGCCAAAAAAATCATCTTTACAATTCTTCTCCTACCTTATTTTCCTTTCAACTTCTCTTGTTATTTTAGTCCAATCACCAATCTCTAAGCCAAAACAGAAATGAATGTAATTCCTTGAATGGCCGCTTGAGGTTGCTTCCGAAAGCAAGTCAATCCCTACAGACCTGCTGAAACGGACCTCCAAAAAACTCATTCCTTTATTCATTCAACAAGGGGTGAATCAACATCAATAGTTGAACCTGTACAAAGGTGTAAAGCAGATAAACTGAACAGACTATCAGCATTCATTTAGTGTTGGTACATGGTCTGTTAGCTTGCCTGCTAATTAAGCTAACTAGTGCTAAAGAGTGTTTTCATACGTTATGCAAAATTAACATCATACTGTTATCGAATACTGAATTAACATATAGTTGCTGAAAAAATTATTAGACCATCAAAAGTCTTCAAAAACAATGGTTATGCAATCAAGTACTAACTCCTGTGTGTATCATGTGACTAAAACAGACAGAAAAGAAAACATGGAATGCCTAAAAGCACTGTTTTTGTCAGTACAATTCCATAGCTATTGATGTAAGAACTTAAAGTTATTTTAGTTATTATCAAGAAAACCATGGAAAATGGCTAGATATCAGCCCTGAAATTAAACTTTTATGAGCTATTTTTGTTGCTATCATTATATTTGTCCAAATAAATGTACCTTTAGTTGCACCACGCATTAAAATGAACAAGAAATTGAAGAAAACAAGGGGTGGTCTAATAATTTGTTGTAAATCGATGTGAAGTTGCTTTCATTGCTTAGTGGAATTTAATACAACCCTGTTACCAGTATAGACGGTGTTCTCAGTTCATGTTCAATTGATGAGTTTCAGCTCTCACTCTTTCCCAGCTCCACTGCTTTGTCCAAATCTGATCATTTCCGGCTCCGTACTAGCATGCACACAGTATTTTCATTTTTTGATTGTAATGTTTGTTACCAGTTGGTGAAATGTTACTAAAGGAGTACAAAAATTTTCCTGAAAAGTAATGGGTAGAGACTGTGTCATGATTGATTTTTGATCATTAGCTATGATTAGCCACGATGGCTAGTGCTAACAGCATACTAGAGAGAATATGGTTTTTTCACGCATGACCTGGAAACGGTTTGAAACGACTGAGTGTGAGTACCGCTTCTCCCAGTTTACTTGTCAACAACGGCTGAGGCGACATCCAAGTGTCACTGCTGCGTGCTCCAATGTGCATCGAATAATCAAAGGCAACTATATTTAAGTACTCACAAATGTACTTCCTTCAGATTTAATTGAGAAGAAGAAATGGGTTGTCGCAATTCATCGAGATGAGATGCCAAACTTTAGAATCCAGAAGGAAAACCTTGAAAAGTTAAATATAATTGCCTTTGTTTATTCGATGAACATTGGGACACACTGCAGTGACACTTCGATGTCGCCTCAGCCATTGTTGGCGAGTAAACCGGAAGAAGCAGTACTCAAACTCAGACATTTCAAACTGCTTCCAGGTCACGCACAAAAAACCCATATTCTCTATAGTTTGCTGTTAGCACTAGCATAGTGGCCAATCATAGCCACTAATCACTTCATATTGTCCTTTTGGTTGGTTTGGAGTTTCACTTCAACTAATGGCATACATCAGGGTGGTTGCTGTCATTTTCAGTTCATATTTCAACCTGGCATCTCATTTTGTGCCTGTAAAAATCTGTAATTAAAATGATTAGATCACTAACATGGCAGTCTTTGCTGAAAGCCTAATGAAGAAGTCCAACGTGTGAAAATGATACAAGCAGTACAACTGTTGACAGTCTCCTCACTGAGCGGAAGAGGAATGATTTCTTGGCTGTTTTCTTGAACAACATATCAGCATATGCAGTACCCAAGAAATCCCCTAGACAGAAGTACCGGAATAAGCTCTTCCACTGAAACGGGAGACTTGTGATGTTTGGGTACACGATGTGCCTGTAATAACAATCTAAGTGAGTGGGGAGAGGTCTTGGGTTCTCCTGGTTTGAATCCTCTTGGTGTAGCTCTGCCTTAAGCAGCCTGCATACATAGATCAAAATAACAGGGCTGAAAAAGACCAAAGTAAAACTGTCAGGGATGGGCACTGGTCTGGATGAATGGACATGGATGAGGCTGTGAATTCTTCCACTGGGTTATGGCCTTGTTGTTTATATCCTGAAACAGATGTTACAATGAATCCATCACTTAAGGGAAAAAAAAAGATGCTTGTAATTCCAAAAACAGCCCAACAATCAGTTTGTGTCTGTGGATGGAGCTTTGATAATAAATCATTTTTGATAACAAGCAGGAGGATTTCCTTCTTGCCTGGAAAGTAAAGATGCCCTCAGTACTTCTACATGTAGAGTATAAAAACACTGTATGATGAAAATTGGAGTTTATTGCTGTTGTTGTTGGCTGTTTCTATTGACAAAATTCTGGATTTTGTCATTAGAGTAACATGACTTCACATCAGCACCATTTCCTCAGAAAGGCTTTGCATCGTCTTATCACATGGGAAAGAATTATGTTTACAAGATCTATCGAGCCACGCAGACTCGCATTGTTTCTTCAGTGATTCAGCAACTTAACCTTTTCACATTAGTCCTTCCATGGAACCAGTATGTTAAATGAACGTCCCGTAAACTTTTGCACAGGGTATAGACTGGGTTTATGTAGAAGTATGTGTATAAGGGAACTTCTTCTACTTTATGTGTTTACCATGTAGCTAAAACACAACCTAAGCAACATCACTTCCAACATAGTAACCCTAACCTTCAATTGTCTTACTGGTGACCTTGTGAAGATACTAAAGCAGTGAATTCTTATCAGTTTTACAGGTTATTTTGTCATTTAAATGGGATTATTTGGTATTAAATCAGACAGTTGACAAAAACCGTCTAATCTTAATACATCTCAGTCTCTGGGCTTATTAAAAGATTTCAATCTGCTGACCTCTTGCTCAGTCTTCCAAGGTACATAATAGAATATGAATACTCTTTAGCATGTTTTTGTATTTGGTTGTTCAAGATAGTAAAATCAGATGCGATGCCCTCAAGCAATTAAGTTCACGCCTCTGAAAATAAGCTTGACTCAAGCTAACAGGGTCATCTTTTGTTTTCCTCCCATTTACTTGTCTGATATTGCTCTACACCGGCTTCAAATGTCAGATCCACATGGTTCGGTAATAAGCTGAGGTTTTTGGCTCTGAGGTAAAGAAATCAAGACTTCTTCAATTAACTGGAACACGGCCATTTCCCTGTTGTACCCTCTCCCAGATCCCACTGGGATTGGCAGAGCTATTGGCGCACATTAGCTGTGTGTGAACATTCTTGTCATGCTATTCTGGTGTATTTATTGGCTGCTTGATTACATACGTGTTTACTTGGCAAGTTTTGTTGCCCCGCCAGAGAGAAGGGAAAACGCGTCCAAGCATCATGATCCGCAGGGATAGCTGGAGCTTTCAGAGGTTGTGCTTCATCGCTTTGATGCGCTGTCAGTCAAAAGCAGAAACAAAACAGATGGAGGCTGTTTTAAAACCTCCAGCTCAGTGCTTATGATGTTAATGATGAAAGATGAGGCTAATAATGAAGTTGTTGATGCTAATGGTCATAATGCAATCCACAATGGGGTGCATACGAAGCGATGAAAGAGTGTATTTGAAATTCATCATTTCATCTCCCTCTAACAGGTGGAGGACATCAGGCCGGGGCTTGGATCAGGAATGTTCAGCCGCAGCCAGTGAAAAGGTAGGCCTTCTCTCAGCCCTAGTGATAGATGTTGTAATGCGAAGGGTCTATTTATACTCATTACCTCCTCCTACAGACTGTGAGATCTGTCTTATAAGTTTACTTCAGCCACACTCTGTGACATGGATCGAATAAACTTGGGTGTGACATGTATGCAGACTGTTTAACGGTAACACCTACTGAATCTCAGGCCATGATGCCTTTGAGAAAACAAGAATTAAACATCATCAGTACACATGGGCTACCTCTGCTGTTATGGTGGTGGTATCTATCTATCTATCTATCTATCTATCTATCTATCTATCTATCTATCTATCTATCTATCTATTAGGGGTGTAACGGTACAGAAAAATGTTGGTTTGGTACAGGGGTCTTTGGTTCGATATGTTTTCAATACGTTTTTGGTACAGTGAAGGAGACCAGTAAAGGGGGGGGGGCACTCTACCGAACTACCGAAAACTGAATTTCCTACGTTTACATCATCCTACATTGTGTGACACCAAGTATGCTTACGCGGAGTCCACACGATCGTAAAAACTGAGCTTTGCAAGGACGTGTCTCGTGGACATCCGCTTTGAGTCCGCCTCTACTGCAGGCCAAGTAGCACAAGTCACCGCTCCCGCAACACATTTGTTCATAAAAATGGAGTAAAAAAACAGCATTATGGTGGTTTGGACATTATTTTTATGCCGTTTTTTTTAAGAAGAAATGTGTTGTGGGAGTGGCAAATTGTGATACACTTGGTCTGCCATATGCCTCGAGTACGCTCGGACATCCACGGTATCAAGTACGCCCAACTCTGTGGGGGCCTTTAACACACTTTGAATGTCTGACCCAGCTTCTGTGCCTCTGTTATACTCTTCGAAACAGGTCGGTACAAATGAGTGCACTGTTACACCACTACTAGCAATGTATGTATATATGTATGTATGTATGTATGTATGTATGTACCTATCTATCTATCTATTAGAGCCCGACCAATTAATCAGCCTAATCGGGCCGATTATAGCATATCACCGATTAATCAACATTGGCCAATATGTAGCCGATGTAACAACTTTTTTTTTTTTCTTTCTTTTTTTTTATGGGCTCAGCTGGCTGACAGGCAGCTGTCTGTACCAATAAGGCAGCAGCCGACACCAACTGTAACAACTTTTTTGCTGCGTGGAGATTCTGTCGCTCGCTGCTCCTGTGTGTGTGTGCTGCCTGGAGAGTTACAGGAACAGTAAAGCGAGTTAGTTTAACTTTCACTCCTGCTCGGACAATGACGCTATCACCCCCGCACACACAATCACGTAATCACGGAGCTACCACCACAAACCCCCCCCCCCTCCGAAAATCAATCACGAACCATTTATTAAGTATTCTTATTAAGTATTCACCCCTCCACACACACCCCTATGTCCGTGCAGTTCCTGTCTACATCACAATTACATTCTGCAGGCACGTCTGGTTTTTATTAGTGTAGGGGAGACTGGGGATAGTTGTAACATGGGTCAGTTGTAACTCTTGCAATTGCTCCAACCAGGAACAATTTAGGACTCACCTAATTCACTCTGCACATGCTCAGTTTAGTCCTAAGTCCACATGGGAAGGTGTAGTGCTGTGAGGCAGACACATCCAAATTTGTGAGTGAAAACATAATTGTGTGGTAATATTTTTTGCTCTAATTATTTTTGTGATTGCATAGTTTGCATTTAAAAGTTGTGTAAATTATATTTGCTAGATAAACAAAGATTTATGCAACTGTTAATCCACCTGTCCACAATTATCTAATGTAATATTATTATATCCTGTGTAGATCACTGTTCTTATTTCATATATCGGCCAATATATTGGATATCGGCTTTTTTTAGCCCCCAATATCAGTATCGGTATCGGCCCCAAAAATCTCATATCGGTTGGCATCTATCTATCTATCTATCTATCTATCTATCTATCTATCTATCTATCTATCTATCTATCTATCTATCTATCTATCTATCTATCTGTCTGTCTGTCTGTCTGTCTGTCTGTCTGTCTGTCTGTCTGTCTGTCTGTCTGTCTGTCTGTCTGTCTGTCTGTCTGTCTGTCTGTATTAGGTATTACCACAATAACAACTATTCTTCATACACAAAAACAACCAAAACATTCAAATATATCATTAATTACAGTAACCAATAATAAACTAACATAAGAGTGGCCTATCTAGTTCATACAAAATGTAGAATCAATAGTATTAAAATAAGATATTGATACTTGGTATACAGTGACATCACTTAACAGTGATTACTCAGTCTCTTCTCGTTTACAATCATCTGTAGCCTAAAGTGATGTTCTTAGTTTCTTTTTGAAGTTTCACTCGCTGCTGATCTGAGTTAAATACGGTAGATGATATATTAAATTTGGTGGATGTATGACAATGGTGTTAATGTTTGATGGCTGTTTTTATCAGTGTGATATTCAACTACAGTTTTAATATCCATCAGAAATATTTGATCTATTACTCAAACCGACCTTTCTAGTGAATCTCTACTTGTAAAATAAACTCCCTCATCGTGCTGCTTTGAATCTGAACATCTGCTTACAGTTGATTTACCTGGAACAGTAAGGCGCATGTGTGGAAAAGTAAACTTAATAAATTCATACACTAAAATGATGACATGTATTCCTCTACCATCTCACGATAGAGCTGTGAGATTGCAAATAACATTTTGTCTTTCCTTTTATTGTAGAGCAACTCTTTTTTTTTTCTACTGGTAAACCTAACTATGCACCAGTTATTTACCAGTTATTGATTCAACACTGTACCGTCAGACAGATGTAATTAACGCGATCGTTCCCCCACCCATCCATGATATCTCACTCAGTAAATTTCAATTCAGCAACTAAATCTGAATTTTAGTGTTTTATTTTTTTGGCCATCACAGGTGTGTTTTTATAGACTTTATGGTGTATTTTATCCATGTTATAAATTCTCTTAATACCAACACACGTTTTCAGTTGTAGTATTCAATTCAGTGTAGAATTATTTACTTTTAGACTCAATAAGATCATTAACTCAGGCTTGGAAATAATTGTAAAATGTGCTTCCTGTTTATAGTTGATGTCAAAGAATTCTGACTTCAATCTCAGAATTCTGACTTTTTTTTCTCAGAACTTTTACTTTAATCTCAGAATTTTGGCTTTTTACTCAGAATTCTGACTTTAATTTCAAGGTTTCTGACTTTTTTGTCATAATAATAATAAAAATATATATTGGACCTTATTTTAATTTATTGTATTTTTTTCCAATGGCCCAAATCCTCTTCCATACTTTCTGATATTGGGTTTTAAACACACATTTTTTTACTTCAAAAATTAAATGCATGGACATTTTTGTAACTCCATGAAAAAAAAAAAAAAAGATTGCATTGTTTTGTTTTGTTTTTTTCATGTGTAAGGAGGAATAAAAACCCTCAAGAAAAAAAAAAAAATCTTTGCTAAGGTTCTTGTAATTCATGCATGAAAGGGTTAAACACAAGCTGTAATTAAAAATAAAGTTGTCCTCTGAAGAGGGGGGTGGTAGTGGGTTAAAAAAAAAAAAAATTGAGAAAAGTGGTTGCCTTAAAAAAAAAATTAATGATAAATGGACTTTTTAAGTACATTTAATTTAAAATCTTAGATGTAATTTAAATGTATTTAAAAAGTTCATTAATCATCATTATTTAATCATTACTGAATTTTTTAAGGCAACCACTTTTCTCAGTTTTTTAAAGTAAACTCAGCTTATCCAGGCCTACAGTGTGGCCTCTCTGTAGACATTCATCTGCAGAAGGATTGCACGTACTGATGATACTTTATAAAATCGTATGGTATGGCTACTGCATACATATTTCAACATCCCAGATTCTGCTGCTTTCATGTTAGAG
Organism: Sphaeramia orbicularis; assembly: GCF_902148855.1. NCBI lineage: Eukaryota > Metazoa > Chordata > Actinopteri > Kurtiformes > Apogonidae > Sphaeramia > Sphaeramia orbicularis. Next base: position 16,351,701 of record NC_043975.1, read on the forward strand.
TATTAAATGTATAAATTGTACAGTAACAGGTCTGAGGCAGCGGTAATATGGAAAAATGGCTCCGAGATTTAATTGAAACCTCATGGGGATGAATGTTTTCTATCGTCTGGCAGATCTAGAATCAGCTTTCAGTCTGTTCACCTGTCAGATGCACCCTTCTGTGATGTTTAATTTCTACTTCAACTGAGATGGTAATCTTAATACAAACATATTTATTACCCTGGGATCATCTTTTTTTCCCGTAAGCGTCAAAGCTGTAGATTTTGACATTATGTCCCACGTATAACCCAAGAATAATGCCGACAAATCCGTGACACTCATTATTAATTCAGTCTCAGAAGGATGATGATTTTACGGTCGGTCTACAGAGATTTAAGCATCACTCGCTCATGAAAAGCGACTTTGTTCTGTTTTCCACCCCATAAAAGTTCCCTCCCGAAATACCATAGAACATATCAATCTGCAGAAGGAGCTTTTGTTTAAGTTATTTCTCAGTAGCGATTTCGCAGGCCTACTGTGTCGTTACCTGCTCCGTGGTGTGCCTTTTGTCTGTATGAGAAAGACTTCATGGTTGTGACATTTACTACAGGCTGTCTCAGGGGACCTCAGGGGGCCTTTTTACTGTCATACCTCAGCAGCGAAGGGATTATTTCCAAAAAGCCTCAGGTGTCAAGAGACCAGCTCATGCTTCATTTTCCTGGAATGATGCCTGAAGTATTATGGACAAAAAAAAAAAAAAAAAAAAAAAAAAGAGAAAAGAAAAATCCTATCTCAGTTTATTTTGGCTACCATACATCTTGGAATGGCGACACGACACATGTGTAAAAATGCAATGGCGAATATCTTAAAGACCTACAGTATCTGAGAGTGTTTCCAGTTAATGCAAGAACATACTGCACATTTTACCAAATTAAATGTCAGGTCGAGTTGTTCTGATGAAAAGTCAAATTTACAGTTTTTGTATACAATTTTATAAGTAGACGTTTTTCCATTAAATGCCAGGTGAATGTGTTGAAAACAGTAACAACCAAAAGTTAAGCAATAACTGCTCTGTGGCATAGAAACAAAAGCAAATCAATTATAGGCCATATCTCTCATTGCTGTAATACAGGGGTGTCAAACTCATTTTAGTTCAGGGGCCATATCCTCCCAATATGATCTGAAGTGGGCCGGACCAGTAAATTATTAACATAATAATATATAAATAATGCCAACTCCCAACATTTCAATGTGTTTTATTGTGAAAAAAGTAAAATTACATTATGGAAATGTTTACATCTGTAAACTGTCCTTTTAAAAATGTGAATAACACGAACAACCATTAAAAAAACTGAAATTTATGAAGAAAAATAACAGCAATTTTAACTATAGTCTGCCTCTGCTTATCATTTGCAAAGGTGCATTACAACTTACAGATCGCAATGGATCTGAAAAGTACACAAAATATCTTAGTAAATGGCAGAATATTAGTAAAATTGCACTTACTTCTCTTTGAACATTTCTAGTTTTTCATATTTTTTGTGAAAGGCTAGTTTGTAAATTTGCATTTTCATGTAATTTCACTTTTTTACACTAAAACAAAGAGGAAAAATTTGGAATTGTCATTATTTGTAGGTTTTTATGGTAGTATTTTACTGATCCGACCCACTTGAGACTAAAACAGGGCTTTATATGGGCCGTAAAGTAAAAGGATTGATTGTTAATATCTTGAGTGTAATTTTTGCATTTCACAAATTCATCTTACGGGCCAGATTGGACCCTTTGGCGGGCCGGTTTTGGCCCCCGGGCCGCATGTTTGACATATGTGCTGTAATACAACAAGGAAACTGTTCTGTTGTTTCCATCTAAAATGGCTTTTTTCCTGGTTGAGCCAGACCATTTATTTACTTACTTTATCAGTCCACATCACCAGTTGCTACAGATTTTTGTCTTTAACTCATAAACAACCAAACAGCCATTGGCAACCAAAGCATCTTCTGATTAAAGATGTTTAATACCAATTGATCCACTAATCCTATCAATTCATGTAAATAATTGGTGTAAAATAGTTTGTCATCTTTTCATGGTCATCAGATATGACCCATTTGGACGTTCAGAGGCTCCGTAGTTACCATGGAAACACCGCCGTCTTCTACAACATTGATTCACCAGTAAAACCCATGGAGTTTAGTCAGTGACAGTGGATGGAGACACTTGTTTTTATGTTCAGTTAATGATATTTTTGCTGAAAAAGTCACCTTTTCTTCAGTTTTCTTTGTTTCTGAGATAATAACCTATGAATTTACTCTGAGCTTTAATGAACATCTACATGATCAGTGAATTAAATGTAGGAAAATACATGATTTACACTGAAATAATGCAAAAATACTGATGATAATATTACAATAAATGCTGATAAAGAAAGCTAAATTATAGAGAAAAATTAATTTGGGAACTGACACAAAAGTAGCACTGGGTCTTTATGGGTTAAATGTTTGCTATCAGAATTTAATCAACCAAAGTGCTCCATTAAGTGCATTGTTTTTATTAAGTACTTCAAGCAAATGTAAAAATGTACAAAATTCCCCTTTTCTTTAATGTGAATCTTTTCCAATGTGATACTTGCAAAAGGAGAATAAACATACATAATGGAAAAAAAAGACATCACCATAGATCTGAACTCATTTTGTTCTGTTATTGCTATATTAAATAACCTGTCTATAGTATCATAATAAGCAGTCTCCTTTACCCTTGCTAGCCTAAGAACATTAACGCTATTAAACATAATACTACAAATGCTTCCTACTTCATTTACCACAAGGCAACAACTGCAGCTTTAAGTGATGCCAATCACGGTGTATCTTGTATCTCGTATACCAGTGACAGCCACTAGATGCTAGCTGTGAAAAAGCCTGGTGGAAAAAATTATTAGACCACCCTTGTTTTCTTCAATTTCTTGTTCATTTTAATGCCTGGTACAACTAAAGGTACATTTGTTTGGACAAATATAATGATAACAACAAAAATAGCTCATAAGAGTTTAATTTCCGAACTGATATCTAGCCATTTTCCATGTTTAATAACCAAAATCACTTCAGTTCTTACATCAATAGCTATGGCATTCTACTGCCAAAAACAGTGCTTTTAGGCATTCCATGTTTTCTTTTCTGTCTGTTTTAGTTACATGATACACACAGGAGTTAGTACATGATTGCACAGCCATTGTTTTTGATGATGTTTGATGGTCTAATAATTTTTTCTGCGGTTGTATACCTGTAATGTTTTTGTAGAAATTTAAGAAAATCTCTTTTGTTTTCCATGAGTCCTTATGGCAGTGTTTTTCAACCTTGGGGTCGAGACCCCACATGGGGTTGCCTGGAATTTAAATGGGGTTGCCAGAAACTTCTAGTAATTGATAAAAAATAAAATATAATAACAGACTAATAAAAAAATATATATGGTGGGTTGAGACAGACAATCACATACATAAAAGACATGACAAACTCTGAAGGTGAAACTGAAGCACTGTGGTACTGTTTATCTTTCAAATGTTCATTGTGGACAGTTTCATATGCTGCAGCTCTTTCATAATTGATTGTTTGATTTTTTTTTTTTTTTTTTTTTCTTTTCAGTATTAATTATCAGCTTTGTAAATCCAAGCTGGACTGACTGTACATATCCTGACCAAGGAAAATCAAATTCTCACTTTGTGCAGCAATCTACACCTGGCTTTTCTGCCTTCGTCCATACTAATATACGTTAGATAGCCTAATGTCGCCTACAAATTATCATTTATTTGCAACATAGTATAGCAAACTATTACATGATTAAAAACAACTTCATTTTAGCAAAAAACAAAATGTCTCCATTTTGAATGTCTGGGGTCGCCAGAAATGTGTAATATTAAAATGGGGTCATGAGCAAAAAAAAGGTTGGGAACCACTGCCTTATGGTCTCTTTCTGGTTAATTGTGTCCTCTATTAATATGATTTTAGTGAAAAAACCAGACTTTCCATGCTTCCTGTTTGGTAAATACATCTTTTTTTCCATTACAAACAAGTCTACCTCGGTTAAAATTAAGAAGATACAGTAAAAAGACAGTCAAATTAACCCATCATGCAAATGTTTAATGACATTTTTGTTCAAATTTTGAAACTTCTACCTCTGAAAAACCAAGTGTGCATTTTTTTTCTGTTTGCCTTGTGAGAAGAGAAGAGCTGTAAGAAAGAAGGAGCTCGAGAAGCAAAACACCGAAGCTGTCTCCTGCAGACGGCTTAAATACTAATTTAATTTGTACTTAATGTTTGCAATATAGTGATTTACTGCATTCCATACATCGAGTACGTTTTATTGCCCAGCCCTTCTTGTAGATAAGGTTATCATATATGCTGCCTAATGTATTAAGACTGTATTTACAAGACGTCCTCCCTCCACACACACACACATTCATAGATGGACTGTACAGTATGACCACCCAATCGTCCTTCTACCTCAGTGTTGACAGTTCAGAGGAACTTCAGCAGTAGCTCTCACAGATCTAAGGCCAGCATCTTTTCTTGACCTTGAAACAATTACTGCCTTTTACTTCACTGTTTACAACTTCCTCTTGGTCAAAGGTTAACACTGGAGTCAAACCGGGGTCAAACTGCAGTTCCCAGAGCAAAGAAACACCGTGACGGATCCTCCTGAAATAAGAAATGTTTTGAAAAACAGGCAGTGCATGGCGTAAGATCACAGCATCTCTGAACCTCAGAGGGGATTATCGTTTTGACGACCCCTCTGCTTTCTCTCATTCTCCTGCTCGGGGATGGATTGCTTGACCTTTTCGACGGGGAGGAACCGCGCTCTCAGCAACGCCCATGTGAACAGCCGTTTATGTCAGCCAGGTCGGAGGGAATGATAGAGAGACGGGTTAGAGGGATCAAAGATGTGAGTGAGAGCTGGGTGGTGGGTTTTACCGTACGACTGAGGAATCTTTACAAATTTCTTTTCTGGGCAAAATTTGCTAATATAGCTCCATATAAGGAAGCATCTTTAATGCGTAGATTAAACGATGTCTCTAGATTAGACATTTCTTTGCTATATCGTCTTTATTTATACTCGTAAGCAAAGCTCCTTCTCTTTTTGAAGCTTTACTAAGACGAGGACAAGGCTTAGTGGAAACCTCGGCATCCAGGTGCATGTTCTCATCTCAGTTATTTTCCCCGTTTATGACAGCTTTATGATATAATTCCATTTCAGATTTTCGAAATAAATGGCCAATTACTTAATACAAAATAAGTGTCTAAGGCAGGGATCTCAAACTCATTTTCTTTCAGGGGCCACATTCAACCCGATTTGCTCTCCAGTGGGCCAGACCAATAAAATAATAGCATAATAATCTATAAATAATGACATCTCCAATTTTTTTTACTTTGTTTCAGTGCAAAAAAACCCCATTAAATCATGAAAATACTTACTTTAATAAACTATCCAAACAAAAAAGATGTGAATAATCTGAAAAAACTGAAATTTCTTGAGAAAAATAAGTGCAATTTTAACAATAGTATACTTCAACTTATCATTTATACATGTTCATTAAGGACTGGATCGACAAAGACACTAAATACTTAGTAACAGGCAGAAAATAGTTAAAATTGTGCTTCATTTTCTTTAGACATTTCAGGTTGTTCATGTTTGTTCAGGTTATTCACATTTTATTGTTACAGGATAGTTTCTAAATGTTAATATTTTCATGATTTAATGTTATTTTTAGCACTAAAAGAAAGACAAATATTTGAAGTAGTCATTATTTATAGGCTTAGTGTACCCTAAAACTTAAATCTTTATTAAGTTTTATGTACAATTATAACAGTAACCCCCCCCCCCCAAAAAAAAAAAAAACAGACAAAAACAAACACACAAAACAAAACAATACAAAATAAAAAAACACCAACAAGAATAACAGACAAACTGTAGAACAAATAAGTACAAAAGAAAACAATGTGCCCAGGTAGCAACTTTTTACTTTCTCAATATTTATAGTGCTTAATTTTCACACTTTTCAGTCAATAATAATCTTAAATGACTGGATTATTAATTGCATTTTTCATTTTTATTTTGCTTTTGCTATTTAAGTTTAGCTTTAATTACTAGGCATAGTGTAATATAATTTTTTTTTCATATCAAACCGAGAAGAAAATCTTTTTTGTAGGTTATTATGTTATTATTTGACTGTAGATCATATTGGTCTGTATGTGGAACCTGAACTAAAATGAGTTCCACAGCCTTTTTGCACTTTGAAAATTCATCCCACGGGCCGGATTAGAACCTTTGGTGGGCCACATTTGGCCCACGGGCCGCATGTTTGAGGCCCCTGGTCTAAGGGCACATGTCTAAGAGCCCCCACTTATAAGCTGAGGACTGCGTCTGGGGTGTCCTATTACAAAATGTGTCTTGTAAATGAATTGTCAATTTTGACTGCTTGTAATAATTTTGTAATAAATTGATTGATTGATTGATTGATTGATTGATGTACAGGATCCACTTAAGCTAACTCATGAAGACCCAGTGCTACTTTTGTGTCAGTTCCCAGATGAATTTTTCTCTCTATTTAACCTTTCTTAAGGGATTTATCACCACTTATTATAATATTATCCTCTGTATTTTGCATTTTTCAGTGCAAATCATGTATTTTCTAATACTTAATTTCCTTTCCTTCCTTTAATTTCGGTCAGAGGTCTCAAACATGAGGCCAAAACATCCAATCTGGCCTGTGGGATGAATTAGGAAGTGCAAAAATTCCACTGAAGATATTAACAAAGGTGTCAAACTCATTTTAGTTCAGGTTCCACATACAGACCAATATGATCTAAAGTAAAATAATAGCATAATAACCTATAAACAGTGACAACTCCATTTTTCCAGGTTCAACTGGACTAGTTTTGCTCTTTTGAAGCAAAATAAGTCCAGTTGAACCTCGAAGAACTACCAAGAAGTACAATGACCTGGGCAAATGAGAAATCGCATGAGAAACTATTCTTATTTTAGTTCCAAATTCCATTTTTTTTAAACAATGTTATGCCTGTTACTAAATAACATAATAATATAATAAGTAATTTAATGTTTTTATTGCATTAACACAGAGAGAAAAAGTTGTCATTATTGATAGGTTATGATGCTATTACTTTACTGGTCCAGCCCACTTGAGATCCAATGGGGCTGAGTGCGGCCCCTGGAAGAAATGAGTCTGACACCCCTGACACCCCTTTAGATGTTCATTAAAACTCAGTATATATTCAAAAGCTATTATATCAAAACAGAGAAAACTGAAGAAATGTGACTTTTTCAGCAAATATATCAATAACTGAACATAAACCAAGTGTTCATCCACTGTCATTGATCCACCTCCATGGGTTTTATTGGTAGAAGACGACGGTGTTTCCACAGTAACTACGGAGCCTCTGAATGTCCAAATGGGCCATTTCTGATGACCATGAAAAGATGATAAACTGTATTTTACACCAATTATTTACATGTATTGATAAGATTAATGGATCAACAGGTATTAAATATTTTACATCAGTAAATGATGTTGATCGATGGTGGATGCTTGGATCTTTATGGGTTAAATCATCAAATTTCTGACTGTTTCAATAACATTTATATTGAAATATTCACATTTCGCTGCTTTACTAAGTCATATATTACACATGCTTAAACTATATCCAGCAGGTTTGCACAGAACTGCAGTGGGACTCATACATTGTGAGAAACCTATCTTAAAAAGAAAATAAAAGCACCAGGGAAATGAAAGCTTATACAAGAGACAAGAATAATACACATTTAACAACTTTAAATGAATAAAAAGAGTCTATATATTAAGTTCATAACGTTCACACCAAAATGTTTTGAAAGAATTCCCTTGTGTGACATGATATTCCCCGTTTCTTGGTTTTGACATTTTTAAAACACCCAAAGGCAGCACAAAAAAGCAGACAATCTGGTGTTTTTCAACCATAAACTATGCGATTTGTCAACTTTCTAGAGTGATGTCATTTGAATATTTAGATGTTCTTTGACTTTTTTTTTTCTCATTTTTTAGTAGTTGCTGGTGCATTCAGAGACATGACATAGGGGAAGTATGGTCATTGACTGGTAATATTGTAATATATGGTGTGGTTATCCTTGGTTATAATCGTGGACTGGTAAGCCAGGTCTTTATAGTAAGTTAGACAAAAGCAAATAAAATTCAGTCCTCAAATACAGACCACATAAAAAGTCATGGAAAAACTTCTGGTGTTTCATATGTACCTCATGCTCTGCCAGTTAAACATGATATTTAACTGTCTGGTATCAGCCACTGCAGGTGTGTGTGTCTTTGTTGTCAAAATTGTCATTTGTGGAAACTTGCTAATTGCTACAGGAAGACATGGAATAGGCAATGAATAGATTCTATCCATGGAAATGTTAAAGGTTTTTATGTTGAAATATTTAACCCATAAAGACCCTAACCTCCATCGGTGACCAAAAGCTTCTACTGATCTGAAATGTTTTATACCTGTTGATCCACTAATCCTATCAATATGTTGGAATAATTCAGGTAAAATACAGTTTGTCATCTTTTCATGGTCATCAGATATGACCCATTTGGACGTTCAGAGGCTCCGTAGTGAACGTGGAAACACCGTCATCTTCTACAACATTGATTCACCAGTAAAACCCATGGAGTTGGATCAATGACAGTGGATGGACACACTGGGTTTTACATTCAGTTAATGATAAATTTTACTGAAAAAGTCACTTTTTCTTAAGCTTTCTCTGTTTTGGTATAATAACCATCAACCTTAATCTCAGCATGATGAATAAAGTACATGATCTATAACTAAATATAGGAAAATATTTGATTTTAACTGAAATAATGCAAAATGCAGGGGATAACATTATGATAAATGGTGATAAATCACTTTAGAATGGTTAACTAGAGTAAAGAAATTAATTTGGGAAGTGCCACAAAAGTAGCACTGGGTCTTTATGGGTTAAGGAAGCACTGCATTTGTAGAAAAACACAATGTAGTAGTTTTTCCTTTGCCAACAGTAGGATGAACTAAATATGACCATTTGTAGTTATTAAACAAATTAGAAATAAAGGCTTTCCTGGAATACAAGCATCATCTTTCAACTAAAGATATGGTAAACCCTCTTCAGCCGGAGAAACCACAACAATTTTACAATGAATTCTAGAGGCAAACATCACACTGTCATGTCTCTGGATGCACACAAACAATGTGATTTGTGAACAGTGTCACCTAAAACAATGAAAAATTAAACTATATGAAGTGTTGATGAGTTTAATAGCTTAGATCAGGGGTGTCAAACATACCTGTGGGCCAACACCAGCCCAACAAAAGTTCCAATCAGGGCCGCAAGATGAAACTGCAAAGCGCAAAAATTACTAGTATAGTAGCAGAAAAACCAATAAATATTGAAAACTACAAATTTGTCTTTGTTTTTTGCGCAAAAAGAACATTAAATTGTGGAAATATTTACATTTACAAACTATCTTTTCACAATAAAATGTGAATAACCTGAACAAATGTGAACAACCTAAAATACCCAAAGTAAATGAAGTGCAATTTTTTAAATACTCTGCCTGTTTCTAAATGTTTGTGTATAAATCATTGATTTTCAACCTTGGGGTCGGGACCCCACGTGGGGTCGCCTGGAATTCAAATGGGGTCGCCTGAAATTTCTAGTAATTGATAAAAAATTAAAACTTACTAATAAAAATTTACATTATATAGCCTAAATGTTGCCTAAAATTAAAGTTTATTTGCAACATATTATAACAAACTATTACACGATCAAAAACAGATTAATTTTAGCAAATAAAATGTCTCTGTTTTGAATGCCTGGGGTTGCCTGAAATGTCTAATAATTTATAAAAATAAATAAATTTAAAAAATTAAAACTTACTAATAAAAATTTACATTATATAATCTAAATGTTGTCTAAAATTAACGTTTATTTGCAACATAGTATAGCAAACTATTACATAATCAAAAACAAATTCATTTTAGCCAAAAAAAAAAGGTCTCTGTTTTGAATGTCTGGGGTCACCAGAAATTTGTGATGTTAAAATGGGGTAACGAGCCAAAAAAAGGTGGGAACCACTGGTATAAATGATAAGTTGAGGCATGATATTGTTGAAATTGCACTTATTTTTCTTACAAAATTTAATTTTGTTGTGTTTTTCACATCTTTTTTTGTTTGGACAGATTGTAAATGTAAGGATTTTCATAATTCAGTATGATTTTTTTGCACTAAAACATAGAGAAAAGTTTGGAGTTGTCATCATTTATAGGCTATTATGTTATTATCTTACTGGTCCGGCCCATTTGAGATCAAACTGAGCTGAATGTGGCACCTGAAAGAAAATGACTTCGACACCCCTGGTTTAGGTAAACTTGTAAAGCTGAGTCTGTCCTCGTCCCTAGTGGCCAGACCACCAAATATCATGTCCTACCACATCCCACAGCAGATATAAATTCATAGTTATTTTAAAAAAACTAAAACATTCAGTTGGTTTGAGAAAACATTCAGTTCTTGAGAAACGACTCCCCTTCTCCATATATGTTACGAAGGCTCTATCAGAGATTTTAGGGTATAGCAATTTATGTCATTAAAAATAGGAGTGATTGGCGCCCTATGGGGATATAAAATGCAAGGGATTTGTTTGCATTTAACTTCTCACGACTAGTGCTCCATCTGTCCAAAATGCAGTTCAGACAAATTCCCATTCAGTGCAAATGTAGGTCTGATTACTCATAGTGTTTTTAACCATCAGTGCCAGTCAAGATCTTGGCTGAATCACAGGTTAAATTCTGACTTTGTGACCTGTGTAAAAAAAAAAAGAAAAGAAAGTCATAAATGAAGACAGTAATGAAGTTCAGGTGGTAGGATAAAGCCTCACTTCTTGTACGGCCTCTGAGCTGTGGGAGAAAACAGAGACAGGAGGCTGAGTGTAGAACAAAGTGTTTCAGTTTGATGCCTGTAAATTCCCCGCTGAAAGAAAAAGTCATGCACAAGTTCAGCGCAGTGAGAGCATGGAGATAAGAAACTGTACTGACAGGTGATCCTCAAACACCTCTGGATTCCACTCCGCATGCAGTTTAAAGTGTTAATATTGCTTATATTTCCCACAAAAAATGAAATTCAAGTTAAACACGACTCCTTTGTCTTTGTCATAATTTCCTGATTCCATTGTCTTTATAGCCACAGATACAGTAGCAAAGAAAATACAGCATCTGGCTTCATACACAAAGTCTCCCTGAAATCTCCAGCGGAGTTCTATTTTCTTTAGTATATTGATGAGTTATCAGTAAAAACAAGAATCATATGAGGCAGCTTCCCTCCCAGAAAGCCCATTCCTCCCATAGAAAACCAGTGACAACCAGTAACTGCTAGCTAGAATTGTCAAATTTATTTTTATCATTTTGCAGGAAAGTAGCATCACCATTAAAAACGCCCTAAGACAGTTAAAATCACAATCTAGTGCAGGTAAAACACTGATCATGGAGAACTGAACTAATAACTGTATTTGAGTTAATAAATGAATTGGGTCCTGTATTGCTTGTTTACGTTGACTTCTGAAGGTAGACGTTAGCATCAACAAGTATTCAGCCTCTACGCTATAAGCCCGGAATTTGTATTTACTAAAATGCTTTAATTACAATCCACTTAAATGATTTAAGTTTTATGATGTTACTATAAAATGTTAAGTATATTCTACTAATTTGTAGACATACTGTAGTTGAAAGTACAAAAAAGTTTAAGTTGAATGGAATTAAATCACTAAGTTTTAGTCATGACCACACCTTTTTGTCTTCACAGTCCTGTCAGTTCACATTCTGCAGAAAAATACCAAAAAAATTCCACATGAGGTGCAACATTAACAAGAGGACAAACTGGTATTCTCTTTAAACAAACTGAAGAGCAACAATGACAACAAAAAATTAACCAAATTAATTATTTTAGGACTGATAAACTGTTTAGGCCACTGTGTGTACGTGCGTCTGTGAGTGAAGGGTGTGATTTGTTGGGGTTTTTTTTTTTTTTTTTTGGTCGGAGCCAGGGGGGTGGGGGTGGGGGGGTCCATAACTAACGTAACTAACACTGGTGTGAAACGAAAGTGAAACTTTACATACTTTCAATGTCTAACTCCAGGTTGTATTCCTCTGTTACACAGTGTGCGTGAGAGAGAGAGAGAGACAGACAGAGCTAGTGTAGGTGTTTTGGAACTGCCGTAGTTCATAGGTGGTAAACAACGTTAGTCTTATCACCGTCTCTTTCCCCGTTGTTGACCTGGACCTGAACTGATCCCAAACTGGACTGTAATAATGGCGGAGGGTCTCCAGTCTCTTCCTTTCAGGTTCACATCATATTTGTTGTTTTTTTTTTGTTTTTTTTTAACCTTATATCAGCTGCTATTTCGTATTTCGGGTCAATGTGCACATCCTTCCATATGTCCGTCTGGAACTTGTGCGGATTTAAAGTTCCGCATCAAACAACGTCTTTCATTCCTTTTTCTTTTTCTCATCATTCTGTGCCGTTTTGGTACAGCTGTGGACTGATCCGAACAGGTTTGTACCAAAACGGTTCAGTACATGTACCGTTACAGGCCTACTGTTAATTACAGTCTAATAACAGTTGGCAAATATTTACACTAAAACATATTACTGCAGATCAGGTTTATTAAGAACAGCAAAGTTACAGTAATGGTATGAATTACAGTGTGTTGTCCACTGTGTTGGGTGATATGGAACCAAAACAACAAAACAACAAAACCCATGATTACACAAAAGAACAGCTGGAGAATAGCTGTCCACTGTAGTGACCACTATGCATGAAAGGGTTAAATTAATAATTATACAAAGCAATTGATAATGCAAAAAAATTTAAGTTAAATTAACTTGGCATTTAGTGTGTTGTACTTAAAACAGCAATTCCATTCAAATCAAGTATTTAAGTTCAATACACTCAAGTTTTCATTACTCATTACTTACATTTCTTAAGGCAACCGGTTTCCTCAATTTTTTAAGTAAACTCAACTTATCCGGTCTAACAGTATAGAATAAAGCTGAAGACAGAGACAAAGGTTATGTTCCAGTGTTTTTAAGTTTTCCGAGGGCCATTACCAGGTCGGGTCCTGGATGCTCTGTTCCTGTTTCTTCCTGTTCAGTTCAAAGCCCAGCAGGAAAAGCAGAACAGTAGCATTAGTTCAGACTGTGGTTTTTCCCTCTATTGGTTTTGTTACACTCCACTTTCTGAGCACTGACTGCTGGATATCAAGAGTCAACAACCATCTCTTTCTACCCATAAACGCTTGCATTACGGGGTTGCTCCCTGTGGCTGATTTGGGATTACTTTCTCACAACCTTCACCAGACTTATCTATTAAAGAAGACCCAGATTTTCATTTCCAGCCATCTGAGGTGCAGTTTTTCTGTGGCCACCCAAGTGAAAATAGTTCCCACTTGGCCTGATTTTAGAACATTGTAACACCTCAAATAAACTGCTTTCCGCCCCGAGAACAACTAAAAACATCACACGTGTCGATCGGCGTATAAGGCTTCTCGCTATTATCATCCTGCCAAAGCTTTCTCAGTTGTATCATCTGTGAATAAACTCTGGAATTACTCCAGCGTGTGTTTTCGATTACTCTAAAACCCAGATAGTTAAGAGCAGTACAAGATCTAAAGTCCTGCCCGTGACCTCTCAGATCAGCTTAAACCCCACCTTTAACCTCTGACCCGCACCCTACCATTCCCTGAAACTCCACGGCTGACGACATTAAAGGGGGGATTCCCTCCCTGTCCATTCGAGGATTTATTTTTCATCTTTTAAAGCGATAGCCTCTCAAGTACAGATAATGCATCTGAGAGGAGGGCCGTGTCATAAAATGGACTATTTGGCACAAAATCTGTCAATTCCACTGAGAGTTTTATTCTTTTTCTGCATCTCGGGGATGATCTCGGAGTAACGGCGGGTGAGACGCTGCCCACCCACAGAGGCCTCTCTTGTGGGGGGGAAGCCAAATAGTTGTTGTCTGCGATCTGGATCTCTGTGCTGTCCCCGTGTAAACAACCTCCCTACTCCGACCGACAAAGCCATTCACTTCTGAAGAATGCAAATTTAGATTGTGAACGCTCCCTTTGCTTTATCACACAGGACAAACAATATTGAGTTATTGGGAGGATTATGATTTTTTTTTTTCTTCTACAGTGGAAAAAGAGAGATGTGGCCAAGACAGAGTCATCAGAGGTCCCTAAAATAGAGTGTAGTCTGAGAATGAAGCAGAGAAAGGTGAACGGCGATGCTCGGTGTGCTTACAACTTAAGCCGATTTCTGCTTTAGCGCCCCGAAAAAGCTGATTCATCTCAGTGGAATCCTCACATTTCTCTGGTGGATCTAGCCTGTTTGGGTTTTTGAGAGATGCTTCAGCTTTGTAAGTTGTGAAGCGTGATTGTTTTCTTTTAATAAATGGTCTTTTGTGTAGTGTTTAATGTAAATGTTTTTGTTGAAGCGTGCTGCGTGCTGCGTGTTTACTTTGGCGATAATGGCTCGCATGCCCTTTATTGTTTACAGGTCTTATTGGCTCTTCACTCCCACACTTTGAATGCGATTTGCTTGTTCCTCTTCTCACTCGTCGCGTTTGAGTCAAATCAACAAGGCATCTTCTGCAAGAACAGACGCCACAGCCACTGAGCAAGTGGAACAAATGCACCACTGCCCGTTACACTGGAAACAATCAAATCTTACCACGTGCATGTTTCTCATTTCTAGTTAAAATTCCATGAATGGACCGTGTTTGGCTCTAAACTAGTGGTCACATTGCAGATAAATGTAGGTGAATCTCAAAATATCCTCTTTCAACCTCCAGACTTTAGATGTGATGACTTTTAATAGAAAAACAACTAAGGAACTAAGAACTACTACTACTACTAGGACTCCTGCGATGGGGCGGGTGTCCCGTCCCAGTGCGTTGAGCCGACCAGGTGAACCAGTGTTTTCCATCGCTGGCGGTCTTGTGCCAGCTGCTCTGTGTCCTCCATGGTAACTCCATGTTGTTGGAGGTCACCCGCAATGATGTCGAGCCATTGGGTGCGGGGCTTGCCTCGTGGTTGTTTCCAGTCTGCGGCCTTTGGGTCAAATTGTAGGATGGCTCTTGTTGGATGGTCAGGAGGGAGGCGGAGGACATGACCAAATCAGCGGGTGCGGGTGAACTAAGAACTTGAACTCTTTAAAGGTGCTGGAGTCTTTCGTGACCAATTTCTCATCAAATCTGTCATAGCCTCAGTATCACAAATCTGTAAGTCTTTCTGTGATTACTCACTTGAATCTCTTGCATTGCGGTGAACAATTCTCAGTGCCATCCACTATAAACAGCCCATGTGTTTACAAACGAGCCGAGAGGTCACTCAGGCATCTTCGAAATTTTGTCGCGACCTGCATTGTGGGAAGAGAAGGCTCGCACAGCCACCTGACAGCAGCAGCTGGAACAGACATGATTGGAAACGGCAGGAACTCCCTTCCTTCTATGCATATTCCTCCACCGTTTCTGTGTTTCCGTGTGTTTGTTTCATCTATATAATACCATATGGTCGCGCTGCCGCTGTCAGGTGGCTGCGCGAACCTCCGTTTCCCACAATGCACGTCGCGACAAAATTCCGAAGATGCCCGAGTGACCTCCCGGCTCTGTTTGTAAACACATGGTTTTTTTTTATAGTGGATGGCACTTTGAAATTGTTCACCATAATGCGAGAGATTCAGGTGAATAATCACAGAAAGACTTACAGATTCATGATACTTAGGATATGACTGAGGTTTTACAGATTTGATGAAAAATTGGTCACGGAAGCCTCCAGCATCTTTAACTATCAGTTAAAGTCACTGTTTTTTGTACAGAAGAGGATTAGGGCCACTGGAAAAATATAAAAAATAAAAATAAGGTCCAATATATATTTTTTATTATTATTGTGGGAACACTTGAAAAAAAAAAAAAAAATCTTGCCAAGTGTATTTTTCTCATTTCTAGTCAAAATATGTCATCACACTTAAAAAAAGATATAATCACCTAAAGAGTAACTTTTCTGTGAGATATAAGAACTTATTTATAGACAATAGATCTCGAAAATCTTATTTCAAGAAATCTTTCCAAGATAATTTTCACTGGTTCCATTTTGCTTGAACTAAGCAAAAAAAAAAAAAAAAATCTTGAATTAAGCAAAAAAAATCTGTACATGGAACAAGTGAAAATTTTCTTGGTAAGATTTCTCGAAATAAGAAATTTCAAGATCTATTGTGTATAAATAAGTTCTTATATCTCACTGGAAAGTTACTCTTTAGGTGATTATGTCTTATTTTAAGTGTGATGAGATAGTTTGACTAGAAATGAGAAAAATACACTTGGTAAAATTTTGACTTTTTCCAGTGTAGATATTTGATCATTTCTAACCCTGACATCTAATGTGTGCAGACGTGTTTCTCCTTCTGAAATGTGTGTTTCTTTTCACGCTGCATCTCTAATCCACCCTGAAAACCGGTTGGTTTGACTCCAGCAAACAGAGCTGACTGTAAGCAGGCGAGAAACTGTTTAACACGACCTGCTATTAAAACAAAAGGACACATATACTGTGAATACGCTCCTGACGTCCACAGAATGCACCTAAAACCTGAAGAACGTCAGCGTATCCCACATCACCAAGTCAAGTAATGACAAAAACACACTTGATACGATTTAGATTTTTTTCCAGTGTTCAATTCAAGGAGGAAGCAAAGAGATGGATTTGATACCCCACATTTTGTGTTTGTTAAAAATAAAATCATGACATAATCCCAGCAATCATGTGACAATATTGATCACTGAACACTAAAAACACAAAGCAAAATGCCTAAGTGTCATATCAGATGAATTCTGAGGCCAAAATGTATGTACTAGATGTCATTTCTAACAGTAAATTGTCTAATTTGCGTATTAAGCATGTGGCTAAAACTGAGCCTGTACTACATCAGCTCAAATATGCCTCAAATGTAACCCTCAAATGATCATTTTCTATTAATTTTACAAATTTCAGCAGTTGACAAAAACAGTTCTGGAGCTGAATCACTACAAAATATCTCTGAATGTTTACTACAGCGTGGTTTAGCTGTCAATCACAGGTCAGGTGTCCATTCAAGATTATCGCAAATGAAATTAAAGTAGTGTAATGTAGCTTAAAGTAACAACTTTTTTGGCAGTTATTCAGTTAAATTTGCTTCTGCTGAGTTTCAAAATATGTTAAGACAAAGAAGAGTCTTTATTTGTCAGTATATATTGTACATGTGGACATGCAACACAGTGAAATTAAACCTCTGCTGCAAACCATCACTAGCTGGTACCATGTCAGGTGCCTGGGGAGCAAAATGGAGGGTTGTGTGCCTTGCTCAAGGACACATCAGACAACAATGTCTCTTCTGGCCAATGAATTCAAACCAATACAGTTGCAATACAGTATGGTGCAAAATCTTTGGCAGTCCAATCCATTTTTAGATACAAAGCACAAATTTAAACAAACACAAAGGTTTCCAAAGTGCTGTACAATAAAATAAATGCAATAAAAACATAATAAAAAGATGAAATACTAGGACACAGGTGTCAAACGTGGCCCGGGGTTGAAATCCAAAAAATCCAAATCCAAATGCAAAAATTACACTGAAGATATTAACAATCAAAGATGTTAAAATCATTTTAATTCAGGTTCCACATACAGACCAATCAGACCTCAATCGGGTCAGAACAGTACAATACTATCACAATAACCTATATATAATGACAACTGCAGAGTTCATCTTTGTTTTAGTGTAAAAAAAAAAGTGAAATTACACGAAAATGTTTCTATGAAAAAACTATCCTTTTACAAAAAATGTGAATAACTCGAACAAATATGAACAACCTGAAATGTCTTAAGAGAAGTAAATGCAATTTTACCAATATTCTGCTTGATGTTAAATGTTTTGTGTATTTGTAATTGTAATGTACGGAAGCGTATTGCATTCACACAAAAAATAAAATTCGGTTCTGTTTTTCCGAATTAACGAGATAATTATTTCGTAATTACGAGAAAAAAAAAAGTTAAAAAAAAATTCGGCTCTGTTTTTCTGAATTAACATGATACTGTTTTCTGAGAAAAATTTTAATTCGGCTCTGTTTTTCTGAATTTCTGAAGTAACGAGATACTGTTTTCTGAAAAAAAAATTAGATTCGGCTCTGTTTTTCTGAATTAATGTGATAATTATCTCATAGTTTTTCAGAAAACAGTATTGTGTTAATTCAGAAAAACAGAGCCAAATTTTTTAAAACTTTTTTTTCGTAAATACTAGATAATTATCTTGTTAATTCGGAAAAACAGAGCCAAATTTTATTTTTTGTGTGAATGCAAAACGCTTCTGTCGTAATGTAAGTTGTAATGCACATGTGTAAATGATAAACTGATAAACTGAGGCAGAATATAGTTAAAACTGCTCTTTTTTTTCTTAATACATTTAAAGTTATTCATGTTCAGATTTTTAAGGAAACATTGTAGAAAAATGTCATTTTTCTTTATTCACTGTTATTCTTTCCCTGGTCTTGCCGACTTGAAATCATAATGGGGTGAATGTGGCCCCTGAACTAAAATGAGTTTGACCCCCCTGCACTAGGATAAAACATAGATAGAGTTGAATTTTACACTGCATCTGTGCAGAACTTTACACTGACTTTTAACTCTACTGTTAGAGCTGGTTTACTCTCCATAGAACTAAAAATACTCTGTAGGTTAAAATAGCTTGACTCTGCATCTTTTACTGTGTACATATTAGGTGTAACAATACTGGGAATTTGTCTTAAAGTTCTATTTTTGTACTTTTTTGGGGGGGTTGGTATTCTAGTGTAAAACACTTCCAGGCGTCCATGTCAGGCCTGCGTGAATGCACTGCTGTTTTTATTCTTCACCGATGATAAATGAGCATTTGCATTAACGATGTAAATACAGATACTCAAGGATGGCTGTTTCATTTATTCTGCTCAAATCTCCACAGAAGGATTCACACGGTTCCCATGACAGAGTCACAACCAGTGCGATGGGCGTCTCCTGCCAACCCCTTTATTTTATTTTAGACCAGAGACTCATGGGAAAGCTATTTTGGAGACCTTTTCCTGTTGGCCCTAGAAAACAGTGCCAGCGGTTTGTTAACAGGTGCAATGTGACCAGAAGGATTTTTTAAAATAACTCGGCTTCTACTCAACGGCTTAATATACGTTTCAGTTTGTTTTTATTTTCATTTGTGCGTAACGGGGGAGGCGGAGAGGGAGGGGGTGACGGGAGGGGGGAGGGGGGAGGGGGAGGGGCTGCTTTATTTTCACCAGGGATGCTTGAATCAGTCGTAGAGTTAATGTATGTTCAGGGACTCGTTACACCAGCTGAATGTTGTCATATTTACTGCATTTCTTCCTGTTTTACCAGCTGTGAAGTGCATCATTTTCTCACGTGACGTCTTTTAAAAGGGTTAATAAGCTGTAGCTACTTACTTATTACTGGTTAACGCAGTGTTTTTCAACCTTGGGGTCGCCTGGAATTCATATGGGGTCGCTTGAAATTTCTAGTAATTACCTCCGCCAAGGAGGTTATTACCTCCGCCAAGGAGGTTATGTTTTTGCCAGGGTTTGTTTGTTTGTCTGTTTGTTTGTTTGTTTGTCTGTCTGTTAGTGTGCAACATAACTCAAAAAGTTATGGACAGATTTGGATGAAATTTTCAGGGCTTGTTGGAAATGGGATAAGGAAGAAATGATTAAATTTTGGTGGTGATCGGGGGTGGGGGGCCCACGGGGGGGGTCACTGATCAGCCTTGGCGGAGGTCTGCGCTCTCCGAGTGCTTCTAGTTGATAAAGATAAAATGAAAAACATACTAATAAAAAATATATGGTGAGTTGAGACAATCGCAATCCATAAAAGACATGACAAACTGCGAAGCTGAAACTGAAGCACTGTGGTACTGTTGATCTTTCAAATGTTCATTGTAGTCGGTTTCAGATGCTGCAGCTCTTTCATAATTCCTAGTTTGAGTTCTTGTTTTTCCAGTATTAACCTATAGGGGTCCACGGTCACGGCCCCGTGACTGAATCACATGACATTTTCAACACGTCGTAGCATCGGAAGTCGGTCACGTAGACCACTGGGGACAATTGCATTCGAAAGTGGGGATTTGAAACACTCCCCTACTTTTGATTTGATGTTGGCGCGTTATATTTCTGACCAGATCTTTGTCATTTTTTGTCCTTTTTTAAAATGGAAAAAACTGGCCAAATTTGTGCTTTCTAATCCACAGACTGCATTAGCATTACAGGTGAGGGTGAGAATGACTCCCACCTGAACCAGATGCGGACACCAAACACAAAACCAGACAAAACGCCTATGTAAAAATATGCTTTGATGTCAAATATTTCAGTGTAGTTTTAATTTATTACAATTTTAATTTTATATACCTGATATTTGGAACCAATACTCACTTTTAAAGTCTTTGAAAAGGTTCATTAAGCATTTTTGTGTTATTTATGCAATAAATTGTATACATTTTTCAAATCAGATTTTATATTTTTTGTGTGTTTTTTGTTCTTTTGTGTTGATATAGTAGGTTAAAGTGAAAAAATAATAGACAGATGAGATAGATGAAGTTGTGCTGGAAAAAAAGATACCAAACATGGATATAGTAAACATTTGTTTAGACAGGGTGTATAAAAAAAAAAAAAAAACTATACATTTTGAAAAATTACCCCCATTTCCGTGTTTCATAATTTTTTTTAATTTTTTTTTATGGACGTTGGTAGGTAGGGGATTGGTGGATATTTGTTCAAATTCACAGACCCAGGTTTTCATGCATGAGCGAGCAGAGAAGAAGAAGAAGAAGAAGAAAATTCCAAAAATTATCAAATGCGGAACTGGGGGTAATTTTTCAAAATGTATATATATATATTTTTTGACATACCCATTATATTATATAAAGGCAAAATCAAAAGTACTCAAAAATGGCTAAAATAGGCTCAGACCCTTAAGGGTTAATTGTCAGCCTTGTTAATCCAAGCTGGACTGACTGCACATATCCTGACCAAGGAAAATCAAATTCTCACTTTGTGCAGTAATCTACACCTGGCTTTTCTGCCTCCATCCATAATAATATACATTATATAGACTAAATGTTGCCTAAAATTAACGTTTATTTGCAACATAATATAGCAAACTATTACATGATCAAAAATAAACTAATTTTTAGTAAAAAAAAAAAAAGTCTTTGTTTTGAATGCTTGTGGTTGCCAGAAATTTGTGATGTTAAAATGGGGTCACAGGCCAAAAAAAGGTTGGAAACCACTGAGTTAAACTATGTACTGATGCTTGGATGACAGTTCTAAGCTTTGTTTTACTTTATTTCAACCATCCAGTTGATCAGGAAGGCCAGTTTTCCAGTGACTTTGTGAAAGAGGGCTGCAGAGACTTGAGTTCATTCCTGTTTATCATCACGGATTTGAGAATTATAACGGCATTATAATCAAATATAAACACCAGTCAAAGTGAAATTCACAGCCTGGCAATGAAGGAGTTGTTTGTTCTTGACTCAACACTTGTTCCACAGGAGCCAGACCTGGTGATGGGGGATACGCTGACGTTCTTCAGGTTTTAGGTGCATTCTGTGGACGTCAGGAGCGTATTCACAGTATATGTGTCCTTTGGTTTTAATAGCAGGTCGTGTTAAACAGTTTCTCGCCTGCTTACAGTCAGCTCTGTTTGCTGGAGTCAAACCAACCGGTTTTCAGGGTGGATTAGAGATGCACGGTGAAAAGAAACACACATTTCAGAAGGAGAAACACGTCTGCACACCTTGGATGTCAGTGTTAGAAATGATCAAATATCTACACTGGAAAAAGTCAAAATCTTACCAAGTGTATTTTTCTCATTTCTAGTCAAAATATCTCATCACACGTGAAAAAAAAAAAAAAAAAAAAAAATTAGACATAATCACCTAGAGAGTAACTTTTCAGTGAGATATAAGAACTTCTTTTTAGACAATAGATCTTGAAACTCTTATATCAATTTTTGCTTGTTCCATTGGCTTAATTCAAGCCAAAATATCTTGAATTAAGAAAAAAAAATCTTGAATTAAGCAAAAAAAATCTGCCTAATTATTTTGGTAAGATTTCTTGAAATAAGATTTTCAAAATCTGTTGTTTAAAAATAACTTATTATATCTCACTGAAAAGTTACTCTTTAGGTGATTATGTCTTATTTTAAGTGTGATGAGACATTTTGACTAGAAATGAGAAAAAGACACTTGGTAGGATTTTGATTTTTGCAGTGTACTTTTGCAATAAGATTACAACAAGGGTTGTTTTTTGAAAAGATGGGAAAGATGGATTAAGTACGTCACACCAGTTTGACCATCATTTATCTGAGGCCACGTCTTATGTCTATTTCACCTCTTTCTTTTTTTTTTTTTTTCATTTTTAACCCTTTTGTATCGATTTATTTATTTATTTTTTAATATCACAAATTTGCACCTCAACGTTCCTGTTCTAGGGAGTTTAGTTCTTCATTTTGTTTTGTAAAAATTACATCTTTTGTTTTGCTGAGGACCAGTCATCTTTATTTGTATTGTCTGTGGAGTCATGGATGTATTGCCGTAAGTTTCAGTTGTAATTTTCAGAAGAATGGATGAGAATGGTGAATTATTATGTGAATAAATATGTGAACCATGAAAAATATTAATAAAAAGAGAATTGGAAAAAAAAAAACAAAAACAAAAAACTAAAGAAATGATCAATTTCAATGGGATTTAATAAGTTTCCCTCTTCCCACTCCTTTTTGAGCAGTACATATGGAATTTATTTTATTACTAGTGTACATGGCAATTGCTATTTTGTCTTGATCAACTTTATTTATTAATGTTTTTGCTTGGATATTAGTTCCTGGTACACAAAAAATGTTACATTTTTTCTTCTGCTCAAAACAAATAAATGAATGAATGAAATATTATCCTTCAACGTGATAATGAATTGCGAACAGATAACACACCACTTTTAATCGGCGTGTTATCTGTATGCATTATAAGCTTTCTGCATGTATGTTCACACTATGTAAAATACTAAAATATAAAATATATTAGCGGTTAGGGTTAAAGGTTACGGAAATGTAAAACAGAGATCTTGGCGTACATTGATATTAGGGATGTAACGATTACCGAAGATTTTACTTTTGCCAAGTTATGAATAATGGTTTTTTTAATATTCCAGGTGAATGAAATGGCTTCGACTAGAAGATCTTGCAAAAATAAGCCTGACGTATTCTGCTACATCTGCGGTGAATACATCATTGTACCTAACAGGAATCCTGTTAGAAAATGATTTTTTTTCTCTTAAAACCTATTTTGGGTGAGAACTATATAAAAAATCAACTGATAAAGTCACAAAAATGTAATCAATTTTTTGAGAAGATCAAATTTTTCAAAATCAAATTAGCAAAAAAACCTGACCTGATTGAGAAAAACAGATGTCATTCCTGGATTCAGAGGTGCAAAATGGTCCTAATTCAGTTGAAAAAACGTAGACAACTTGCAAAAAACATTTTTTTGTAACCCAGTGTAATGATAACTGTGATAATTTTGGTCACAATAACTGTGATATGAAATTTTCATATCGTTACATCCCTAAATGACATGCGATTAAATGGCGTTGAATCACACGCAAAAGGATGAAAATGCGTACGTATAGCACGCCAAATGCCTGAAGAACTGGTGCGATTTCATGAGATCAGTCTGCATCCTTTAAAGACAGTGGCTGAATGAAGGAAAGAGCGAGGTTGCGTTCACACGGTCCAACAAATCGCCCAACACTGGAAAACAAAATCACATTTAAATGCATAGAAGCAAAACGGTATAAAGAGCTTCATCCACTTTTCTATATTTTCACATGATTAATGACATGTTAAGGCATCGTTATTTGGAGTATGCACATTGCATGTAAACAGGAATGTTAGTGGAGCATTAATTTTCATTAGCTGTGTAAACTTTAGAATATTGCCTTTTTAAGTATAGGGCCAAAATGTTGGATGCATATAAAAGAGCATGTGTTTCTACAGTCCAATAGTGCAGTTTAACATGACTAGTGTTGTTATTTATTACAGAGAAACTATCAGTTGGACCTACTAGTAATTTGTAACACTTAAGACTTACGCATTATTATTGTTCATTTGATATAAATTGTGTCAGATTCTCTTAAACTGTCCGTATGATGTTGGTTTAACGTCACAATTCTGGTTGAAAGGTGGATGTGAGAACCTTTAACCCTTTCATGCATGAATTACAAGAACCTTAACCAAGATTTTTTTATTTATTTATTTTTTTCGTGAGTGATTTTATTCTTCTTTAGGCATTAAAAAAAACAATGTGACAATTTTTTTTTTTAAATTAAGCTGTTTTTCATGGAGTTGCAAAAATGTCCACTGAGCTGGACACCATGCGTGTAATTTTTAAAGCAAAAAAACATGTGTTTACTGTGAAAACTATGAAATAAAGACATTTTAATGCTGCTAATGTGGTGTTTTCTCACACTTTAACATACTTACTCACTTCATTGATATAACACACAAAACAAAAAAAAAACAAAAAAAACTTTTGTTGTTAATGACAACAAAATAATAACAATAACAAGGAATTGATTTACACTCAAATATGTTAGATCAAGTTTATCTAGAACAGCAAAGTTACAGTAATGCTATCAGCTGTAGTGTATGGGATGATGCAGAAGCGTCCACTGTGCTGGCTGATATGGAACTAAAACAACTAAATCCATGAATATACAAGAGAACAGATGTAGAATAACTGTCCACTGGAGTGACCACTACGCATGAAAGGGTTAAAACTATACTTGAATTAATTAATTAAAAGGTTAGACTTTATGTAAATATGGATGTATAGTTCATATACATATTTGATCACCTTATAGCAGGGGTGTCAAACACATTTTAGTTCAGGGGCCATATTCAGCTAAATTTAATCTGAAATGGGCCGAACCAGTAAAATAATAACATAATAATATATAAGTAAGGTCAACTCCAAACTTTTCTGTGTGTTTTAGAGTGAAAAAAGTAAATTTACATTATGAAAAGGTTTACATCTGCAAACCATCCTTTCAAAAGATGTGAATAACATGAACAAACTGAAAAAAATAAGTGTAATTTTAACAATATTATACCAGAGTTTATCATTCATGTATGTACATTATAACTTACAGATCACAGTGGATCTACAAAACATTTAATAACAGACAGAATATTGTTAAAATCGTACTCACTTCTCTTTAGACATTTCAGGTTGTTCATATTCGTTCAGGTTATTCACATTTTTTGCGAAATTATCCGTTTTTTTAGTGTAAATACATGAAAATATTAGCATTTACAAATAGAAAAATTTGGAGTTGTCATTATTTCTATGTTATTATGATAGTATTTTACTAGTCTGACCCACTTGAGATTGAATTGATCTGAATGCGGAACTTGAACTAAAAGGATTGTTCATATCTTAGTGTAATTTTTGTATTTCACAAATTCATCCCAAGGGCCAGACTGGACCCTTTGGCAGGACGGATTTGGCCCCCGGGCCGCATGTTTGACACCTGTGCCTTATAGTATTTTATAAGACTGATAAGATGAAATGAACCGAGATGTCACAATATATGCACTTTGTGTATGTGTATAAACATATGATTCTGTTTTTCATTGGTCACATTCACTGTAGATATATAGAAATGTAATATATTGATTCATCTATTGGGTACAATGCAGCTAATACTGTGCACTTTATCACAAACAAATATAGCACTGGTCAACAAAAAATTTATTGTTTAAGTTTTTTGAGCTGATTTAGGATAATTTTGGTGTGCTGAATCCAAAAATCACATTAATTTTTGCTCAATCAGGTCAACTTTCTGAACTATGCTACATATTGGCTTTTTAACATTTTTGCTTACATTTATGGGCATTTTCACATCATATGATACAAAAATTCTTTCATATTTCTTGCAATAAACGAGTTCTGAAGATTTTACTTTTGCCAATTTATGATTAATGTTTTTTTTAATATTCCAGGTGAATGAAATGGCTTCAACTAGAAGATCTTGCAAAAATAAGCCTGACGTATTCTGCTACATCTGTGGTAAATACACCATTGTACCTAACAGGAATCCTGTTAGAAAATGATTTTTTTTCTCTTAAAACCTATTTTGGGTGAGAACTATATAAAAAATCAAATGATAAAGTCACAAAAATGTAATCAATTTTGTGAGAAGATCAAATTTTTCAAAATCAAATTAGCAAAAAAAACCTGACCTGATTGAGAAAAACAGATGTCATTTTTGGATTTAGCGGTGCAAAATGGTCCTAATTCAGTTGAAAAAACCTGGACAACTTGCAAAAAACATTTTTTTGTAACCCAGTGTAATAATTCACTTCTTTCAGAACCAGTTACAGTCATTCAGTTAACATGCAGTATGAACATAAATATATGAACTTTAAGTTTTAAGTTTGTATGAAATATTTAATATTTGTTTCAGCATTTATATTTTTTTTCATTGTCAGTGTAAATATGTTGTGTTTTGTTAAAATTAAGGACATCCTGTAAGATAATGTATAAAGGGTAGGCAAAATAAGCAGGAAGCTTCAGCCTACTCCTTTTCAGTCTGACTGTATAAATTAATTATTTAATTAGTGATGTACGTATTAAAAATTGTTGTTTCATGGGGTGATTGTTGGATTCATGGATTAGATGGATCTGTGGACTGTGTTTGTTCTTCAGACTGAAATAAAACAAGAACAAACAAAACATATCAAGGTTATAATAGTTTTGGATTTTTCATTATAGTTTCGTTTTATTTAGTTTTGACTTTTTTTTCTCTGATTCAGTTAGTGTTAATTCATTTTTAGAGCAGGTTTGATAGTTTTTATTAGTTTTCTTTTTTTTTTCCTAAATGCTTAGTTTTAGTTTAGTTTTAATTTTTTTTTATTTTTTTATTTTTTTTTTTTTTGATATATCTTTTCTCTTCTTCTCTGTCGTATTCAAGTAAATCCCAGATGACTAGAAACCACAAGTGACAGACCGTTAAGTATCATATGGTGCCCCTAGCTAAAATTGCTAGCGTGAAATAAATCCCTTTCGTATCAATCCGACGTTGACAAAGACGAAAACTAAGGGAATTTTATCCAGAATTTTTATAAGTTTTAATTAATTTTGTAAACACACAATACAGTTTCAGTTAGTTATCGTTTTTTTTTCTTTTAATTATAGTTTTTTATTTATTTCAGTTCACGAAAATGTTTTTTCAATTCTAGTTTTCGTCATTTTGTCATTTTTGTTAACAATAATAACCTTGAAACATATATATGGTAAACAGATCCACTTATTGTGCATGTGTATTGTAGTGGTCAGGGAGGCCTCCACGAGTCAGAAGAGTTGAAAACATGACTTCAAACAGCTCTTTACTGTCACACTGCACGTTTAATGTTTGCAGGGAAGCTCGGACATTCTTCACAGGTCACATAAGCACACTTTTATTGAGGAAAAAGCAAATAAATGGTTTGAGAGTCCCAACTTATAAACAAAAGCAGCATATCGGTACTGAAAACAACACCTGACTGTCCTCGAGGTGTACAGGTTACATCCTCATGTCGGTGTGTGTCACCATAGTAACCAAAAGTATTTAAAGAAACAGTAAACAGAGAGGTGATCATTATAGTATGTAGCCTTCATCATGGGTATAATAGTTAACTGAAACTAAAACAAAAACAATCAGCTTCATATATATATATATATATATATATATATATATATATATATATATATATATATATATATA
Source organism: Sphaeramia orbicularis (assembly GCF_902148855.1). Classification (NCBI taxonomy): domain Eukaryota; kingdom Metazoa; phylum Chordata; class Actinopteri; order Kurtiformes; family Apogonidae; genus Sphaeramia; species Sphaeramia orbicularis. The sequence continues at coordinate 16,379,628 of NC_043975.1, forward strand.
TATATATATTTTTTTTTTTTTTTTTTTTTTTTTTTTTTTTTTTTCTCCCAGTGTTAGTGGTCTATCATGATATAAAACATACTTTATGAGTCAGTGTATCTTTTGGTAATTGGATTTTCTTTTCAGAAACAAAAAAAAAAAATAGTGGTTAATTGTATTTTGTTTTAAAACAGAAGAATTAAAATTTAATATCAAGGTGTTTTTCAAAACAGATAAACCAAATTTAAAAAAAAACTGTTTAATTTTTGTTTTCTCTTTCTGATAACAAAAAAGAAAGTTACTACCTGACAGGAATGGAAAAACAGAACAAAAACGCCTGTTTTTTTTTCTTTTTCTGAGACCGGATGTTGTCATTTTCAAGGAAAGAGCGCTAATGCCTAGGTCAGAAAGATTCTTACGAATGATGGGTTTAAACAAATCTTCCAATTCATATGAAATGTGGACATCGTAGACATGCTCCCTGGTCAGTGTATCTTTTGGTAATTGGATTTTCTTTTCATAAACAAAAGAAAAATTTATGGTTAATTGATTTTCATTTTGAAATAGAAGAATTCAAATTTAATTTTAAGGTGTTTTTCTTTTTCAGTGTCAAAACAGATAAACCAGATTTTTAAAAAAAAAACGGATTGATTTTTGTTTTCTCTTTTTATTAACAAAAAAGAAAGTTACTACCTGTCAGAAATGGAAAAACGGACCTAAAACGCCTGTTTTTTTGTCGTTGTTTTTTTTCATTTTCTGAGACCGGATATTTTCATTTTCAAGGAAAGAGCGCTAATGGCTAGGTCCAGGGGCGCCGCCAGCAACTGTGGGCCCCATGAAAGGTAAACGTTGTGAACCCTTCATAAAATTCAGTACCCTGTTGGTCTGTCAGACCTGGGGGGTATATATATATATATATATATATATATATATATATATATATATATATATATATATATATATATATATATATATATATATATATATATATATACATGTGGGGGTGCGGTCCATAATTAATGTAACTTATAATGATGTGAACCAAAACTGAAACTTAACATGCTTTCAACGTCCGACTCCTGACTTCTATGCCTCTATTATACAGTGGATCTTCAACATGCTCCCTCCACAAATGTCTACGAACTCCAGATTTCGTACATACTGGAAGATTTGTATAAACCCATTGTTCGTAAGAATCTTTGTGACCTAGGCATTAGCGCTCTTTCCTTGAAAATGACAACACCCAGTCTCAGAAAATGAAAAAAAAAAACTGCTGTTTTTGGTCCGTTTTTCTATTCCTGTCAGGTAGTAACTTTCTTTTTTGTTATTAGAAAGAGAAAACAAATGTCAATCCATTTTTTAAATTTGGTTTATCTTTTTTGACACTGAAAAAGAAAAATGCCTTGAAATTCAATTTTAATTCTTCTATTTTAAAGCGAAAATCAATTAACCACTAGCTTTTCTTTTGTTTCTGAAAAGAAAATCCAATTACCAAAAGATACACTGACCCTCCCTCCACGAATGTCTACGAACTCCAGATTTTGTACACACTGGAAGATTCATACAAACCTGTCATTCGTGAGAATCTTTGTGACCTAGGCATTTGGGCTCTTTCCTTGAAAATGACAACATCTGATCTCAGAAAATGAAAAAAAAAAAAAAATGGTAAAAAAAAAAGCAAAAAACAGTTTTGTCTTACAAAGACAAAATGAAAATCAATCTGTTTTTTTTACATTTGGTTTATCTATTTTGACATTGAAAAAGAAAAACACCTTGAAATTTAATTTTAATTATTGTATTTTAAAACAAAAATCAATTAACCACTAGTTTTACTTTTGTTTCTGAAAAGAAAATCCAATTACTAATAGATACACTGGCCTTTATGCACTATCTTTGTTGTTTTTATAAGCTATTTAAAAACTACCCCTATAATAACAAAAATGCTAAAACTAAACTGAATGAAAACTTGTCAATTTCTCACAATAATAATAAAAAAATAACTCTCAGAACATGTGAGAACACTCATATAAACACTGAAAGACTTTAAAAAAATAAATAAAATCAAATTCCAAGCCGGTTATAGCCTAATATAAACTATAATATATATATCATGCTATGCACTGTGCACATACCTAATATAAAATATGGGCACATTCCATCGATTCCATGTTGATACAAGTACAATCATAATTAAAAAAACAGGACAGAACACATGCAAAACATAATGACATTAAGCTGAACGTCAAAGTAAATAGGACCTATTGCAGCTCAATTGTTGATAAGATGTGGTTTAAGAAAATACTGCAGAAATAGAGGCTGAGTGTTTGTGTGGGTGAGGGACGTCATGGTGGGTCTGCCAGTGAGAAAAGGACCAAGCGAGAGATTGAAAGGATGGAGGGACGGAGAGGGAGCCCTGTCTTTGGGAGCAGGACGACCCATGTGACTCGGCCTGCCCCTCTTTGTGTTTCCCACACAGTCTGACATGACCGGAGCTATATCCACACCATCACATTCACATTCACAAGGGCCTCTGTCCACAACCGCCCTCCCCACATCTGATTCATGGCTCATAGAGGGCCACAGGGTTTGCCCACGGCGCTGCCAGCTGCACACCACCCCTCCCTCCTTTATATCAAACTCACAGAGCCGATCATGTCGAGATGGGACTCAAACTTTCTCATCGGGACGTTTCATTTTTCACCATATCCTCTATATTTGAAGCCACGCACTTCATCTTCATTTTGTCTCCTTCAGATCTTCCTCTTTATTGCACTCATGTTCTATATATGTTATGTGCAGACTGTGGGAATTATCAGACAACGCCGGGGTCAGATGAAGAAAAATCACCTATTCTCCATGTCGTTTCCATGGGAACAGGTGCACTTGAATATTTAGCCTCGTGCTGCACAAAAGTTTAAAAGTTTACCGATACAGTTTTCATTGACTTATTTGCTTTTTTATACACATTAATCTAAAAGAATTTTTCTCAAATCTGATGCTGAGGTTTAATAATTTCAATAATTGCACCTATTTAAGTAAATGACCTAATCTTTTCTCATATCTGTATCAATTTGACGTTCACCTTTTCATAATACAGGTCAATAGGAACTAAATAAACAAAGCCTTGAGGAATACAGTTAAAATGGGTTCATGGAAAAAGGCAAAAGCAGACTCAATAAAAGTGAATTACTAAGAATCACTGAAAATATACTTTTGTTTACTGCTGTCAAACATTTTCAACTCAAGGCCTAAAAAATTGGAATCCCAAATTATACAGTATAATCACTGATAAAGTTTCGGATTCTGTCTAAAAGTTTCTGTTTTTGAGCTTCTGTGTTGTTTTTGACGTCCCCTTTATTGCTTTTCTCTGATTTTGTCAAACTCTTATGTCTTGTCTCTATTATGTCATTATTGTCTTTTAGTAAAGTAAGTAAATTTTATTTATAGAGCACTTTTCACAGAGTCACAAAGTGCTTCACAGTGCGAAATACAAATAAATTACAATAAAAATACAATAAAATACAATTAAAATATGACATGTCTTTCTACCTGTCCTCTGCATTTCACAACATAAGCTAAACTCCTCATCTTTCTTGTATTTCATATTCAGAAAATCAGTTCACAAAACAAGATTATGATTTATTACATTTAAAGAGAGAAATAATTATAGATTTAATTCAAATAAAGCATTTTATTTAATGGCAAACAAACCAGGCAAACACTTCTCAGAACTAATAAAAGGAAAGATAAGGATACAAATGCATTAATCAGGGATAATAAACTTATTAACAATACATTTAATCTTTTTATGAAAATGTATATAAATCAGAGTAAATCAGTTCACATTTCACATCATTGTTATGCATGTTATTCTGATAATTAGTGACTTGACAGAAATAGTTCCTGGTCCTGGTCCTGACCCCAGGTTTGGAGTAGCTGTAGATGATGGTTTCTAGAAGTAGAATAATCGTATTGATGTGAGTCTGTCATTTAAATGTAATGAAGGAAGTAGAAATCCTCAGTTACTTTCCTTTATTTATATTTTACTATGAAACAGAATCACAGCTGAATGATTAGTGTATTAAAGTACAGGTTGGATCACTAAAATTACAGTCTACAGTGAATTCTGGATGTTGTTAGAATAGTGGCAACAAATGAGATCCTGTCAATAAACCTAAAAAGTGGTGTTTTAGGTTTTTTTTGGATACACAGAACTCACATGGGTAAAAAATAGCCACAAGAACATCTCAGTCTGACTTACCACGTCCATGTTGCAAAGAAAATGTTCAAAAGAAAACAAAAAAAAAATCAATAAAAACATAACATCCCTGGCCTTAGCAGTAAAACAAAAAGATGTAGGTTAGTTTAAAAGCTAAAAAATAGTTTTATTTAACCCTTTCCTGTACAGTGGTCATGCCAGTGGACAGTTCTTCTCCAGCTGTTCTCTTGTATATTCATTGGTTTTGTTGTTTTAGTTCCATATCAGCCAACACAGTGGACACGTCTGACATTCATACAATTACTGTAACTTTGCTGTTCATGATAAACCTGAGTTGCAGTGACATGTTTTGGTGTAAATCAGTTGCTAATTGTTGTTAGACTGTAATTAACAGTTTTCCAAAACAATTTCTTTTTTTTTTTTTTTTTTTTTTTTTTTTTTTTTACATATCCTCCTGAGACCCAGCAATGCATTTTGTCCTCTGTAGGGGACAAAAGTTTGACAGTTTTACTTAAAAAATGCTGTGCATTATAAAGGACATTCCATTAAAAAATCAATCAATAAATAAAAATTATTTTTAAAATGTATCTGAAGAAACTGTTGCATTATGCAGTTTCCAATCAAGACAATTTTTTAATGTAAAAAAGCTAAAACTGTCAAATTCCTGGGTCTCAGAAGGATTTTATCTCCATGAAATGAGTAACAACTAATATTAGAGAGTGATCAAATGTGAGAAAACAGTAGCAATTTAGCAATTAGCGGCATTAAAAATGTTTTTATTTCATAGTTTTCACACAGTTTATCACTTTCTGATGATGAGTTTTAAATACATGTTTCTTTGCTTCAGAAATTAAACTCATAGTGTCCAGCTGAGTGGACATTTTTGTAACTCCACGAAAAATAGGTTCATAAAAAAAAAAAAAAAATTGCATTGTTTTTTTCATGCCTAAAGAGGAATAAAAACACTCAAGAAAAAACTATTGACTAAGGTTCTCATAATTCATGCATGAAAGGGTTAAGAACTGTTTCAACTGTAAGTTCATTAATTCACACATACAGCTGTAGAAAAGTCCATGTTTTCTAACAAAGTTCCTGATTTTGGAACACGGGTCCATCTGATCTGAGCTGATTTTGTGTCTAATTCATGGATTTTAACATAATCCATCTGTGTGTTTCATGTTTCAGTTCAGATGTTTGATGTGTTGCCTTTTGCTTTATCTAAATCAGGGGTTCCCAAAGTGGGGTACATGTACCCACAGGCCCCAGGGGTACTTGGAAGAAGCCCAGGGGGTACTTGAAATTTGGTGGGAAAAATACATTTAACTGTTTCATGTGTAGTGGTCACTACAGTGGACAGTTATTCTACAATGTAATTTAACCTGAACTTCTGTAACAGTACCTGCATAATATCTGCATGAGTGAATGTAAAAGCAAAGAAAAAAACATGTTATTAATATTTAACCCATAAAGACCCAGCACTTCTTTGATGGCAGTTCCCAAATGATTATTTTCTCTCTATTTAACTTTTCTTAAGTATTTATCACCAATTATTATTATATTATCCTCTGTATTTAGCATTTTTTTCAGCGTAGAGTAGGTATTTTATCATATTTAATCTGCTGATCATGTTGTTTATTAAAACTCAGACTAAATTCAAAGGTTATTAAATCAGAAACAGGGAAAACAGAAGAAAAAGTGACTTTTTCAGCAAATGTATCATCATTTAAGTGTCTCCATCCACTGTCACTGATCCAACTCCATGGGTTTTACTGGTGAATCAATGTTGTAGAAGATGACGGTGTTTCCATGGTAACTACGCAGCCTCTGAACGTCCAAATGGGTCATATCTGATAACCATGAAAAGATAACAAACTGTACTTTACACTAATTATTTACATTTTCATGGAGTTTAAAAAATGTCCAGCTGAGTGGACATTTTTTTAACTCCATGAAAAATAGGTTCATCAAAAAAAAATTTCAATTGCATTGTTTATTTCATGCCCAAAGAGGAATAAAAACACTCAAGAAAAAAAATATATTGGCTAAGTTTCTCATAATTCATGCATGAAAGGGTTAAAATCATCATGTACCAAAAACTAAATAATGAGAGTTAATGCTGAAATATAAAACACAATAAATACATTCACATTATAGTTTTATTGTGACACATCTTTTTTAAGCTTTGGTAACATTTTAATAACATTTTTATTTTATATTATTCAAAATGAGTTTATCTGAGTTGCTAAGTAATTATTTTTTGTTGATGAAATGTTAATTTATTAATTCATGACCATATTTATTTATTTTTCTTATCAATGACACAGGGCACTTTTCAGTTTATATTTTGCACACAAAACTTCCTTTAATTATTATTATTATTTTTTGTGTATGTATTACAGTTAAATATATGACACCTTATATAAAATAAAATAAAATAAAATAAAATAAAATAAAATAATACATATATGACAGTTAAATACAGACACTTTTGGCACAGGAACAAATTTTGCCTAATTTTTTTTCAATCAAAAATGCTGAAGCTAGAGTTGGGGCTAAAAAAGCATATTTCAGGGGGTTCTCAACTGTAAAAAGTTTGCGAAGCACTGATCTAAATCATTGTAGCCTTCTGGAAAATGTTTTCCAGTTGTATTCATGTTACATTTAGTGACATATAGTCATGTGAAACTGTATAATGTTCTGCCTGGCTCTGCAGGGAGCATTAAATCTAAGAAAAATAAACCTGATTATGTCATCACATTGGGCTTTTTGGCTGAAAATGTATAAATGGGAAATATAGACGTGAACTAGACTGATTGTATGATGTTCCACCATGGGAATCCTATCTAACATTTTTAAAGGTTTACTCATACCAGTGACTGAATGTCCAACATTTCAATGTCTCTAAAAGTCCTTTAACCTTAAAGAAGTCCTTTCTGAAATCCCACTCGTAGTCCTCACAGCTTGTATTGTTTGTTTTCAATTTGTTAAAAACCAAGAGTCGCCTGTTGTTTGTTGTTTCTGCTGTCGGCATGTGCTGCTATGACCCTCATGGAAACATGTCAGATTAGATTCTGATGTCAGCATTTCTGTTTTGACCTCTGTCTTAAACTAAGTCAGTCCCAAACAGCAACTTCTAAGGCTGAAAAAATGAGGCCAGTGCTGAAGGGACACAACCTGCAGTACCTCAAACGGCCACTTGAGGCTGACTCCAAAAGCAAGATTGATTAAAACAGTCTAAAATAATTAAAACTTTTAAAAAGATGTACAAATGAACTATTATTCAAAAATATAGAGCGCAGGATTAACTAAAGAAAATACTTGTTTAACACACTAGGATCAATATTGGTAATTAAGATAAGGATAAGCGGCACCATATGACGCTTCACGGTCCGTCACTAGTCGTTTACAGTCGTCTTCTGGTCCCCCCTCTACCTGGAAACATGCAGACTCAAGTTGGGAGAAAGCAGCAGAGTCCTGTCTGGGATTTATTTGAATATGATGGAGAAGAAGAGAAAAGATATAAAAAAAAATAAATAAAATTAATACTCAAACTAAACTAAAACTAAGCATTTAGAAAAAAATGAAAACTAATAAAAACTAGCAAACCTGCTCTAAAAACTAATTGAAACTAATTCAATTAGAGAAAACAAGTCAAAACTAAATAAAAGTAAACTATAATGAAAAATCCAAAACTATTAGAACCTTGGTCTGTGCTCTCTGAGTGCTTTTCCAGTTATTATTAGATTTGGACCTTATTATTCTGCATTCATATGTTGATATGACCCCGCCCATTTAGGAGAGAGGAAGTGAATTGTTTCATGTCATCGGCAAAGTGTGAACAGCACCATCTTTACAAACTGATGATCTTTGATTTTATATGTAGTGTGTTAGTAGTTGGATTGTTTCTGGTGTTTTGCTCTGGAATTAGGCTAATCTTGGTTAATAGTGGTTAATAGTGATGCTAGCTTAGAAAAAGTTTTACTCATTCACAGCTTACTTTTCTCAGCTCCACCCACTAGTCCAAATATGGTCATCTGATACATAAAGTCAACGTGGTAACACTAAATGCAAACTCAAGCTTTGAAAAAAAAACTGTTGTCAAACCATCAGATGCCATCATGACTCCATCTCTTCTTCAGTAGACTCTACGGTCAGTTCCCATGAGCAGCAGTAGTGTGGCGCAGTCTACATGTTGCTGCCTCGGTCATGCCAGGATGCTTTGGCATTCTGGCAGAACCTCCTCCCTCTGGTCCTCGGCTCCCCCAGGACCTCTCGTGAACACAGACCCAGCTTGTTTCCCATATGCTGGTCCACAAACAGAACCAAACAAAATATGTTGCACAGCACTGCCAAAAAGCCCATCACCGCACGTCACTCCTACAACGACTGCCGCTACAACAGCTGTTTGTCCATCAGGCAGGCCTGCGGTCACTGTCTCAGAATTTACAGGGGCTTTCCCCGTGGTCTGGACCACTATTTCCGTCCACTGACCTCCCCCATCCCCACTCCAGCAGGCCCTTGGGAGCCCCTCAGTCTGGCATCAACCCAGAAGCTTTTTTGTTTAGATTTTTTTTTTTTTAATCATCACTGGCTGTCGTGTAATCTTACTTGAGATAATTGGATGAGCTCTCAACTTCTAGAGCCAAGTAAACAGACAGTGTGAAAGTTCACGTGGAGCCGTTGGACATCATATCGGATTTACAAGGCTGATATTTGCTAAAGTGATTTGTGGGTCCCCAGCGTCTTGGACCTTTTGACACTATCACTGTGTTGAGCAGAAAGCATGGGATTTCCCATACATTGGTCTGAGTGTGTTAGCAGCAGATCTGATAAGGGAATAGTAATAGTCCCTTATCAACCGTAGAGTGTCTCAATACTTTTTCCTTCTTTTCCGATTTGTGTGAACTAGCTCAATGAAGGCAGTAATCTACGATAGACACGGTCTCTTGTGTAATTACTGTAGAAGAATCAGACTAGAACGATGTTTCAAGAGTTTCTGTCATTTTTTAGCTCTTTGCCAAAGTTTACAACCACCAGAAACTCATATGACATATAACAAAATTAAAACCACTCTGGGGAACATTGTTACCATTCAGCAATTTGTAGCACAAATCAGTGTTATGTCATAATGCTCAGCGAATCAGTCAGTTGGTGCCTGACCACAGGCCAGACCACAACTGCTGCTCCCAGTCGACCCCTCTGAGACTCGCACCCCCCCCCCCCCCCACTCCCTCCAAATACAGCAGACAGAGGGAGGGGGAGTCAGGAAAACGCAGGAATAAGAGAAAAGTCCAAGGCGACGACCAAGAGAAAGACAGGTCAGACGGAGAACGAAGACGTAAAAAGCGGAGACAGTCAAGTGGAGGTATTTTGAGTACAGGAACATGGTGTGATCCCCCCCTCCACTCCTGACCCCCCCCCCCTTTGGCTCTCATCCTCTGGGGGTCTATGAATGGGAGAATACTGGGATATGGGATACTGTGTTCCCAGCCCACGATCCGGTGCAGGAAACCTCCCCTGCATTTCTTGGCGGTCCTGGCTGCTTAGTACATCTGGCATTGGCCCACGTCAAATGACCAGCGAGCCCTCGCAGACCCCACAGTCCAGTGTGTCTAGGCGTTGTCATGTGGGTTGACCTTGAGTTGTGCTTTTACTGCTGTGTAGAAACAGGGAAGAAAGGCAGAAAGAGACAGTGATTAGATACTGAAGCTGTATTTGGAATTTCCAACCAGTGGTCCGTTTATAAGGCCTGTGTGCAGGTATTATAGGTTTTTAATTCACAGCAACTCTTGAAACAGACCTAAAGTGTCTCATTTTATAATCATTTTATACCTGAAACTTCTATGATCTATATCAAGGTTCATGGTTTTATTGCATTGTGCACATTTGTTAGTTTTGGTGTCATATTCTAGTTTTGTGCGTGCATTAACCCTCCGGTATTTGGGTGCACCTTTTAGGCACACTTTGTACTTCATGTTAAAAAGTTTCATGTTATTTTTCACAATTAATAAGGTTAGGATTCAAAAGTTGTTCATTTTTGCATGATCTTTTAAATTCTGGCCACCAACTAAAATGTGCACATTGTAAACAAAAGAAAATTACAAGACTAGCATCTATCTCCTAAGTGTGCCTAAAATACACTATTTCTTCCATGTGGTATGTATGATTAGGGCTGACCTTGATTTACAAAAATAAAATCAAATTAGAGCAGAAAAATAAATCAATATATAATATTTAATAGTTTGATTTATAGGTGTGCATTTTACGCACACTTGGTGACAGATGCTTGTATTTTTGAACATTTGACCTAGCGCCAAAAGTAATAATGCAAATTAACCAATGTTGGAGTTAATCAGTGATATATGCCAGGCTGCAAAAATCAAATATTTGATCCACTTTTTATGTAGTATATTGAAAAAAATTTTTTGTTTGTTTTTTGCATCCAAAAAAATGGTTTGTTTACATTACAAACATGGCATTTAAAGGGTTAAAAAATGTGACGATTATTGAGTATTTGGTATTTTTTATTTACGGCTCAAGTTGATGAAATAGAAAAAAAAGTGTAAAAGAATGAAAAACAAACTGTATGAAAATTTTTTTGACATTATTCCATAAGTGTGCCAAAAAGGCACACTTGGTGCTTAGTAAGGGCCTTGCTGGAGGGGATACCGGAGGATTAAAGAACTTTCTATACCTCTACACTGATGTCATCGTCTACTTGGGTTGCATTTTCCTGTACTTAACATGTGCATCTGATGTTGGCATGTCATAATTTCAATGGCTAGCTTTTTATTTTTATAATTTTTCTGAAAACTGAATGAACTAAAATGAAAATGAGAACTGAAATGAATGAAATGGACTCATTTTGTTTCCACTATTATCATTATTATAACATTACTACTAGCAACACCAACTTGAAGTGTAATACTTTAGATTAATTCTACTCAAAAATTCTACTAAAACCTTCATATACAGCACTTTTTCTCTTGTTTAGATTCTTTAGTTATTGGTTTGTAATTGTTCCAAACCAACCAAAAAGTACCTTCACACTAAAAACAATGTGAATCATAGTTCAGTTTGAGCCAGATTAGATACTATTACTACAGTCGTGGAAAAAATTTAACACCATCAAAAGTCAAAAACAATGGTTATGCAATCAAGTACTAACTCTTGTGTGTATCATGTGACTAAAACAGACAGAAAAGAAAACATGGAATGCCTAAAAGCACTGTTTTTGTCAGTACAGTGCCATAGATATTGATGTAAGAACTGAAGTGATTTGGGTTTTTATCAAGGAAACATGGAAAATGGATAGATATCAGCTCTGAAATTAAACTTTTATGACCTATTTTTGTTGTTCTCATTATATTTATCCAAACAAATGTACCTTTAGTTGTACCAGGCATTAAAATGAAGAAGAAATTGAAGAAAATGAGTGTTCTAATGATTTTTTCTGCGACTGTAAACAGCACCAACTTTTCATCCTCTTAGAAAATCCACCCTGTGTATAATTTCAGGTATCTTTGTATTACTTCATTCTACCATATTTGCTTCCTTCAACTCCCTAACCCTATTTACTGCTGAAACCTAATTTAACTTCCTTTTAGAAGTCAGAAAAAAAGTTTTTCACAAAAGAACCAAACATCAACATGATCTGAACAGATGCCCTCTCCACACATATATAGATATTTTGCAAAACTGATATTTTTCTGTACGTCTGTGCCTTTCATCCACATGTAATTTGAATTTTAAGATGCAAAAATAGAGATATTTAAAAATGTTTTCCAATGCGTATTTGTATAGACAGGGAAAAAGAAGAGATTGGAAAACAGTGGTGTCATGTGCATGTTTATTACTGCTGTGTGTGATGAACCTGCTTCTGTATCATCAAATCCAGGAGTGTAAATCAGTGTATGATCTGCGGTAGAATGAGGAGACCTTTGGAAGACCAGTGTTATGAATGCACTTCGACGGTACAGGAAGTTTACAACTTTACTTGTTGCTACTTCACCTTCATGACATATTAAAGCCTCTTCATCTGCTATTTCCTGGAGTATCAATGGTATTTGCACTTTTAAGTCCAACAGAAGCAAAAAAAAAAAGAAAAGAAAAGAGAAAATATCTGTTTAGAAAAACATTCCTGTTAGTGTGGAGAAGGCATCTGTTGTCAATATGAGTTTACTGGGAATAAATTTAGTGGCTAAAGGACGTTAAGTAGGGTTCCCTTATGGCTATAAGCAGCACATGTTCAGTGGTCATATCAGTTCAACATCTCCTTTTCCCACTGTCCGTCTGCCTGTATTTATTTTACTTTTCTGTTTTTAGTAAATGTATAGCAGCCAGAATATGTCATTTGATTAATGTTGACGTGGTCTGCCACCCCCACTTTCACTTTCGTAGTGCTCTTCAACTCAGACCAAAATAGAGATCAGAGGGGGTTGAACTCCAGATTCTGGCTCACACATACAGTACTCCTTATTGTACACTGTGTAATCTGTTACGTCACATAAATGCAGTTTTTTCCACCCCTAGACTAGTCACAAGTAGCGTTTGTCTAGAAATAGTATCTAATCATCACTCCGTAAATCAAATCTTCAACAGCAATGTAAATACAGTCGGGGAAAAAATTATTAGACCACCCTTGTTTTCTTCAGTTTCTTGTTCATTTTAATGGCTGGTACAATTAAAGGTACATTTGTTTGGACAAATATAATGATAACAACAAAAATAGCTCCTAAGAGTTTAATTTCAGAGCCGATTTCTAGCTATTTATCAATGGTTTTCTTGATAATAATCAAAATCACTTCAGTTCTTGCATCAATATCTATGTTTAGGCATTCCATGTTTTCTTTTCTGTCTGTTTTAGTCACATGATACACACAGGAGTTAGTACTTGATTGTATAACCATTGTTTTTGATGAATTTTGATGGTCTAATAATTTTTTCCGCAACTGTAATCTCAAAGTAGTAATTTGTCAGGAATGTTAATTTGTGTGTGTAGAATCTGTATACTCATGCAGATGGCTTTAAAACATTCAACTTCAATGTTTTAATGAAGCAGATCTAGACATTTTTCAAACAAGAAACCCCATTGATACACTGTTTCCTTTAATCAAATGCAACAAAGAATGAGTTACAAATGAGTTTTGCAGGTTTTATAAATCATTAGAACACTGTTAAGCATATATTGTGTACTCCTACAATTGGGATTTAATTGTTGAAAGTAAAAACTGCTCTAAAATGTAAAATATTCATGTCATCTAATAAGAACATCAAAAAACAACAACAACAAAAAAAAGATATATTCACATTTCATTGCAGTGGCCTGAAAATCTGTTGAGGTCATTTTTCTGGATCTGTGATCTTTGTCATATGTAAAAAACAAACAAAAAAACAAAAACAAAGAAAAAACAGCGGCGCGCTCTTATGTTACTTTTATAATCCAATAAAAGTAAAATAAGAGCATCCCATTACCATTTCAGCACTGATGTCTTTGTTTATAAATCCAATCCATTTGTCCCATTTTCTATCAAACTCATCTTTTTTAAATCTTAAGGTATAAGTCATTTTTTCCATCACCCATATTTCCTGTACTAAGCCTAATTCTTTTTTAAGTTAACAGTGGGCCCTATTACATGTCCAACAGTTGGACATTCATCTTTAATGCAAGCTAAAAAATACATGAAACATTTAATTTTCTGCGACGGCCACACCTGTGATGTGGGAGATGGCCTAATTAAATTTCAGGACCATGGTTAAGGGCTGATCACATGAACATGGCTGAGGATTTATAAAGTAAAGTAAAGTAAATTTTATTTATAGAGCACTTTTCACAGACAGAGTCACAAAGTGCTTATGGTGAACGGGCAACTCAATCAGATTGTAAAATGTAATATAAAAGCTAATCTAGATGCAGTTGAACATGTACATTGGCGCCTGCAGATGTATGTCTGTACTGGTGACGCACGGATCAGTGGGTCACCCATGGGTCTAGTTGGGGCGGGTCAAAATGTCACTTTCAGAGACAGAGAAACTGATATATACTGAAAGAGATAGGTAAGGGTTAGTTCAGTGGTTCCCAACCTTTTTTGGGTCGTTACCCCATTTTAACATCACAAATTTCTGGCAACCCCAGATATTCAAGACGGAGACTTTCTTTTTTTTCTTTTTTTTTTTTTTTTGCTAAAACTAATTTGTTTTTGATCATGCAATAGTTTGCTATGCTTTGTTGCAAATGAACGTTAATTTTAGACGACATTTAGTGTATATACAGGGTGGGGAAGCAAAATTTACAATGAACATTTTGTTTTTTTTTCTCAGCAGGCACTACGTCAATTGTTGTGAAACCAAACATATATTGATGTCATAATCATACCTAACACTATTATCCATACCTTTTCAGAAACTTTTGCCCATATGAGTAATCAGGAAAGCAAACGTCAAAGAGTGTGTGATTTGCTGAATGCACTCGTCACACCAAAGGAGATTTCAAAAATAGTTGGAGTGTCCATAAAGACTGTTTATAATGGAAAGAAGAGAATGACTATGAGCAAAACTATTACGAGAAAGTCTGAAAGATACTATTAAAGAAGAATGGGAGAAGTTGTCACCCGAATATTTGAGGAACACTTGCACAAGTTTCAGGAAGCGAGTGAAGGCAGTTATTGAGAAAGAAGGAGGACACAGAATAAAAACATTTTCTATTATGTCAATTTTCTTGTGGCAAATAAATTCTCATGACTTTCAATAAACTAATTGGTCATACACTGTCTTTCAATCCCTGCCTCAAAATATTGTAAATTTTGCTTCCCCACCCTGTAATGTATATTATTATGGATGGACGTAGAAAAGCCAGGTGTAGATTACTGCAAAAAGGAAGAATTTTCTTTTCCTTGGTCAGGATATTTACAGTCAGTCCAGGTTGGATTCACAAGGCTGACAATTAATACTGAACAAACAATAACTCAAACTATGAGTTATCAAAGAGCTGCAGCATCTGAAACTGACCACAATGAACATTTGACAGATAAACAGAACCACAGTGCTTCAGTTTCAGACTCACAGTTTGTCATGTCTTTTATATATTGTGATTGCCTCTCTCAGCTCACCATATATTTTTTATTAGCAAGTTTTTAATTTTTATTTTTATCAATTACTAGAAATTTTAGGTGACCCCATTTGAATTCTAGGTGAGCCCACATGGGGTCCCGACCCTAAGGTTGAAAAACACTAGGTTAGGGTTACATTTGAGGTTTCATAGTCAAGCATACCAATTTCTGAATTTCCTGCCTGTTATTTCAATTGGTTTGTAATCATTGACAGGGTTGTGTCCCCCTCACCCCCCCACCACCTGAGGATGAAATTCATTCAGCAGAAGTAGGGATGTAAAAACCAGAGGGGGGATGATCTCCCCCAATACATCACACCCTGGTCTTAGGGATGCATTGCAGATATGTAGATATCCAGATAATATCCCATATAAGAATCTGTAACAGACCAGGCCGCCCAGTATTTGTTCCATAATTGTTTTGCATATGTGACAGATCCAGAATCTTGTTTACCGTTGGAGCTTTCCACATACTGGTCCTTTTTGTCCAGTTAAAGTTCATCCTATTATGTTGCCTCCCAGTATTAACCCTGTCATGCATGAATTACAAGAACCGTAACCAAGATTTTTTTTTCCTCAGTGATTTTATTCCTCTTTAGGCATGAAAAAAACGATATAATTGAATTTTTTTTATAAACCTAACCCAAAAATGTCCATGCAGCTGGACACCTTGTGTTTAATTTTTTGAAGGAAAGAAACATCCATTTATTGACATACTGCTTTAAAACTATAAAATTAAAACATTTTGAAATGCTGCTAATCTGATGTTTTCTCACATTTTAACATACTGTAATACCAGTTATTATTCACTTAGATAATATGCAAAAAACACCCCAACCTTTTGTTAAAAAAAACAAACAAACAAACAAAAAAAATGTAATTATAGTCTAAAAAACAGTTTTTATCCCAGGGCCATAATTGCACTGAATACTGCTGGACATTAATTAATTGTGTGGAATGCTGAATGTTGTCCAGAGTATATGATGTTTTATGTCTCTTTTATACTTCTAGTAACACTCTTTTTTTTTTTTTTTTTTTTGCTGCTTTTTAGACATTTATGCCATCAAGGTTTTCTTTTTATATTTTAGTTTTTATACTCTTTTATATACATTATTTATACTTTTTTTATGGCACCTAGGACAATTGCACTTTTTAATTCCGTTGTACCTGTACAATGACAATAAAGATATTCTATTCTATTCTATTCTATTCTATTCTATTCTATTCTATTCTATTCTATTCTATTCTATTCTATTCTATTCTATAACAATTAACAATTGATTTACACTCAAATATGTTACTGCAGGTCAGGTTTATCAAGAACAGGAAAGTTACAGTAATGATATGAATTGCAGTGTATGAAATGATGCATAAGTGTTCACTGTGTTGGCTGATATGGAACTAAAACAACAAAACCCATGAATATACAAGAGAACAGCTGGAGAATAGATGTCCACTGTAGTGACCACTATGCATGAAAGGGTTAAATCACACCCTCTTGAATTTCTCATGCTCAACACAACAAAACGTGCAGCAAATTAGTGCACTTTTTCCACAAAAGTGATAAGAAGCGAAAGGAAAAAAGTGACGGTAGAGGGACAGATATACTGTCATAGGTCAGAGAGGGTAAAACATACCGAGAAATACAGGGGGTTGGCAACGAGAAAGACCTAACAGGAGGGGGAGCTTTGAAAGTTCAAGGCAGGCCACAGCAAGGCCAGAGCAAGGAGAAAAATACAAGATGTACAGGGTACACAAAGGGCCGACGCAAGTCTGGGAGAGGACTGGGAGAAGAGGTCCAGCTGAACGAGGCTGAGAATCCTTGAGGGCAAACGAGGGATTAAAGTGGACATCTCTGGACGGGGCTGTGGAGCGTGTGCGGGATAATTGAATTTCACGCTCGCTGCCTTCTTCTGAAGTCGTGTAGCAAAGCGATCATTTGAAAAGAAAGCTATTAGTCAAGCCCTCTGCTAAACTCAGAGCTGTGCCATAGGAAATCTGGGATTACCCAGGCAGCAGCCTTCGTTGTACTCCGTCAAAACACAAATGTCACGACGTGCCGCAGGAAGGGAGGGACAGCAGAGGTGTGTTATGGGCTGTAAACCAGAGATAAACACACATTACACCTACTCTGGGTACGTCTCAAGTACTTTATTACAAGCACTTGAGCATCAAAGTCAGTGCCAATGGAGCCAAATTATTGGATTATCCTCGAACGGAACATGTGACATAAAAACATGGCATTAGTCAGAAGTGTACAGTCATGCTATAACATCCCATTTACTGTATTAAAGCACTGATATGTGAAATGTACTGAATCACAAAGTTGGAGAGAGTTTGGATGGAAAGCTTTGATAAGGTACTTTATCCCACCAGGTCAGAAATCACACTGAGAGAACTCCTCCTGCACAGCAAAAATTGGAGAGTTGAAATTTCAGTGTTAAACATTTCAGAGTCAATTTTTACTCTCAAAGTGTAGTTTTAACTCACTGTGATTTAAATGTCATTCAGAGTTGGGGTTAATGAAAAGAGTAAGTCAAGCCTTTGGAAACTAACTCAGGAGAAGTGTTGTTTTGCGTCTCTCCAGTGTTAATTTGCCTGGCCCGTGCATTTCAAACCAGGTGAACTTGTCACTGTCACTGTCAGAGAGAAAAAAGAGGAAAAAATAAATTCTCTAAAAAAAAAAAAAAATGCATCAGCTTTCTTTGAATCATCCTGTTCACATTGAATTTTAAGTTATTTTTTTAAGGGATTCACCTTTTTTATGATTAAAATTAACATTACCCTTTGTATAGCCCCAGTGTAAATTTATATGAGCTATATGTGCAGTTTATGTATGTGAATCGTTGTTTTCTTTTGTGGTTTGGCTGTATCTGTGCTGTGTTGTTCATTGCTTGTTGTTTGTGAAATCAATAAAATATAGTGCAAAAAAAAAAAAAAAATAACACTACTTTCAGAGTGAAAATTAAGTAAAATGAGTGTTATTTTTGTTACTTCCATGGTGTTAATTTAACTCTGAGTTAAAGGAGAAACTCTGACAGTGTAAATAATAAATCCATATAGGTTAATTTAACCCAGGTCGGTGAAATTATGAACTCTTGTGAGTGTTGGTAGCTAAATCAGTCAGTTTTAAGTTAACTCAGGTTTCTGAGTTAAAAAGGCAACTCTGGCATAGTGTTAAATAATTAACTCCGATGAAAATGTTAATTTAACTCTATTAAGTGTGGACCTATATAAACTCAGAAAAAGAGTTAAAATCAACGCTGTGGGAGTTGATTCAACTCTCCAATTTTTACTGTGTGTGTGTTGGAGGAATTGTGGAAACCGCCATGCAAATCATTATCATATAATGTGGGACTGTGATGCTGTTAAACAATTTTGGAGAGACATTCATAACACCCTAAGAAATATTTTTGAATGTGTTTTACCCTTTGAAATCAAACCTTTGCATTTTGGGTGTATACCAAAGTTATTATCGTTAACGAAAACTGATGAAATGACGAAAACTAGAATTGTAAAAACATTTTCGTTAACTGAAATAAATAAAAACTATACTTAAAAGAAAAAAAAAAACGATAACTAGCTGAAACTGTATTGTGTGTTCACAAAACTAACTAAAACATATAAAAATTCTGGATAAAATTCCCTTCGTTTTCGTCTTTGTCAAAGTCGGATTGATATAAAATCAATTTATTTCCCTCAAGCAATTTTAGCTGCTGGCACCGTATGATATTTAACGGTCCGTCACTTCTTAACACTTGTCGTTTAGGCGTCTTCTCGTCCCCACTCTACCTGGAAACATGGAGACTAAAGTTGGGAGAAAGCAGCAGAGTCCTGTCAGGGATTTATTTGAATCCACAGTGAAGATAAAAGAAAAAAAAACCTAAAACTAAACTAAAACTAAGCATTTAGAAAATAACAAAAACTCATAAAAACTAGCAAACCCGTTCTGAAAACGAATTAAAACTAACTGAATTAGAGAAAAAAAAGTCAAAACTAAATAAAACTCAACTATAATGAAAAATCCAAAACTATTATAACCTTGGTATACCACAAGAATGGGGGAAGAAAGACAAATATTTAATTAATGTGTTGCTGATGGCCAGTAAAAAAAACCAAAAAAAACTGACGAGGAAATGGTTAACTCAAGAAAAGCCCTCTCTGTCAGCATGGATGGACTTTTACCAAATGGAGAAAATAACTGCATTGGTTCATCCTAGACTAGAAGTTTTTGCTCCATATTGGGGGAAAAATGGGTTCAATTTATGATAATCCAGAGGCCTGATTTTATTTTATGTAAATGAACATTCATCGCAACACAGTCACTCCCAAATGTTCATTGTTCCAGATGTGTGAGGTTTTTTTTGTTTTGTCTTGTTTGTTAGTTTTCTTCATGCTCTTTCTATTATTTAATTTCAACCTTTCTGCTCATTGATGATTGAGAAAAGTATACATCAGAGATACAGACTTGTGAAAATGAGCCTTCAGTCAACATGTAAATACAACTGAATGTACAATGTATATATGAAAAACTAACTACCTAAGAAATGCATGTCAATGAAAAATTATAAAAAGCAATAAATAAATAATTATTATTTTTTTAAAAGCATTGAAATGTAAGATTATCTATATGTTGTGCTTATGTGAGGAGTGTGTTGGAGGTTGTTTTTCTGAATCCATTACAGGGGTATCAAACTCATTTTCTTTCAGGGGCCACATTCAGCCCAATTTAATGTTATTTTTTGCATATAAAAAATTTGGAGTTGTCATTATTTATAGGCTATTATGCTATTATTTGACTGGTCGGGCCGAACTAGTCAAATAATAGCATAATAGCCTATAAATAATGACAACTCCAAAATTTTTATATGCAAAAAAATAACATTAAATTATGAACTCATTTACATTTTACAAACTATCCAAACAAAAAAGATGTGAATAACCTGAAAAAACTGAAATTTCTGAAGAAAAATAAGAAGAAATAATAAGAAAATTTTATCAATATTATTCCTCAACTTATGATTTCTACATGTGCATTACAGATCAGATCTACCAAGGCACAAAACAGGCAGAAGATTGTTAAAATTACACTTATTTTTCTTTAGACATTTCAGGTTGTTCAATATTTGTTCAGGTTATTGACGTTTTATTATTAAAGGATATCAGAGTTTAATGTTCGTTGCAATAAATCAACGAGAAGACATTGGTGTTGCCGTTATTTAGAGGCATAATGTCATATTATTTTTTTCACATTAAACCAAGAGGAACATTTGGAGTCATTATTTTTAGATTATTATGCTGTTATGTTCGAGTTCGACGCCCTTGATTGTTAATATCGTCTGCACTTTGTAAAGTCATCCCGCGGGCCGGACTGGAACCTTTGGCGGGCCGGTTTTGGCCCCCGGGCCGCATGTTTGACACCTGTGATCTATTACATTTTAGCAGGTGAAAGGGGAACCGAAAACTGAAGTTTAACCTGATACATGAATCTATTCTGATGTTTAATCAAACCGCAGTTAATCGCAATAATTATAAACTTCTTGCAAACACTGCTGCATGCACTAAATTGATTTTTCTGTTGATGGATGTTTATTTTTGCAGTCCTTTTCTAAAACAAAGTTATTATTATATATAAAACTAAATTATGCTTGATTGGCAGGTATGGTAGTCAACACAATGAAGCAATTACGGAGCTATTTACAGATGTTGAGAATCTTCAATCAGCCGATATCTGCTGCCGATCCGTGACCTGATAAAGAGCTATGTTCTCACTAACTACTGACTGACATGTGCATTGTATCAAAGCTCCACGTATGATTGCACATTTATTTTGGGTCTGAAATGAGAGCTCTCATGAAGAGGACTCTCATACTATTTATTTGCTCATGCAGAATCACAGAGAACAAACATTGTAACGCTGCATTAATAATGACAGGACTGTTGCTTTTTACTTCCACTGTCCCAGAACACACTGCAGCACAGCTTACATTGTATCGTGACCTGTTTGGTTACATAGCTTTGTTATTATATTGTCATAATGGGTGGCATTTTTTGATTGGCTGTGAACCTACAGTAGCGGAAAGGTAAACAGTTTAAAGTGAATGTACTCAGCAGCACATTGTAAAAATAATAATAATTTTTAAAAAAAGAAACAGTAAAGTTACAGGACGCTGAAAAATACCAGAGTCCGAAAACACACACCTTCCTTTTACAGCTCTTTCCTCTCAGTCCAAATAAAAATTATATATAGAGAGATGATATAATGTTGTTTAATGACACTGTTGATAAGTGGTTACAGTGGCTGTCATGTTGCTGCAGTTGTGTCATATCTTTATAGTGACTGGAAATTAACCCATAAAAACCCAAACAAACCATCTACTGATGTAAATGTTTAGTACCTGCTGATCCACTAATTCTATCAAAATGTGTAAATAATTGATGTAAAACGCAGTTTGTCGTCTTTTCATGGTACATTTGGATGTTCAAACTCCGTAGTTACCATGGAAACCGTCATCTTCTACAACACAGGTGTCAAACATGCGGCCCGGGGGCCAAATCCGACCCGCTAAAGGGTCCAGTCTGGCCCTTGGGATGAATTTGTGAAATGCAAAATTTATACTAAGATATTAACTATTATTTTAGTTCAGGTTCCACATTCAGACCAATTCAATCTCAAGTGGGTCGGATCAGTAAAATATTATCATAATAATCTATAAATACTCACAACTCCAAATTTCTATCTTTGTAAATCAAAATATTTTCATGTATTTACACTGAAACAAAATATAATTTTACAAAAAATGTGAACAACCTGAAATGTTTTAAGAGAAGTAGGTAGAATTTTAACAATCTTCTGTCTGTTATTAAATGTTTTGTGTGTTTGTAGATCCACTGTGATCTGTACGTTATAATGAACATGTGGAAATGATCAACTGAAGCATAATATTGTTAAAATTACATTTATTTTTTCAGTTTGTTCATGTTTTTCACATTGTTTGAAAGGATAGTTTGTAGATGTAAACATTTTCATAGTTTAGTTTTACTTTTTTCACAATAAAACAGAGAAAATTTTGGAGCTGACATTACTTATACATTATTATGTTATTATTTTACTGGTGCATCCCACTTCAGATCAAATTTAGCTGAATGTGGCCCCTGAATGAAAATTAGTTTGACACCCCTGCTCTAAAACATTGATTCACCAGTAAAACCCACAGAGTTGGATCAATGACAGTGGATGGACACTCTTGGTTTATATTCAGTTAGTGATAGATTTTTACCAAAAAAAGACACATTTTGTTCTGTTTTCACTGTTTGTAATATCATAACCCTTCGCTTTAATCTGAGTTTTTATGAACATCTACATGACCAGTAAATTAAATATAGGAAAATACACTATTTATATTGAAAAAATGCAAAATGTAGAGGATAATATAATAATAAATGGTAATAAATCACTCAGGAAAGGTTAAACAGAGCGAAAAATTCCTTTGGGAACTACCATAAAGGTAGAACTGGATCTTTATGGGTTAATACAACCTCTCTAAAAACACCTACAATCCAAGAGTAGGTGCACAAGTCTTGTTTTCTCTGCGATCACATGAATTTACTGATACTGAGGACACTGGATTTTTATTTGCCCACTGTTGTAAAAACTATATCATGCACTGAAGCTTTAAGACAAAAATTATGAATTCAGCACTGGCTCCTTAAAAAAAAAAAAAAAAAAAATCACATTTTTATTTGTTGTTTTGTGACAAGGGAAAAAAATCAAGCAAGGTCAGGGTTATTCAAGTATACATGAAAAAAATTTGCCTAAATATACAAGGATACTTTTTTTTTTTTTAGCAAAATATCAGCATCATACAACCAAAAGAAAAAAAGAAATTTATACTTTACTATTAAACAAAAGAAATACAATTTTAATGTTATTTACACATCTGAGAAGGAGCAGGAAGAAGTAAACATGGTGACATTTAACCCTTTCATGCATAGGTCACTACAGTGGACAGTAATTCTCCAGCTGTTCTCTTGTATTTTAATGGGTTTTGTTGTTTTAGTTCCATATCAGCCAACACAGTGAACACTTATGCACCATCCCATACACTGACATTCAGACCATTACTGTAACTTTGCTGTTCTTGATAAACCTGATCTGCACTAACATGTTTGAGTGTAAATCAATTGTTATTTGTTAGACAAGTAGTTTTTTTTTTTTTTTTTTTTTTGCATATTATCTCCATGAAGTGAGTAATTACTGGCATTAGAATATGTTAAAATGTGAGAAGACATCAGATTAGCAGCATTAAACATGTTTTTATTTCATTGTTTTCATATCGCTTTCTGATATTTGGTTTTAAACACATGTTTCTTTACTTCAAAAATTAAATGCATGGATATTTTTGTAACTCCATAGAAAAAAAAACTCGATCGCATTGTTTTTTTCATGCCTAAAGAGGAATAAAAACACTGAAGAACAAAATCTCGACTAAGGTTCTGACAATTCATGCATGAAAGGGTTAATGTCACCGCTTATGTCTAAAATATGTATTAAAAGTAAATAGAGGAAGAAAAAAAAAGAAAAAAAAAATCTTGACATAGTCGCGTAAAAATATTAGACCATCCAAACTCATCAAAAACAATGGTTATGCAATCAAGTATTAACTCCTGTGTGTATCATGTGACTAAAACAGACAGAAAAGAAAACATGGAATGCCTAAAAGCAATGTTTTTGTCAGTACAATGCCACAGCTATTGATGTAAGAACTTAAACTGATTTTGGTTATTATCAAGAAAATCATGGAAAATAACTAGATATCAGCTATGAAATGAAACAATTATTAGCTATTTTTGTTGTTATCGTATGTATCCAAACAAATGTACTTTTAGTTGTACCAGGCATTAAAATGAACAAGAAATTGAAGAAAATTGGGGTGGTCTAAAAGACTGTATAAACAGCACTAACTTCATCTTCTTAGAAAATCCACTATGTATGTATAATTTCAGGTATCTTTGTATTACTTCATTGGACCATATTTGCTTCCTTCACTCATTTTTTTTTCTTTTTTCGCTCCTGTACATCGGCAACACAATCTACTTCTCAGAAATGTATCAGCTAACCTCAACAAACGACTGGCTCAGATCAGCGAACCTCTGCTGAAATGTGTTCAAAACTCTCAGAAATGTAGGAATCCAACTAGTTTACACAAAGTCAACAAACGGTTCGTCGGCCGTTGGACGATGATCTGTACACGGTTCAGAAGTGCTGCTGAGGTGTGAGCCAGGCCAGACAGAGGACACATTCAGCACTTTACACAGACGCGGATAGATCAACCCCAGCCTCGTCCAAACTGTGCTTTTGGAGATGAGAGCCTTCCTTGTGAAAAATAAAGTGACAAAACCTACATTGTCTGTGTGGTGTCCTGCAAAGACGGATGGCTGCATCTTCAAACACTCGTCCCTCGGCGCTAACACCTTACAGAAGAAAACATCTTCTTTGATTTCAGTGTGTTACAGACTGATTTTCTTGTCTCTCTGTTTAACTTTTGCGAATTCATGTGGGAGCATCAAGAGCAGAGCCGTTTGTTTGCCTCTTTCTGGCTTGTCCAGAGGACTCTCAACGCTACAATTTTATACACAACATTCTTCACCATAGAACTATGTGTACGCTGCTCTCCTGGATTTTGGCCTCAGACTGGAACAGCAGAGCCAGAAACTTGAATTTTACTTGAAGTAATGATGTTGTTAAAATGCAAACACCACTTTGAAAAATACAGTAAATGGCAACCGCAAAGACTAAAGGCCTATCTTTATATTGTAATGCAATTAGCTTTACCACACGTTCTAAAGCCTCTGGAAACCCACATACACAGTTACCATTGAACTATGTCATTTAGAGTCATAAAATAAACATCAACCAAGAACACTTAAGAATGAGTATCAATCCAAATTCCACATCTTTGTTTATATTTTGTAGTTTTCATAAAATTTTATAATATTGGGTTGAACTGGACATGGTTATGTGAGGCATTTATTATAGAATTAATTGCTAAAACCACTCTTATATATATGAAAAAAAAAAAAAAAAACAGTCAGTTTTCACTATCACTGCTGTATTGGAAACACATGTTCATACTTGCTGCATTTCTAAATAATTTGCAGTAGTTTGGGAGATTTTAAGACAATTAACATGATAATAATAATAATAATAATAATAATAATAATAATAATAATAATAATAATAATAATAATAATACATCACACTTATATAGCGCTTTTTTGGACACTGAAAGACGCTTCACAAACAATCAAACAAAAAGAACAGAGAGAAAAGAATGAGGCTCAAGAAGATGCAAGTTTGAACAGGTGACTTTTGAGTAGTGATTTGAAGTTTTGAATTGAGTCTGAGTTCCTGATGTTTTGTGGGGAAAAAACATTTTTAATCAAATGTAGGCTACTTCCCCCCACCAAACAATCCAATCAGAGGGTTACGTTTAGCTAAAAGGGAGCGAGCTAATATCAGCGAACATTTTGCTAATGAACCAACATCCACTTCAATCAATCAATCAATCAATCAAACTTTATTTCTATAGCAATTTTCATACATGTTACATGTAGCACAAAGTGCTTCACAACAAAACCCCCCACTGTCCCGTGGTTGCAAATAAAAATACAAGCAACAAAGTAAAATTTACAGTAAGAGTTTAATTAAAAGCTAGCCTAAAAAGATAAGTTTTAAGTTTACTTTTAAAAATATGAACACTCGCAGCGGACCTCAGGTCCTCAGGTAGGCTGTTCCATAGTTTGGGGCCATAAAAGCTGAATGAGGCCTCACCATAAGTCTTAGTGTGGACTCTAGGAACAGTTAAGAGATTACTATATGAGGACCTGAGGGTCCGAGAGGGCTCATATGTTAAAAGCAAATCAGATAAATAAATAGGGCTAAGACCGTTAAGAGTTTTAAAAACCAATAGAAGCACTTTAAAATTGATCCACTTGTCCTTTTATTCAAAGCTAATAACAAAAAAGTTGCTGTAAAAATAAGACTTGGGGAAAAAAAACTCCTATTAATGGCTGAGTCCAATGTATATTTAATAAAGACAATACAGCTAAGTCAGGTTTGCTGTTTTAGTAAAGTTCTTATATGCTTCTCTCAGTTCCTATTAAGATCAAATCTGGATATATGTGAACTAGAGCAGTAAAAACAAAAGTTTAATTGAAAAAACAAAACAAAGTCGTATTATTTAGTGTGACCTCCCTTTGCATTTAACATGTCTCTAACCCTTTTGCTCAGACAATATGAGATTTATTGCATTTATTTTCTGATGTTTTATACCAGGTTTCATTAATCAAATTTTAGATGTTTCTAACTATTTGTGCTGCATGAGGTCAGAGGTCATACTAAATAGTAACTTTAACTTTTAGAAGCCATTTAGTTCAGTTTTGTGTGTCTTTTAAGGTTGTACGTTCAATTTCTGTTTTCTAGTTGTATCTGAAAAAAGAGAGTGTGAAATAAATATGTATAATCATTTCAAGCCTGCAAAAACAACAAAGATAATGGTGGTCTAAGACTTTTGCATAGTATATGTATTTTATTTGTTTATTTGTACATTATAAACAGTAAGAGAAAATTTTAAAAAACAGTTTTCATGCAAGTTACACCATTGTGCAGCGAAGGATAGAAGCCAAAAAAGGCTTCGTAAATACCTCCCCGGAAAATAAAAAAATAAATAAATACAAATACAATATAACTGAAAAAATAGTCTAAAGTAAAAACAATAGAAATACAAATCAAATGATATACAGCCTTACATTTTTTCATAAATTAGAGTCCTTTTCAGATGCTTTTAAAATAATGATAATAATAAATAATGATATATCAGAAACTCTACTAAAAAAGTGTATTTTTATTATGAAATAACTTCAGTCCTGACAGTCCTCACATCACAAGGCCCTAAAAATGTAGACTGATAAAGTTAAACTCATATTAAACTACATTTAAGGTTGTGTAACTTTTGTATTTGCTAACACATTTACCCTTTGCTAACACATTTAGCTTTAGCTAATGTTAGCCTTTTTGCTAACAAGACAAGGAATATTGCGCTGTTTTGAGGAATTCTCTAATTTTGTAACCGTTTTGAATGTTTTCACTCAGGTGTTTGTGAATAACTCTGACCTCTTTTGATTTCCTCTTTGCATTTTTACTCTTTCATGCTAAATGTCCAGATTCCACCTAAGCTAACTTCTACAGATCCCATACTATGTGAGCGGTGTCAGCCGGTCCTGACAGGGCTAAATATGAACCCACGGGTCAGGCTCGTTTGCTAATTAGCAGCCAATTAGAAAGCTGTCAGTTCAGCGTGACACCCCCAGTGTTTGTTTCCTGCTTGGGGGGGGTGCAGCACCGATGTGACCCCACACTAGTATCCGCGGTTACGCTGCGGATCGTTGCTCACAGGCCCTGTAAACACGGAGCGCTTCACATGACACACAAAGACAGAGAGGGAAGAGATGTGCTTAGTGTGGCTTAGTCTGGCTTCCAACGGAAAAAAGACGACAGGAAATCTCAGATTGAACTGGTTCCATTATGACCAGTGGGACATGAGTCTCCAGTTTTAATTTGTCTGTTTTCCTGTTTTTCTTTTGTCATTTTTGTAAATATGAAAGATTATGCACTAAATAAATTATAACCTTTACAGAATTATTTTATCTGTTGAACTAGGGATGTAATTCATACTCAACATTCACTTATAGTGAGCTACAGTTCCAAAATACAAAAAAAACGGCAGTTAATGATAGCGATTAGCATGATGCTAAAATACATGGAAAATCCCATATGTATGCTAATGCTATTAGCGTCTTCCATTACTGCACAAAAATAAAAGTATTAAAACAAACAAAGAGCCTCAACTGACTAAATACAGTGTTTTAACATCTTAATATATAATGATACTTGCTAGGGATGTAACGATATGAAAATTTC
The DNA here is from genome assembly GCF_902148855.1 of Sphaeramia orbicularis. Lineage (NCBI taxonomy): Eukaryota > Metazoa > Chordata > Actinopteri > Kurtiformes > Apogonidae > Sphaeramia > Sphaeramia orbicularis. The sequence goes on from NC_043975.1 coordinate 16,407,915, forward strand.
ATATCACGGTTATTGTGACCAAAATCATCACGGTTATCATTATTATCGCAGTATTGTTGAAATCGGGCTCAAAATGTTCAAAAAGTACGAATACACACTGAAATTATTTTACCAAGTTGTATTTAAAAAAAAAAAACAAAGAACAAAACAAACAAATAAAATAATTGGCACAATGTACTTTCTGTTGCAGAAACATTTAAATATTAACCCTTAGTGGTCTGAGCCTATTTTGTCCATTTTTCAGTCCTTTTGATTTTGCCTTTATATACTATATAAACAGATGTTTACTATACCCATGTTTGGTATCTTTTTTTTCAGCACAACTTTATTTATATCATCTGTCTATTATTTTTTCACTTTAGCCTACTATAAAAACATAAAAGGATAGAAAACACAAAAAAATATGTAAAATCCAGTTTGAAAAATGTACATACTTTATTGCCTAAATAACACAAAGATGCTTAACGGACCTTTTCAAAGACTTTAAAAGTAAATATTGGTTCCAAATATCAGGTATAGAAAATTAAAATTGTAATAAATTAAAACTATACTCAAATATTTGACATAAAATCAGATCTTTACATAGATGTTTTTTCCCCTAAAAGTGCAGTAATCAAACACAGTTATCAAGATAATTAGAATTTAAATGGCAATACTAACCGTCTGCAATTTTACCGCGGTTTATCGTTATACCGGTAATTGTTACATCCCTATGTTGAACCTATGAACTGTGACAGAAACAAAAAAGTTACAGACATGTGAGCAAAAAACAGTCTAAAGCAGAGGTGTCATACAGCCCAATATGATCTCAAGAAGTAAAACAATAGCATAAGAACCTGTAAATCATAACAACTCCAAATATTTTTCTAGATTTTAGAGTAAAAAAAAAAGGAAAATTCCATTATGAAAATGTTTACGTCTACAAACTATCCTTTAAAAATCTATGAATGACATAGACAACCACGAACAAGCTGAAATTTCACAAGACAAATATGTACAATTTTAACGATATTAATCTTCTGTTTATCATTTACACATGTACATTACAGCTTACAGATCATGAATCTACAAAGACACAGAGCATTTAGTAACAGGCTGAATATTGTTAAAAATTACACTTACTTAAGACAGTTCATGTTCATATTTCTGCAGGTTATTCACATTTTTTTTGTGAAAGCATTATTTGTAAATGTAAACGTTTTCATGTAATTTAACTTATATGATTAAAACTTTTTTTGTATATTTTCCCATTTTAACTTTACTTTACTGGGGTGTCAAAGTCATTTTAGTTCAGGGGCCATATTCAGCTAAATTTGATCTGAAGTGGGCCGAACCAGTAAAATAATAACATAATAATATATAAGTAAGGTCAACTCCAAACTTTTCTCTATGTTTTAGAGCGAAAAAAGTAAATTTACATTATGAAAAGGTTTACATCTACAAATTATCCTTTCAAAAAATGTGAATAACATGAACAAACTGAAAAAATAAGTATAATTTTAACAGTATTATACCTGAGTTTATCATTTACACATGTACATTATAACTTACAGATCACAGTGGATCTACAAATACACTAAACATTTAATAACAGACAAAATTTGTTAAAATCGTACTTACTTCTCTTAAGACATTTCAGGTTGTTCATATTTGTTCAGGTTATTCACATGTTTTGCAAAATTATCCGTTTTTTTAGTGTAAATACATGAAAATATTTACATTTACAAATAGAAAAAATTGGAGTTGTCATTATTTCTAGGTTATTATGATAGTATTTTACTGATCCAACCCACTTGAGATTGAATTGGTCTGAATGTGGAACCTGAACTAAAAGGATTGTTCATATCTTAGTGTAATTTTTGCATTTCACAAATTCATCCCAAGGGCCAGACTGGACCCTTTGGCGGGCCGGATTTGGCCCCCGGGCCGCATGTTTGACACCTGTGCTTTACAACATGGATCTAGTTTTGCAAAATTTTTATCCAGTGTCTCAAAATGGAATATATTAAAGGTGCTAAGTGTGTTAAATTTTCGGATACTACACTTAAAGGATGAATTTAGGGTATTTGCATGCTCAGTTTGGTCCATTTAGAGGGTGTTACAAAATAGAATTCAGTACGAACATACCATCATCTTGGGTTTTATGTCACAGTGGTGGAAAAAAGACACATTTGTGATATATTACATCAAGAATCACTCTTAAGTCATTGAACATGTGCTCCCTTCTGCACATGCTCTGTTCCATCAGGATCAAAACTGGATGTTTCAGCAACATAATGAAACACATCCAGGGCATGACATGTTGAAACTGCTAAGAATTCATATTTGTTACATTTTCTCATTAATAGCATTACAAAAAAATTAAAAATAAAAAAATAATTTGCATTTGTTTGCATTTGTCTGATGCAGCTACACCTTCTGAAACAAACAAACAAAAAGTTTCATGCTAATATTTGAAACTGTGTAAAACATATAAGGGTGTCTGTACACTTTTTGGTTGGTTAAGACAACTTTATCGTCCCGCTACAACAGTCCCAAACACATTAACCCTTTGATGCATGAATTATGACAAACTTAGTCAAGATTTTTTTCCTGAGTGTTTTTATTCATCTTTAGGCATGAAAAAACAATGAGATTGAAATTATTTTAACCTCCTCAGACCCAGCTATGGGTTTTCTGTTCACATTTATGGACAAGAGTTTCCCAACTTTATACAAAAAAAAACAAAACAAAACAGAAAAGACAACTGTCCACCACAAAGGAAATTCCATAAAAATTTTAAAAACTGCATCTGAAATAAACTGTTGCATCATGATGTTTCTAATATAGGCACTTATTTCATAAAAAACAAAAAAAGCTTGTACTTCGCTGACATTTCCTGGGTCTCAGGAGGTTAAATGAACCTATTTTTCATGGAGTTACAAAAATGTCCACTCATGTGGACACGATGTGTTTAATTTTTGAGGCAAAGAAACATGTATTTAAAACGCAATATCAGAAAGTGATATATTGTGCGAAAACTATCAAACAATAGCATTTGTAATGCAGCTAATCGGAGGTTTTCTCACCTTTTATCATACTCTAATACTAGTTCTTACTCACTTCATGGAGATAATATAAAGAAAATTGTTTAAGAAAACTGTTAATTACAGTCTAATAACAATTAGCACTTGATTTACACTCAAACACGCAACTGCAGATCAGGTTTATCAAGAACAGTAAAGTTACAGGAATGGTATTGAATGTCAGTGTATGGGATGGGGCATAAGTGTCCACTGTGTTGGCTGACATGGAACTAAAACAACAAAACCCATGAACATACAAGAGAACAGCTGGAGAAGAACTGTCCACTGGAGTGACCAGTATGCATGAAAGGGTTAACATCAGTCTTATCTGTATTTTTTAATTTTTTCCTGATTTCTTCTGTGCCTCCAGACTCGTCAAAACCAGCCTGTTAACTTTCTGTGCATTTATCCTTTCAGGCCAATAAAACACAAGAGGAAAATGTTCTCACATCCTAAATATCATGGCCACATCTCATCACAGTTCCATACGCCCAGATAATAGCTCTCTATAATTTCAGTGCTTTATCAGATTGCTCTTGCCTCCTCTGCTCTCCTCTCTTGCCTCCCTCCTTTTCTTCTCTTCCCTCCTCCCTTTCCTCCCAGGACTCCCCCCACCTCCGACCCCCCCTCCCCCCTCCCCCCATCCATCCATCCTTGGCCAAACTCCTGCCACCTCAGGGCTCACAGGGCTTATTTGGGTGCTGCTTCCCAAGAGGGCCCATCCAAACTGCATCAAATTCCACTGGCGCTGGCTTTGCTTGTCTTGGAAATACAACAGAAATCACAAAGGAAAAGAGCAAAGGAGATAAGAAGTTACACGCGTCAGAACTGTTCTTTTATTTTCCAAATAGCTGAGACTCATTAAACATTTGTGACAGCGCTTCAGGCTTGAAAAACGTGCCTTTTTCTGTGTCTGCTGATGAGGTTCTTTCATGAAACAGGGTCTTTCTTGTAACTTTAACACCCATAAATCAAACCCCCTTTCTTGGGTCGTCTGCCCTCGTCCAGTGCCGTATCACTAATCCACGACTATCTGCAGTCTTTTTGGCCCCGACAGAGCGACATTTTCTAAGCACGCAGCGTAAAACAACACAGTCAACGAAACACATATTTTACAGTTTGCGAATCTTTGAGTCTTGCCAATTAGACAAAAAACAATCACCATATTAGTCCTCACAAATCTGCACTCATCACAAATAGATATTTTTCAACCTCTCTGTCCAAAGTACAGCTATTTATTATATTAGCAACATACAATCGAAACAGCAGACTTCAATTTAGATTACATCATTCATACAAAATTTCTACCGCACTTATCTGCATTAGATCTCTCTAAACACTCAGAGATGCAGAATTATTTCCCCTTGAGTCAATATAACAAAGTCTATGAGGTTTGTATTCTGAAGTGCTTGGAAATGTGAAGGCATGAGCTAAATGCTAAGTGTCTCAAATGTCATGTTTTACGATGGGGATTACATCTGAGAAGGCTGGTCCAGTGCTGGTGGTCGGTCTTTCATCACCGTTTACCGTTAGTAGAATTTAGAAAAAAACTTGGTAACACTTTATAATAAGTACACACTATGAAGCATTAGTTAAGCATTAATAAATACTGAATTCATCATTTATAAAGCATATTTCTGACATGAATACTCATTAGTATATGGTTTATAAGCTGAGTTATAATGGTTTTACTCATCATTAATAAGCACATTAGTTAAGCATTAATAAATACCGAATTCATCATTTCTAAAGTGTATTTCTGACATGAATACTCATTAGTATATGGTTTATAAGCTGAGTTATAATGGTTTTACTCATCATTAATACGCACATTAGTTAAGCATTAATAAATACTAAATTCTTCATTTATAAAGCATATTTCTGACATGAATACTCATTAGTATATGGTTTATAAGCTGAGTTATAATGGTTTTACTCATCATTAATAAGCACATTAGTTAAGCATTAATAAATACTAAATTAATCATTTATAAAGCATATTTCTGACATGAATACTCAATATATGGTTTATAAGCACAGTTATGAATGTTTTACTCATCATTAATAAGCACATTAGTTAAGCATTAATAAATACCGAATTCATCATTTCTAAAGTGTATTTCTGACATGAATACTCATTAGTATATGGTTTATAAGCACAAAATGTAAAAATGTACAGTAAACAAATATATCAACGCGACTAGAAAGATGTTGAACGGGGAAGACGCCGGCATCCATGAGATGTTGTTTGTTGTGCATGTTTCAGTATGTAGTTACAGCTTTGAGGTTGTTTTTTTCACACCATATAGTCATCTTAAAGGGGTCATATTCTGCTAAACCTACTTTTATTAGTCTTTGGTTCATTTATTTGTGTATTTGGACCCTAATAGTTCAAAAATTTGAATTTGAACCCTCGAGGTGCTGCAAAGCTATCTTTATATTAATTTTGGCAAAAATCAAGTGGATTTCTACAACCTGTTTTAATTCCTGCTTAATTTGTTACGCCTATAACTAGTTACGTCACGACATTTGTACATATAAGGTCAAGACTTCTGACAAGCATTTCTTCAAGTCTGCCATAACTGTTTATCAGCAGTAGCAGTTGTAGTCCATACCGAAAACTTCGAGCCGATTTCCTAAAATGTTCAGTTGTTGGTTGTATTAACGAACACAAGTGGCTGAATGGAACAGAGCAGCACAGTCAGCAACCTGGAGGGGGTGGGGCATGAAGTGGCTCATTTGCATTTAAAGGGCCAGCACTCAAAACGACCTTTCTGGTGTCATTACTCAGAAATAGGATTGAAGATGGACCTGTGGAGTTGAATTAATGAAGAATTCAGACCCAAACATAGCATTTACACTTTATGTAGACCACAGGGAAATGTTTTAAAATCCATAATTCAATTTATAAAAAAGCAAAATATCGCTCCTTTAATCCAGCAGAGTACATCCTGTGATCCAGACTACAGAATAGATTTACATGACACTGAAAACGAGTTATTGCTGGACTGTTAAAGTGCGTGTAAACATGTTAGCTTGACTGAAATTGAAGTTTTACAACTTGTACTAACACACCTAGATAATGAAATTGAAAGTCAATCTACTCCTGCATGTAAACAGACCGGTCTGACTGGAATGGGACGAGGTGTTCTGCACATGCACTAGATCTCTACACCAAATACTGACCTGGAAGTCAAACATCATGCATCTCATCTGCACGAGAAGTAGAGTAGACAGCAAGTACACGGTGTTCAAATGTGCAATGTTGTCTGTTGTTGCGCCAGTTTACCTCTGGGTGGAAGAATTGGTGGCTCACTATTAAAGGAGTGATATTCTGCTTTTTTAAATGGAATTATGCATTTTAAAACATTTCCCTGTGGTCCACATAAACTGTAAATGCTCTGCTTGGGTCTGAATTCTTCATTAATTCAACTCCACAGGTCCATCTTCAACCCTATTTCTGAGTAATGACACCAGAAAGGTCGTTTTGAGCGCTGGCCCTTTAAATGCAAATGATCCACTTCAGGCCCCACCCCCTCCAAGTTGTTGACCATGCTTTCTGTCCAACCAATACAACCAACAACTGAACATTTTAGGTAATCGGCTCAAAGTTTGGACATAATTTCAGTTTTTACTACAACCGCTGCTGCTGATAAACAAGTCGTGCTCGGAGAAATGTTTGGCAGAAGTCTTGACCTTATATGTGCAAATGTCATGACGTAACTAAATATAAAACATAACAAATTAAGCAGGAATTAAAACAGGTTGTAGAAATCTACTCGATTTTTGCTAGAATGAATATAAAGATAGCTTTGTAGCACCTGGAGGGTTCAAATTCAAACTTTTTGAATTATTAGGGTCCAGTGTTGGGAATAACGGCGTTAAAAATAATGTCATTACTAACACCATTATTGTTTTCCAGTAATGGCTAATCTAATTCATTACTATTTCAAACATTACAACGCCTTTGCTGTTACTGGCAGTGAAATGTGGCGAGTTACTGTGCACTGATATCTAACAGCTGTTATCCATCCTGGCTCGCTCAGCTGGGCACGAGAGATGTGACGTTTGCGGACGACTCGAGTCTTTTGAACGGCTCTTTTAAGTAAACGATAAGAACCGATTCATTGCGAGCCGTTCTTTTACGTGCCGTTCTTATATTCAAATTGCCCACACTGCCTTCATGCTTCACCTGTGTGCCACATGAGTCTGAATTGTCCACGCTGCCTTCACCTGAACAAACAACGACATCTCTGAGTTTGAGTTGTCCCAGCACACCCCATGCACTTGAACGCAGCTCCGTGCACAGCTAATGTAGGGGAGGAGTTATCAGTGAGTCTGACTGACTGGACTGGAGACATTTACTGCTGTATCCGGGAGGAGCGACTGAAAAAAATGGAGATGTGGGATTAACTGGAGGAGCATCTTCTTCCTATAAATGCAGATATGCATTCATGCGGTGGAAAAGTCGGGCCCATGTGGACCCCAGCCGGGCCCTGGTGGACCCAGGCCTCACCACAGTCATGTATGAAGTACCTGTCTGCTGTTCTACTCTATGCCATGGGCCATGAAACACGCTCAAAAATCAGTTTCCTTTTACATATTTGAAGGTTTTTCACAAAAGTAACACAATAATTACTTTCCCTGGTAACTAATTACATTTCTGAAGGAGTAATTCTGTTGCTAATTCAATTACTTTTTGGGAAAAATCATTAGTAACTATAACTAATTACTTTTTTCAAGTAATTTGCCCAACACTGTTAGGGTCCAAATACATAAATAAATGTACCAAAGACTAATAAAGGTGGGTTTAGCAAAATATGACTCCTTTAAATCCTGACAGCATAGGTTAATAAGCTGGAAGAGTGCATATCGCCAACCTATCATAGCGGAGGTGACATGAGTTCAACAATAAATCGATTACACTTATATTTAGACTGGGACAAAGACAACAGTCCAGTAAAACAGTTTGCTGTGGTTGTAGCTCAGCTAAGATGTGCATGTAAACGTACTGACTGATGTTCCCTTTCAACAGAAGCCCAAAAACATTAGCATTCGGGCCTTAACCTCCCTTTAAAACGGGTGGATGATAAAAGTTTAAGAGTGTGCTCTTATAAAAAAGTGAAAGTACGCAGATACATTGATCTGGAGCCTGTGGAATGGAATAAAACCTCCTGCTTGTCTGTTTCTCTAGTGTTTTGAAGCTGATGTGACACGTATTAAACAAGACCAGCACCTTGCTAGTCTCCCCTCAGCTTTCCAAGTCGGATGACGCCGGTACAGGCTCAGATCTCCGAAACACGCTGTGCTCCAGGAGTAAGCAGCCCCATCAGTTTTTTTTTTTCAGCTATTTGCAGATATACATCTATTATAACCTCCTGGAAAAAGGACATTTGGTAGAAACAAAAAATTCCACTCATGGCCCCTGTCAAGCAGCTCCATGGAGTCGCGTTGGGACTCCTGCAGCGTGTCACATCTGAATGTTTGGGTGGAGGAATGTACTGGTGTGTGTCTCTTCTGCTTTTCGTGTCTGCTGCTTCATGGATGATGAAAGGTCACAGTTTAGTGGGGACGCTTTGTCATAAAATGCAGTTTCTTAGCATGTTTTTTTGCGCTGCTAAAACTGCATAGAAGTGATTCAGATGTTTGTGCATGAAGGCTGCGTAGTGTTGAATGAAGGTGGCGCTGTAGGCGACATTACACACGGCTGTAATATGGGGTGTCGTAAAAGGGTGGGGGGGGCATGACAAGTTCATGGGGCCCAGCATTTCCAGGGGGGCCAGAGACTTTAAACGACAAGTGATGAGAAGTGACGGACCGTTAAATATCATATGGTGCCAGCAGCTAAAATTGCTTGAAGGAAATAAATCAATTTCATATCAATCCAAATTTGACAAAGGCGAAAACAAAGGGAATTTTTTCCATAATTTTTATCTGTTTTAGTTAATTTTGTAAGCACACAATACAGTTTCAGTTAGTTATCATTTTTTTTCTTTTAATTATAGTTTTTATTTATTTCAGTAAACGAAAATGTTTTTACAATTCTAGTTTTCGTCATTTCTTTAGTTTTCGTTAACAATAATAACCTTGGTCGGACGTTCAAAGTTAAGTTTTACTTTCGTTTTCACGGTTGTTGCGGTTGTTATGGTACTTATAATACGCAGTGTGCTGCCCCCTGGTGGACATAGATAATTAATTTTGGGTTCGTACGTTTTATCTGTTCAGAGCCACTGTAGTTGCTATGCTGCAAGAGAAGTCTTGTCAGTTTGGCTGCAGTTGAAGACCAGCTGCCTGTTTTTTGGCTCCACAAAAATATTTGTTTGTAAGTATTAGGGATGTAACGATTATCGGTATAATGATAAACCGTGGTAAAATTTCCAACAGTTAGGATTACCATTTAAATTCTAATTATCATGATAACCGTGTTTGATTACCACACTTTTCTGGAGAAAACGTCTATGTAAAGATCTGATTTTATGTCAAATATTTGAGTATAGTTTCAATCTATTACAATTTTAATTTTATATACGTAATATTTGGAACCAACATTCACTTTTAAAGTCTTTGAAAGGGTTCGTTAAGCATCTTTGTGTTATTTATGCAATAAATTATATACATTTTTCAAATTGGATTTTATATATTTTTTGTATTTTCTGGCCTTTTATGTTGATATAGTAGGTTAAAGTGAAAAAAATAATAGACAGATGAGATAGAAAAAAAGATCCCAAACATGGGTATAATAAACATTTGTTTATGTAGTACATAAAGGCAAAATCAAAAGTACTGAAAAACGGACAAAATAAGTTTAGACCACTAAGGGTTAACACTTCAATGTTTCTGCAGACAGAAGGTACATTGTGCCTATTATTTTATTTGGCTTTTTTGTTTTTTTGTTTTGTTTTTTTTTTTCAAAATACAACTTGGTTAAATTATTTTAGTGTGTGTATTAGTACTTTTTGAACATTTTGAGCACAATTTCAACAATACTGCGATAATAATGATAACCGTGATGATTTTGGTCACAATAACCGTGATATGAAATTTTCATATCTTTACATCCGTAGTAAGTATCATTATATATTAAGATGTTAAAACACTGTATTTAGTCAGTTGAGGCTCTTTGTGTGTTTTAATACTTTTATTTTTTGTGCAGTAACGGAAGACGCTAATAGCGTTAGCATACATATGGGATTTTCCATGTATTTTAGCATCATGCTAATCGCTATCATTAACTGCCGTTTTTTTTTTTTTTTTTGTATTTTGGAACTGTAGCTCACTATAAGTGAATGTTGAGTATTAATTACATATACAGGGCAGTGATAGGTTGTGTTTTAATGTTCTACACATGTTTTTTGCTCATAAAAAACGTAAGTATACATGATTGTAACATGCATTTTGTTTTTGTATGTACAGTTTTTACAAGTAAATACCCAAAACAGCAAGAAGCTTCCTGGGTGTTTTTCTTTGAAGAACTGTTAGCTATCCTGTACAGCTAGTTCACAAACACTAGTGAAGACAGAATACGCACCCCTATACCTTCAGTTCTTACCCCCCCCCCCCCACCGAGGGCCCACAACGTTTACCTTCCATGGGGTCCACAATTGGTAGCAGCACCCCAGGATGTAATAAACAAAAGTAGAGCATTGTGTTACCAGATGTGATGTTATTGTCATGGATGGAAATGAGTCCATATTACATAATGTTTCTCCATGTTTAGTGCTTTATGGTGATGTCATAGAGCAAAAACTAAATAAATAACTAAATAACCAAATAAGCAAAAAATCAGATCTGTCATGTGAGTTCAGTGGTTGGAATGCGGTTGCAATGTTTTAAGTCTGATAGATGAAATCAGTAACTATGATTTCATCAGTTTATTTTTATTCACATTTTCTGTTACTTTAGAAAAGGTCCAAGGGCATGACCAAATTTGGAAGATAAAACAAACAAACCGAATATGTGATTTTATTCATTTTGATGTCTTAAACCCAAAAGTGAGGCTGAAAAATATTTTACCTCAGTGACTGATCAGTGGTGTCTAGCGTCGATAAAACATTAAAACATGGCTGATGAGGTAAATGAATGGAAGTAGAAGATTAAGGTAGAACTGTTTTTTTTCTTGAGTCATACAAGGATTAATTCCATCTCATCCTTGATCTATATGTACCTTTTGCTATGATCTATAGCAGGGGTGTCAAACTCATTTTGGTTCAGGGGCCATATTTAGCCCAATTTGATCTCAAGCGGGCCAGACCAGTAAAATAATGACTTAACCTATAAATAATGACAAATTCAAGTTTTTCATTTGTTTTAGTACAAAAAAACCCCAATTAAATCATGAATATATTTATATTTTACAAAAAGATGTGAATAACCTAAAAAAAACCCCAGAAATTTCATTTGAAAAATTAGTGCAATTTTAACAATATTATAACTGGACTTATTATTTATACATGTACATTTACACACAATGTTCCATAAACATTTGGTAACAGGCAGAATATTGTTAAAATTTTGGAGTTTGGAACTAAAATTTGAACAATTTCTACAATATTCCATCTCTTTATTATTAATACAACTCCAGATCACAGTGGATCCATAAATGCACCAAACATTTAGTAACAGACAGAATATTGTTAAAATTGCACATTTCAGGTTGTTCTTTTTTTTTTTTTTAAATTTATGTATTTATTTGCATTTTATTGTGAAAGAATAGTTTTGTAAATGTAAATATTTTCACAGTGTAATGTTATTTTTTTCACTTAAATTTTTTCCACAAATTTTTTAAGGAGAAAATCTGTAGTTGTCATTATTTATGGGTTAATTGTGTTGTTATTTTTACTGGAGATCTCGTTGGTCTGTATGTGGAACCTGAACCAAAATGATTTTTGACAACCTTGACTGTTCTGGTTAATTTTTGCACTTTCATCCTGCGGGCCGGAATGGAACCTTTGGCGGGCCAGATTTGGCCCCCGGGCCGCATGTTTGACACCTGTGCTCTATAGTTTCTGAGTTTGATCTGACCCGTTTATCAAAATGTTTAACTCACATCACAAATCTAAGCTAAAAAAGTACACAAATTGTTCTCTAAAGTAGAAATACAGATGGTTTTATTGTCATTGTACAGTTACAAAATATATACAATGAAATGATGAGGTGCTACTTCTAAAACCAAACATATGCAGCATACATATCCATACCCAGACTCTGTTTCTCACTGATTTCTCTCAATTTTTCCTGTTTTTTGTGTTTTTTCGTTAGGTTTGTAATGCACAAATTCCACCGTTCTCTGCACATTCATCTTTTCTACGTGTTATTATACCGTTGATATGGGATGAAATTGTTGGTGATGCTGGGAAAGCTACAGTGATGCAACAATTAAAAATAACTGTTGGCATCAGCAGAACTTGGATGTGATAGTGGCTGATGAATAACATCAAGCATCAGGTTAAATACAGCTACAAAAAACAAAAAAAAAACAAAAAAAAGAAACTGCAGCCAAAAACTGATAAAGTTTTTGTTTGATGTTGAGCTCCATCTTTATTGATTTATTAGTTATTACTTTTGTAGATCTTCAGTTTTACTGTGAATTTGTTTTTAATAGGGTAAATAAAAAATACATTGTGTTGAATATTTTTAGGGAAGGTGGTGATATCGGTGTATGTTACATTGGTCTAAAACAGAGGTGTCAAAACCAACCCACCAAAGGGTCCAGTCTGACCTGTGGGTTGAAAATTTTGAAGTCATAGATGTTGAACTCATTGTAGTTCAGGAGCCACATACAAACCAATGTGAACTCAAGTCAAATACTATCATATAAAGTGGTGCCAGGCACAACAAACCCCGCCCCTTGCATGTATTGTAGCTTATTTTGGCATCGGTCCAGCTGATGTCATCATGTCTATGTGTGTGGTCATGTCAGCGTATCAACTGCCTCTATATATGTGCCAAGTCTGAAGTAAATTGAAAAAATATTGATGTTTTTATGGACACGTTAAATTTCACCCATTATAAGTAAATTGGAAAAAAAAAAGATTTCATATTCAATAAGTATTGGTATATGGTCTGTCAGTTTGCTGGCTAATTAAGCTAACTAGTGCTAAAGAATGTTTTCATACATTAGGCAAAGTTAACATCTTATTGTTATTAAAGACTGTATTAACATATATAGTCATGGAAGAAATTATTAGACCATCAAAAGCCATCAAAAACAATGGTTATGCAATCCAGTACTAACTCCTGTGTGTATCATGTGACTAAAACAAACAGAAAAGAAAACATATTTCATCATTTTTGTGCATTTTGTTAATTTTTTCCTTCATTTGTGTTTATTTAATTTCAGTATTTTCTTCATTTTTGTGCATTTTGTTCATTTTTTCCTTCATTTGTGTTCATTCTGATGATGTGAGTCCACTCCTCCTTCTGATTGGACAACCCCCCCCCCCACCACCACCACCACCACCACCACCACCACCAAAATTTAATCATTTCTTCCTTATGCCAGTATCAACATTTCCTGAAAATTTCCTGAAAATCCGTCCATAACTTTTTGAGTTAATAAATTAGCCAAAAATCTGTCAGGGCCAGACAAGAAAAAACGTGTGTGAGATTGCAGGGTGAGCCTCCACATCTGTCAGACATCTACCGTATTTGGGAAAATCTGAGCCAGCCTCGTCTTTGAATAGTGACATCTAGGGAGTAATCTAGTTTAATTTAATTATAATTTGTAAAGTAATAATTCCATCACAGATGACCTGCCCTATTTCAGTGAACACAAGATTTCTGTGCAACAGTTGTCATTTCCTCCACAGATTTATCATACAATAAATTTTGCTTTTGAAACCTTTCTTTGTGAGGTACACTGAAGAATAACTGTGAGTATTTTCTATGTTTTGAAGACTTTTACTAGTACATAAATTATATTTGTACAAAAAAAGTGTCACTGCATCAAAACTTTTGCCACGTCTCGACTTCTTGGTCAAACTGTGGGGGCTGGCTGGTGATGGCGAATTATTTTTGGTCGAAATAATTTGGATATTCACTGAAAAAAACAAACTTAAATCCTTCAGAAGAGTAAAAAAAAAAATTAAAGAGAATGACAGAAGTGGTGAGTTTTTACATCAGAATCAGGGAACAATGTCAGTATATTCAAGTAAAAAACAGACTCACGCAGCAGGAAACACTCGTGTGGATTTCATTTCCAAATTGGCAGAGGTCTACAGGTTTTACATTAAATTTTGCTTTCAAAACCTTTGTTTCTGAGGTACACTGAAGAACAACTGTGAGTATTTTCTATGTTTTGAAGACTTTTACTTGTACATAAATTATATTTGTACAAAAAAAAGTGTCATTGCGCCAAAACTTTTGCCACATCTCAACTTCCTGGTCAAACTACGGGGGCTGGCTGGTGATGGTGAATTGTTTCTGGTCAAAATAACATGGATATTGACTGAAAAAAAACAAACTTAAATCCTTCAGAAGAGTAAAATCTGAACAGACTGACAGAAGTGGGGAGTTTTTACATCAGAATCAGGGAACAATGTCAGTATATTCAAGTAAAAAACAGACTCACGCTGCAGGAAACACTCATGTAGGGGTTTCATTTCCAAATTGGCAGAGGTCTACAGGTTTTACTCTTCCTGTGTGAGCTTTAGTTTCCTTTTAACCGAAGTTCACTGCCATGTTATGCACCGTAGGGGACTCGAAATGAGGCTTTTTTCAGTGTGTATCTTCATCACTGGATAGAACTAAATATGACACACTGAACTTTTGCTTCATCTCGAGACATTTCTATTGTTCTTGGGGTCCCCTAACAGCCCGGGGCCTCATGTAAGATGCCTCCCTGAGCTCTGAATCTGTACATTCCCTTATGTATCATACGCTCCTGGGTTAAGTAACCTCTACATACGGTGCACACACACACGTACATGTAAATACAGACTGTAGATATTCAACATTACTGACTTTTAACTCCATGTCTCCATTTGTTTTTGCACAGAAATGTTACATTCTGACAGATAACGAGGTGGGGTTCAGCTAATACATGACCCCTGAGCACGGAGAGAAATGAAAAAACGTAAAATCCCAGACATAATGTAAACATCTGCCTTATGTCAACTGTAGTCTATAACACAGACACAACACACTGACAAGCAGCCGATATATTGTACATGAGACTGAAGGTTCCCCTCTTTTTTTGGGGGGGACGATTTCTAGAATTCACAATGTGTCTTTTATGACATTTCAACATGAAACGCGTGTCGTGCAGATTCCTGGAGGCACCGGGCGCTGACGTAACGCTCCTCTGAAACTCATTTAACTGAGAAAACAATCTGAAGTGGTCCAGGAAACGGCAGCCGTGGTGTGACAGTAATTATGAGTGGCAGCGAACACATTTGCCGCCTGCTTAGGTCTCCCCGTGTTAAGACCCAACTCTGGTGCAAGCTCCAGAATGAAACCTGGCAACTGGGACGGAGCTCAGCAGCCATTACCTCACCGCTTTTACATGGCTCTCAGAAGTCCTCTCCAGGCGAAATCTAATTTTCCCACAAATGTTCATTCTTAGGTCGCGTTACTCTCAGAGGATTTGACCCCCGATCATTTACGAAAGACTCTGAAATATGCCATGATTGTAAAGAATTTAAAGATTATATAAAGATTACATTAAAAAAATCACTAAGAGTATATGGTTTATTATTAAGTGCATGTATAGCGTCTTACATCATCCACAGCAAAAATTATTCCAACGATTCAGATTGATCACAGCATGTGTCTGAAGGCATTTCACACCTACTTTGTTCTGGTCTAAATCATTTGATTGATTTGATTTTCCCCATGCTTTGATTTCAGAATGTACCACTAGAAAAACCACATGAGAGAATTCATTCTGCTTATTGGTCAGAGTTGTGTGGAAGACAGACAGGAAATGCAAGCAAAAGTGGAAAAAATTATTAGACCACCCTTGTTTTCATCAATTTCTTGTTCATTTTAACGCCTGGTAAAACTAAAGGTACATTTGTTTGGACAAATATAATGATAACAACAAAAATAGCTCATAAGAGTTTAATTTCAGAGCTGATATCTGTCTATTTTCCATGTTTTCTTGATAATAACCAACATCACTTCAGTCCTTACATCAATACACTGTAAAAAAAAAAAAAAAAAAAAAAAAAAAAAATCCTGTTGTTTTTACAGAAAAAAACTGGCAGCTTTGGTTTCCAGAACAATACTGTAAAAAAACACATCCCACTGTAAACATATTTATGGAGTACCATGTAGATTTAACATTTTAAACATGTAGAGTTTACATTAGATTTAACTGGTAAATGGACTGCACTTATTTAGCACATTTTCTCCACCTTCATGGTGTCCAAAGTTCTTTCCAAAACCGCCAGGTCCAACTGGGAACAATTTAGGCTTCAGTGTCTTCCATGTAAACTTGGACATATGGACAGTCGGAACCAGGATTCGAACCACCAACCCTTTGGTTATTGGATGAGCCGCTCTACCAACTCTACCAACCCATTAATTTACAAGTTTACAATGTTACATTGTTAAATTTTTACTTTTTTATATCTTATAGATAGATAGATAGATAGATAGATAGATAGATAGATAGATAGATAGATAGATAGATAGATAGATAGATAGATAGATAGATAGATAGATAGATAGATAAAGCAATTTAAACGGCACCACATTGTATTTCAATTTACAGTTTTATTTTCTAAAAACAATAGAAATACATAATTTCTACATACAAATCTGGTTTTGTTCACATACTCTTCCTGTAAAAACTACAGCTATATTTCATTTAATCGTTAACACAAAAATCTTTTCAAATAAACAACTTTGCATTGTATTGTCACTAACAGTTTGGGTTTTTTTTTGCTGTAATTTTACAACTTTTTGGTGTTAATTCTATATTCATTTTTTACAGTGTATCTATGGCATTGTACTGACAAAAACAGTGCTTTTAGGCATTCCATGTTAATACAAAAATTAAACCAACACAAATTAAGAAAATATTGAACAAAATGCACAAAAATGAAGAAAATATAAATACTGAACAAAATTAAGAAAAATGAATATAAAAACACAATGAAGAAAAATAAAGAAAATAATGAAGAAAACGAAGAAAAACGAAGAAATTATAAAAACAAAATGAAGAAAAAATGAAGAAAATAATGAAGTAAATGAAGAAAAATGAAGAAAATTTAAAAACAAAATGAAGAAAAATATAGAAAATATAAAACAAAATGAAGAAAAATGAAGAAAATAATGAACTAAATGAAGAAAAATGAAGAAAATAAAAAAACAAAATGAAGAAAAATGAAGAAAATATGAAAACAAAATGAAGAAAAATGAAGAAAATAATGAACAAAATGAAGGGGGCGGGGTCTCTTTTGGCGGAGGTCTGCGCTCTCCGAGTGCTTTTCTTGTTTATTTATTTATTTATTTTCTTATGTTTAGGTCACCAGTTTAGTTATTTATTCAGACTATGTCTTAGTATTCTTTCATTGTATTGTTTGTCAGGTTTCATTGTTATTTGTTCCTAAAAAATGTGCAAATCTAAAAGTAATGGTGTTTACAAACCTGGTTAATGTTGACATCAGTGTGCCATGGTATTGGCATGTACCGTTCATTTTCTTGTATACACATCAATAAAAATATGAAACAAACAAAAAAAAAACTAGATTACTCCCTATTCACACTCAGGGTGTATTCGCACCTGGGAAGTTGGAATTGGATCGAATACGGACTTTTGTTTTTTTCGTTTGGGTCGAATCACATTCTCATTTGCACTTTTTGCTAGTGGATCAAACTGTGTAAACAGAAGCGGCTCGGCCACTTCCAGCGGCTTTCTTCTGTTTTCTCTGTTTCTGATATAATAACCCTCAACTTTCATCTGAGCTTTAATGAACATCTACATGATCAGTGAATTAAATATCGGAAAATACATGATTTTCACTGAAAAAAACGCAAAATAAAGAAGGTAATATTACAATAAATGGCAATAAATCACTTTAGGAAGGTTAAATATAGAGAACATGTTTGGGCACTGACACAAAAGTAGCACTGGGTCTTTATGAGTTAATTTGTTGTCATATTGAATATTTTTGTTGTCTAAGTGGATTTATTGAGCTTATTTCCTGGTTGAGGATAAATCAAAGTTTTATAAGAGTTTTAGATGGAAACGCTGGAGGCTTGTGTCACAATATGGCAAGAATGTTCAATGAAATAGAGCGACACCTGAATATATCGATGGATGATATGATGACAGATAAAATAAGGAACAATGTTATCTGCCCCTGATGACAGAACCAGGGAATAATGACGGTAAATTCAAGCAAAAAGCTACTTTCTTATCCAACACAAATTCACTGCATGAAACACAGACATAGGGGATTAATTTCCAAATCTCCAGAGGTCCACAGGTTATACTAGTTCAGCATGAATGGGGCTCAAAGGGTTCACTTTCAGGTAACAGAAACATTTGTATTTTTGAGTCATTATGCACTAATGAAAATATATGAGCGTTAAATTTTATTACTGGAGTTAGATCCTCCTCAGGTTTAAAACAACCAGTGGACAATTTGCCACGACATCTTCATAAACCCCCCAAAAAACCCTCCCTAAATGGGCTCCACGTCACTTGAGTTTCAAGTTTCCTGGAATAATCTCAAAGCCTGAAGTCAATTTTAAGAAAAGACAGAAAGATTAAGAAAAATAAGCATTTATGGGTAAATGGAGTAGATAATAAACAGATTCAGGCTTATATTTTGTGCTGTATTTATTTCATTTTACATACTGCATATTAGGGATGCACCGATACCAGTATTGGGTATCGGGTCCGATACTCAGCGTGGGTACTTGTACTCGTACCTCGTATCTTTTCAAAGAGCGACTATGTGAGTTAGTGAAAAACTACTGAAAATATTTATGACAACTATCCTCATCAGTATCAATATCAACATTAGTATCCGCATTAGTGTTACCTCTGTCGTCTCCATGTTTACTATTAGTGACTTTCTTCTTCTCAAAAACGTTACTTTTCTTCGTGTATTCGACCAGTATGGGTAATTAAGAGCGGCGCCCCCTGATGGATTGATTGAGAGACGCTCATTCCAACGCATTAAATGTCAGCAGCAGCACTTTGTTCCAGTCAGACTAATGACAACGACAATAAAAGTACATTTTCAGAAGTAACTAAGAACTGTAATGGTATTATTAAGTACTCATATCAGTACTCGGTATCGGCAAGTAATCAAATGTAAAGACTTGTACTTGTACTCGGCAAGTTTCTAATAGTTTTGGATTTTTCATAATAGTTTAGTTTTATTTAGTTTTGACTTTTTTTTCTCTAATTCAGTTCATTTTAATTCGTTTTTAGAGCAGGTTTGCTAGTTTTTATTAGTTTTCTTTTTTTTTTTTTTTCTAAATGCTTAGTTTTAGTTCAGTTTTAGTATTAATTTTAGTTTTGTCGTATCTTTTCTCTTCTTCTCCGTTGTATTCAAATAAATCCCAGACAGGACTCGGCTGTTTTTTCCCAACTTTAGTCTCCGTGTTTCCAGGTAGAGTGGGGACCAGAAGACGACTGGAAACCACAAGTGACGGACCGTCAAGTGTCATACGGTGCCGCTAGCTAAAACTGCTTGAGTGAAATAAATCGCTTTCACATCAATCCGACTGACAAAGACAAAAACGAAGGGAATTTTATCCATAATTTTTATACTTTTTAGTTATTTTTGTAAACACAAAATACAGTTTCAGTTAGTTATTGTTTTTTTTTCTTTTAATTATAATTTTTATTTATTTCAGTTAACGAAAATGTTTTCTCAATTCTAGTTTTCGTCATTTCGTTAGTTTTCGTTAACGATAATAACCTTGATACTCAGTCTGGAAAAAAGTGCTATCGGTGCTTCCCTACTGCATATTCATATATTGAAATTTGCAAGACCTTTAATGATGTTTATGTTTATATTTTGGAATTCTACTGATTTGAGCTTTTGAGATGAGGGAAAAAAAAGGGTCCAGATTTGAAATATTTTCCACCGGTGTCACATTATTTCTGCTCTAATGGTGATGAACGCTGGTTAAAAAGGCCCCGGCAGACTCTAGTATCATCACTGCACATATTAAAATTCCCTAAAGAAATATGTGAAATTGGAAAAGCAAACCCTATCCAGCATATTTCCAGTTTTCTCCTTTGAGCCCAGCTGTTTCCCTGCGGCGTCAAAGCTACTGTGAACATTACTCTGAATACTTTTTTGACTCCCAAGCACCTAGTGTAATGTAAATATTGCTTCTGGGGGATGTGGCTTCCTAGAACTGACATCATGGAGACGTGTTATTATTAGCTATATCTGTGATGAGTTAAAATAACAGATCAATGATGATGTGCTATCTTCTCTTTCCACCTCACACTTGGCTCTTTGCTAAGTCTGCTTGCTTCAGTCACAGAGTTCATGTGGTGCATTTTTGGGGCCGTTTCACTCACAAACACAAACCGAACATCCATCACGTTTATTTCAAATGGAGTAAACGGCTCTCATAAACTGAATACCAACATCTTATTATTATCATTCCTGGAATAACACAAAATGAAATGAAAATGAAATGTCTGATGACTTGGGATGTGACAGCTGAGTTGTTTTGGCTAGGAGTACATAAAATATTACCCAGACTGACTAAAACAAGCTTAAAAGTTGGAATCTAACACTGTATTTTGTACTTATCGGTATATTAACCCTATGCGGTGTGGATAGAACATTGCACTGTGATACATGAATCTCTGATAGGTAAATCCAAACCATGCAATCAGCTTTTAGCAACTCAAAGCACTCGGAGAGTGCAGACCTCCACCAAGGCAGATCAGTGCCCCGGATTTGGATGAAAATTTCAGGAAATGTTGATACTGGCACAAGGAACAAATGATCAGGGTGGGGTTACCACAGGGGCCTACTGATCTGCCTTGGCGGAGGTCTTTGCTGTCTTTTCTAGAAAAGCACTTGTAGAGTGCAGACCTCCACCAAGGCAGATGGTGGGGTACCGCAATGTACCTTATTGCTGGGGGCGGAAGGGGGGGACAGACAGACATTACTACTGAAGCCTGGGGGTACTGCAATGTACCTTTTTGCGGGGGGGGGGGGCATTACTACTGAAGCCTGGGAGGTACTGCAAGATACCTTATTGCGGGGGGGCAGCATGGTGATTCCCCACTGACAAAGATATTGATACTTGAAACGCCCCCATTTCTCTGCGCCCCCTTCTCACCTTTCGCTTTCCAAACGCTCCCTGACAGCGTAACACCCCTGTTGAGAAACATGCTCTAAAACCTAAAGAACAGATCCCAGTTGATATTCTTTACAGGTTATTTTCCTGGTCCGGCCCACATGAGCTCAGATTGAGCTAAATGTGGCCCCTGACCTAAAATGAGTTTGACATCCCTGGTGTAAATAAAGACAGCATGTTTCTCAATGGAAGTGTGTCAGTATGGTGTAAATATTCATTCCACCACAGGCCTGGAGTCCTTGTTTCAGTCAAACTTGCAGTGAAATGTTCTGAATGGCATGGACTGTTTGTGATTGTAGGGATGTGTGTGTTTTGACTGGTCATTAATAGACTTCCAGAGGTCTGACTTGATCGTGGCATCAGCAGTTGCATCTTTTCCAATTAGGCCCAGTCCAGTCGGTGACACACGGCAGGACAAAGGTAAACACACAGTAGCCTCTTAGCTTGCAGCCTGACAAACAAAAGCAGTATTAATAGTCAACACACATTTTCTGAGATGGGACACTAAAGGAAGCTGGAGAATGCATGGAAATGCATGAATGGAAAGTGGCAGAGTGGATTCCAGGGAGGTCTGCGGCTGTTTTGCTGCTGATGGGTATGGTGCGTTAAAGCTTGTCACACAAAGCCCAGCAGAAGTACACTCTCTGTAAACTTTCCGGGAGCTTTTTAAACACAGAGAGTGCCAGCCTACCCAACCAGAGACGGAGCAGGAGGCACAGCCAAAATGTCACACTCGTACACACACACAAGCTGCAAACTCCGCAGCCACGGCCACAGTGTGTGAGATTACACGGTCCCTTTGTATTTATATTACCTTATGTATTTAGATTACATGGCTTCTTTGTATTGAGCAAGTTAAACACACAGGCCATTATTCACGTTGCCAGCGGGGGAGCCTGTTCAGCAGTAGGAGGCCGTTGGACCAAGGGGCACTGATGTCAGAGAGGTTATTGCAGGACAGGTAACATACGACCAGGCTTATCTGCAGCACGCTTACATCATTACAGTGCACGGCGTTAACTGTTCGCACATGTCAAATGCATAAATAAATACATGTGGGATGAAGATTTCTCACAGAAGTAACTACTTGCTATGAAGCGTCTCTGATTAATGTCATGCTGTACATCAGGGGTGTCAAACATATGGTCCAGGGTCCAAAACTAGCCTAATCTGGACCATGGGATGAATTTGTGAAGTGCAGAAATGACACTGAAGATGTTAAGAATCAAGGTTGGCAAAAACCAGTGTAGTTCAAGGGCAGCATGCAGCCTAATTTGATCTCAAGTGGGTCAGACCGGTAAAATAATAACATAATTGCCTTTAAAAAATGTGCATTTCATGGATAAATTAAAATAAAATGCACAATTTGTATTTATCGTTTAGGAATTCATTAGCATTTATAGGTGTGCCAAGTGTGAATTTTGCAACGTTTCAAGGTCATGTAGAATTTTTAGCATTTCTGTCAGATGTCAATGCATCTACAACTCATCAAACATCATTTCCAGCTCTAATGGAATAATGTTTTCCAACCTTAGGGTCGGGACCCCATGTGGGGTCGCCTACAATTCAAATGAAATTTCTAGTAATTGATAAAAATAAAAACTTAATAATAAAATATATATGGTGAGTTGAGAGAGACAATCACAATCCATAAAAGACATGACAAACTGTGAGTCTGAAACTGAAGCACTGTGGTACTGTTTATCTGTCAAATGTTCATTGTGGTTGGTTTCAGATGCTGCAGCTCTTTCATAATTCATAGTTTGAGTTATTGTTTGTTCAGTATTAATTGTCAGTCTTGTAAATGCAAGCTGGACTCACTGTACATATCCTGACCGAGGAAAATCAAAGTCTCACTTTGTGCAGTAATCTACACCTGGCTTTTCTGCCTCTGTCCATGATAATATACATTAT
Source organism: Sphaeramia orbicularis (assembly GCF_902148855.1). Classification (NCBI taxonomy): domain Eukaryota; kingdom Metazoa; phylum Chordata; class Actinopteri; order Kurtiformes; family Apogonidae; genus Sphaeramia; species Sphaeramia orbicularis. Next base: position 16,431,185 of record NC_043975.1, read on the forward strand.
ATAGACTAAATGTGGTCTAAAATTAACGATTATTTGTAATGTAGTATAGCAAACTATTACATGATCAAAAACAAACTAATTTTAGCAAAAAAAAAAAAAAGTCTCTGTTTTGAATGTCTGGGGATGGCAGAAATTTGTTATGTTAAAATGGAGTCATGATCCAAACTGGGCCCAGTCTGGGGTGGGGGTGGGGGCACTGTACAGTGAAACTGAAACTGAAACTTCAGACGCTTTACTAATTCCTCTATATCTCCCGCTGTTGTGCTCCTCATTTTGCTTTTCTCTACCTTCATAAACTTTTATTTGAGGGGGCAGGACGTTTGTTGTCCCCGCCTAGAACCAAGTCTGGATGTCACTCTGGTATTTGCTCTGCCGCTAGATTCATAAGCGTCGCTAAGTAGCGTATCAAATACCATTCATTCCTGCGAATGAATTACATGCTGTGTGGACAAATGTTTGAGCATATTGGTGGGATTTCCCCCCTTTGAAGAAATGGAAGCTCTGACAGTGTTACAAGTGGCTCTGGTGTCATCTTTTTGTGTGAAATGTAGTCATACTTTGGAGCGTTTCTGCCTCAACGCCATGTTGGTTACGCTGTTAAAAAAAAAAAAAATCTGTAATTTAACAGAATTTTTACAGTTTATTTTATAGATTTTTCATGTATTTTTAAGATACAGGAAAATATCAGTAAAATTCCAAAAATAGACTGTGACTTTACACATCAAATATAAAATAACATGAAAAAACTGTAACTGTGAATAACCATAAAATCTCAATTTTTTAAAAGAATGTTTTTCTTTTTTCACAGAAAAATACAGTTAAAATACATTTGCAAACGTATCGTAATTTCACAAATATTTCTTTTCTATTTATGAGATTAAACTGTTAATTTCAATTTTAATACTGTAAAATAAATAAATAAATAAAACGAGATAAAATTACTGACAATTAACCGTAAAAGAAGTATTTGTTCTGTAAGTTTAACAACACTTGTTTGTTAATTGACAAATATCTTGTGTAATTACGGGAGGTTTCACAACAAAAATGTTGAATAAATGTGTTTTTGTGAATATATAACATGTATAAGCACTGATAAACTGTCCAAATATAGTTTTTATCAGTGGATTGTACAACTTAGTCTCATTGAAAATTATTTATATATATATTTATAGGCAATTTGATTGTTTTAATACTTGAAAATATTCTTTATTAAACATTAAAAAGTAAAAAAATCTGCAAAATCTCATGTAAAGTCAGGGCAAAAAATGGTATTTTAATTATGGAAAATTACCATATTTTTATGAGTTTTTTTTTTTTCCGTTATTTTACAGTATTTTTTCGGCACCCCTGCTGCCAAATAATACTGTTTTTTTTACAGTGTATGTTCTAAACCAAAACCATGCAGCGTATGAGTGATGTCATCACACATGCAATGAAGGTGGAATCGATAAGCAGAATCAGTAAGCAGGCAGACAAACAATTCCAAGGAATCGAACTACTGGAAACCGGTTCTCAAAAAGAACAGGTTCTCGATTCCCATCCTCATGTGGGGCCCATCTGTCAGTATCAGGATGTTTTAACAAAACAAGAAATTACAGAAATGATACTCTGATCCAAGTGAAGCTACAGGATGGAGACCACCATATCGACTGACTGTTTTATTGATGAAATGTTCCAGTTCCTGGGTGAAAGAGCTTCACCTTGAAAATCGTCCCAGTTTGGCCAGGAAGCGTTCATTCTTTCGCATGTGTTTATTCCTGCAGAATATGCAGATTGGTGCTCAGTGTTCCTGTGATTTGGATCAGTGTTAGCCAGTTCACAAGAGGTCACGGTCTTCTCTGTCAATTAGTCTGCGTTCCTTCACTTTTTTTCAATGTGTTATTCTAAGTCTTGGAAAATCAAAGAAAGTGGAAAATGTTGAGCATATTTTGAGCTCATCACATATTACAGAAATACCACATAGTTTAGTTGTAAATCCATGAAGATATGAGATGCATTCAGGTTCAATCACCGCACTGTAGCTGTGACAAAAGCTCTGGTGGAAGAGACAACATTTAACCCATAAAGACCCAGTGGGACTGTTGTGGCAATTCCCAAATGAATCTTTGTCTCCATTTAACCTTTCCTAAGTGATTTATCACTATTTATCGTAATATTATCCACTGAATTTGGCATTTTTTCCAGTTAAAATCATTTATGTTCCTGTGTTTTATTGACTGATCATGTCGATGTTGATAACAGCTTGGAGTAAAGTCAAAGGTTATTGTATCAAAACACAAAAAACTGAAGAAAAAGTGACTTTTTCAGCAAAATATATCATGCGTTGAACATAAATCAAGTATATGCATTCATTGTCATCGATCCAGCTCCATGGGTTTTACTGGTGAATAAATGTTGTAGAAGATGAAGAAGATGTAGATGTTTATAAAATTTCAGAGTAAATTCAAAGGTTTTATATCAGAAACACAGAAAACTGAAGAAAAAGTGACTTGAAACCAAACATCTCCATCCACTGTCATTGATCCAACTCCATGGGTTTTACTGGTGAATCAATGTTGTAGAAGATGACGGTGTTTCCATGGTAACTACGGAGCCTCTCATCGTCCAAATGGTCATATGTGATGACCACGAAAAGATGAAAAACTGTATTTTACACCAATTATTTACATGGATTGATAGGATTAGTGGATGAAGAGTTTATAACAGTAGATGCTTTTGGTTGACGGTGGATACTTGGGTCTTTATGGGTTAACTTCAGCTTTGTATGTTGTCGTCATACACTATATATCCCATAAAGACCCAATGCTACTTTTGTGTGAGTTCCCAAATGAATTTTTCTGTAGATTTTACCTTTATTTTGCTTTTTTCAGTGTAAATCAGGTATTTTACGATATTTAATTTACTGATCATGTAGATGTTTATAAAAGTTCAGAGTAAATTTAAAGGTTTTTACGTCAGAAACACAGAAAACTGAAGAAAAAGTGACTTGAAACCAAACATCTCCATCCACTGTCATTGGTCCAACTCCATGGGTTTTACTGGCGAATCAATGTTATAGAAGATGATGGTGTTTCCATGGTAACTACAGAGCCTCTGAACATCCAAATGGGTCATATCTGATAACCATGAAAAGATGATAAACTGTATTTTACACCAGTTATTTACAAATATTGATAGGATTAGTGGATCAACAGGTATTAGACAGTTTAGATCAGTATGGTTTTGGTCACCAGTGGCTGTTTGGGTTTTTATGGGATATGTAAGAAGTGGATGACGCTTCAGTGACTCTTTGGTTTATGGGTGGCCTTTTTAAAGCCCTGAGTTTGGCATTTAGTGAAAAACATGAAACTTGAGAAAAATGATGGGTGAAACTCACACTAACTTATTGAAAATACCACAGTGCTGCTTAACACTCTTATGCTGAAGTCCTGGATAGTTGTTTTTGTGTGTGTGTGTGTGTGTGTGTGTGTGTTGGTGGGTGTCAGAAGAAATAAGAATTCCATCCACACCTCTGGATTCTGTTTTCAGGCTGGAGAAAATGCCCTGTGATACAGAGCAAAAAACATTTTAGCACTCAGCTGTACAAAGAAAATGTGAGCATTGTTTGATTTTGGCTCAGTTTTGACTTGATTTTGACTTAACCTCCTAAGACCCCGCCATGGGGTTTCTGTCCACATTTGTGGACAAGAGTTTCACAACTTTATACAAAAAAAAAAAAAAAGGAAACTGTCCACCACAAAGGACATTCCATAAAAATGTCAAAAACTGCAACTGAAAAAGCTGTTGCATTATGATGTTTCCAATATAAGCACTTATTTTATAAAAAACAAAAAAAGCTTGTACTTTGCTGACATTTCCTAGGTCTCAGGAGGTTACTTTTGACTTGATTTTGACTAGATTTTGACTTAAGTTTGACATAATTTTGATTTGATTTTGACAAGATTTTGACTTAATTTTGACTAGATTTTGACTTAATTTTGACTTAATTTTGACTTGATTTTGAGTACATTTGGACTTGATTTTGACTTAATTTTGACTAGATTTCAACTTAATTTTGACTTAATTTTGACTTGATTTTGAGTACATTTGGACTTGATTTTGACTAGATTTCAACTTAATTTTGACTTAATTTTGACTTGATTTTGAGTACATTTGGACTTGATTTTGACTTAATTTTGATTTGAGTTTGACTTAATTTTGACTAAATTTTGACTTAGTTTTGACTACATTTTGACTTGATTTTGACTTAAAATTTTGATTTGATTCTGACTTTCTTTTGACTTAATTTTGACATGATCTTCACTTAAATTTGACTTGATTTTCTCTTAATTTGAACTAGATTTTAAGCAGATTTTGATTTGATTTTGAAGGCAGCTTAACCTTCATCCTACCAACACATTTCGTATCCTAATCCTACCATCACACACAGGTCCATGTGGACCCCACTGTGATATATGGTGATATCACATCTTAGTAACAGACAGGAAATGTCATTTCATTTTGGAATGTTTTTATTATGTATGAAAACAGTTTGTATGGTAAAACACTGTTACAATAACTAATTGTGTAAGAATGAGGGCGATACAAATTAAAAATACAAATTCAGCCTCAGAGCTGTCCTCTGCCTCTAAAATAGACCTAAGGGCTTGTGCAGCAGTGGACCTTGCTCTTCTATTTCTATTTGCCATCACTTACTGAAACAAATAATAAAATTATATTTTAGATGCTCATTATGGACTAAGAAAAAACGCTGTTCAACTGGGGTCCATTTGGACCCTGATCGCAAGTTGAACACAGTACCCATTATGTCAGATTGTTTTTGGAACTAATAGAAGCACTCAAACATGGACATACAGACAGACAAACTCCTAGCACAAAGTGATCATTCAATGAATGATAAAGCAGAGACATATAAAAATCATGTCCTGGGGTCCAGCTGGACCCCAGCTGGTGGGATGAAGGTTAAAATGCCCATTAACTGAACAGCAGATTTTAGTATTTCGATGTTAGCTTCACTTTACAGCCCTGTAAGTTGCTGTATAAATTGCTATAATTTGTCCTCCTTCAGCCTCATGCGGTTGCCTTTCACTGTTGCGTGTCTAGGTGTTGTAACATGTTATGGCCTCAGGTTGGTAGGGACATCCAGAGGAAACTGCTTAGAGGTCTTAATGTTGAAGTAATCATTCCTCATCCACCACGTGCCACTGCCTTTGAACTATTTGAGCTCTGGACAGCACTGAATGATGATAGATTCATAGACTCTGGACACATCTGCTGAACTGTAAAATATAAGCGGATCCTCTTCTGTGAAATATCTTAATCTTTTTTGGCTTATGTGGCCAGACAAGACACGACACAAGCCCCCGCTACTGCACACCGTTCCTGTTAATTTGTGTTGAATGTGTGCATAAGTGGGTCTGGGACATCTTCCACTGTTTTCACTGTGAAAAAGTGTTGATGAAACGCCCATGGCTCAATTCCCTGTGTGATTGATGTGGATAAAGGCCGTCAAACTAAACAGTTTAAAGGAGGGGAACACAAGAAGCCCAGCTGCATTGACGAGAGTAGAAACATGTCAGGCCGACTGAAGCTTCTCACTTACCCTCTCAAACCAATCACCAAATTCACACAGTTACTGCAATCTTTTGACAGAAGTTTGGATCATGGGATGGAGCTACACTATGCAAGATAGTTTTGGTCAAAATAAACACAAATTATCAGTCTGGATCATCATCATTGAACTGTAGAACTGCTGCATTTGCACAAGCCTCATGTCTAATGTGGAAAAGTGGCCCATTTGACATTAGTGATCTATTGGGTCACGAATGTCAAAGTTTCCTATTTTACTCATTATATCACCAAAAACATCCTTATTTAATTCAGTTTACTTAGAAATGCAGTCACTATCCATAGGCATTTGGAGGAATCATTGTCTGTAGATGCTATATGTGGTGTTTTTAATGCTCATGACCAAAGATCGCATTTTAACCCTAAAACGCCAAACGTATCATATTTGATAGATGAGTTTTGAAGCCTCCTACATGATCACCAAGGTTATTATCGTTAACAAAAACTAACGAAATGACGAAAACTAGAATTGAAAAAAACATTTCTGTTAACTGAAATAAATAAAAACTGTAATTAAAAGAAAAAACGATAACTAACTGAAACTGTATTGTGTGCTTACAAAACTAACTAAAACGTATAAAAATTATGGATAAAATTCCCTTCATTTTTGTCTTTGTCAATGTCAGACTGATTTGAAATCTATTTATTTCGCTCTAGCAATTTTAGCTAGCGGCACCATACAATACTTGACGGTCCGTCACCTGTGGTCACTTGTGGTTTAGAGTCGTCTTCTGGTCCCCACTCTACCTGGAAACATGGAGACTAAAGTTGGGAGAAAGCAGCAGAGTCCTGTTTGGGGTTTATTTGAATACAACGGAGAAGAAGAGAAAAGATATGACAAAATTAAAACTAAACTAAAACTAAGCATTTAGAAAAAAAAAAAAAAAAAAACTAATAAAAACTACCAAACTTGCTCTAAAAACTGAATTAAAACTAACTGAATTAGAGAAAAAAAAGTCAAAACTAAATAAAACTAAACTAGAATGAAAAATCCAAAACTATTAGAACCTTGATGATCAGTGTGATTTTTTTTTTCTTGAAAAACCTGATGTATACAATTAGATACATGCAATACACAGTCTGTTTTTACATCCCTTCTTAAAACTCATCTTTTCTCCTTGGCTTTTGAAACCATGTGAGATTGTTTGATGGTATTGTTTTTATTCTATTGTTTTTATTTGGTAGTGATTTATTGTTCTTATTGTTTTTGTTGTTTTTAATTGTGCAAGTTTTTATGTTTTTTTCTAATCTATTCTTGTATTTTATTCTTTTATTTGGGTTTTATTTATTCTTCTGTACAGCCCTGTTTTCTTTTTTGTACAGTTCTGTCTTTTAGTCAATTCTGTATTTTATTCTTCTGCTTTGGTTTTAATTATTCTTCTGCACAGCACTTTGGTCTACTGCGGTTGTTTTAAAGTGCTTTACAAATAAAGCTGGACTGGATACACGGATAATCCACCGGGGGGGGGGGGGGATTTCGTTCACCAAAGGCCCTTCCAGTGACAATACGAGACTGTCATTATTGAGGAAGGAGGAAGAACTTTGCCAAATTTGAAAAGGAATCACCAGTTTGTTAGACATGTTTGTGTTATATTATGTTTTTGTTTGTTCAAAAATAATAATATTTGAGCATTGAGACTCGATGTATCAAATATGATACAAAATTGAAACTCATACATGGAAATTAATATTGGAAAAAAAAAATTGGGGTTGTTCAGAAGGACCAAAAAAGGCTCCAGTTTCAAAGAACTGGAATTTTCTGTTAATGATTTAATGGTTCAGGCTTTACAGGGTTAAGGATACATCAACCCCACACTGTGACTAAATAATGTGTATTTTCAGCCAATATTCACACACATAATGTTATGTTCAGACCAAACAACAAAACCAGCAGTGCACATACTTGCGTGAATACGATCATTGAAGCGTTTTGGAGCATTCTGTAAGATGCAAATACTTGTATATTCAAATATGTGGTCATCTGGTCTTTGATTGACAGCTCATGTAGTTCAACTTTGGAAGCTTCTGTTTATTGAACAAAGCATTTTTCCTGACAGCTCAATTTTGGTTGTGCTTTGGCAAGTGTTGTTTTAAGCCCTGTCCATACAAAGACAGTTTCGGTCATATCTGCAAAAGTTTTGTATCGGATAGGCCTTTCGTCCACACAAAACTGGCATTTTCAGTCACTGAAACTGCAACTTTTCATTTTGCGTCTTTGTCTGTGCGATCTAACTGCAACTTTTCTAGGATGATGATGTCACAGCCCCTCCTCTCTAACCTTTCACCCCAGAAGCAAGACGCCACTTCACAACAACAACAACAACAATAACAACAACAATGGTGGACTACAGACAGTTCGTGCTACAACAGCTATTGACCTGATTGGAAAAATTGAATCAAAATCTTTGGCTACTCTTTCATTACAATGAGCAACAAACAACCATAGCTAACAATATTCACTACATGCTCTTGGATCTACCACGGAGAGGGGCAACCAAGAGGACATACTGGATCAGACCCGGTAGAACCAAGCAAGCTTTATGTGCATGCTCCACGTCTTCTTGTCTTTTTTTTGCAAGAACATTACAACGCCACATACAGGCCTGGCATTTGTACTACACTGTTTTCAGTCGTTTTGTGTGGACGCAGATATTTCCTGAAACGACTCCATGTTTACAGAGCACTTTTTTGAAAATGACAAAGAAAAAGATCTGATAGGAAAAGATGCGGTTTGGTGTGAACATGGCCTTAATTTTTTCAATTAAGTTTTACCATTTTACCATGCAAGTAAGCTAACATTTAACATTAGCTCACATCTGACCTTTTGCGTTCAACAGCTCCACCATTTTCTTCAAAAACAGTCACTTCTGGCTCCAAATAACTAGTTCCACTCTATGGTCTGAGTAGTTTTGCATGTTTCGGTAACCTGCAATTGATGTGCATTAAAAAAGAACATTTTCAGAGACCAACCAATTGTACAAAACCTATGTATAATTAATTGGCTTTCTTTGAAGATTAAAAAAAAAAAGCAGAAAATTGGGAAAATTTTCCCCTTTTTTAAAATTTTTGTTGCAACCAAATCGCAAATCCTACATTTTCAGATTATACTATCAACTGAATTATACTTATTTCTCTTATAATAATGATTGTACTGTTAATTGTTCAATAGAAAAGATTCAAAACATCAATCTTTTTTCCCCTTTTTAATCATTTCAACAGTTTATCAGTACATTTAAGTTTCCATTTCATTGCGTCTGGTCTTTCCTGATTTCCTGGTCCATGTAGAATAACCCAAGCGCCTCCAGAGACTGCTTCAATCATTTCAACAAACAGAAAAGGAAATCAGTTAAACAAATCAAAGAAGAAATAAGCCCACCTGGAATATTTCTAATAAACAGTGGAAACAATAGCTCTACTGCTGCCTCGGTACAATGTGAAATCCTGACACTTTCAGTCCTCCCTAATCTGATTAATTCTGTTCTGAAGAAGTGAAGAAAAGCTGTGAAAACAAATGACACCAGTGTTCACATCAGTATTCGTTCACGACACCTTTCTTTCACAATATGCAGCAAAAAGTTATTGTAGCCTCCCTTGTTTATTTGATATATCTGACCTTTGACCTTTCTCCGACACTCTATGTCCCATAAGTTACAGCAGCTCTGTGTATGCATCAGCTGTCACCCGCTGCTTTTAGGGGCCTTCTAGACTAAACCATATTGGTCATAAAAAAAGGCAAAAGTAACAAAAAATTCAAGGCTTGTTTAACAAACGAATAAGCTTAATAATCCTTGTTTTGTAATAAATCTAAGACTGAGCTGAAGCTGAAGAGGAGTTAAAGAAAATGCAGTTTCATCCTTGTGTTACTGTTTTGTTTGCCATTTTCTGAGCAGATCATTTATTTTTATCCCCAGTTATTGGTGTATTATTGGAGATATTTCTACTAATTCTTACACCACCAACAAATGCATGTGCCTGAAGTGAATTAACAGCAAAAGGGTTATAAATTTATATTATTATGAAAAGAAATACTTCATACAATTTAGTGTGATTTACACATGTGAAAAGGAGCGGAAAGAATTTAAACATTATTAAATCTCACCCCTTTATTATAATACCACACGCTACGTCAATCTATAAGAATACATGTATATATGTTTATGTCACTCAATATAACAATTAGCATATATATAATTCAACTCATAATCTACTACATACGTGCTAAATATAAACCCATATGGGTGCTTCTATGAAACTAGGCCCTAAAAACAGGACATGGGGGCTAAAATTTCAAACCAGATGTGGACTCATGTTATGAAGCAAGTTTGGAAGCACTTTGGGTCTGTTTTAAAAAGAAATATTTACTGAGATAAAAGAGGAACTATTTTTCAGAAAAAAAACAAACATATTTTTATATTATTTCTATACAAGAATCCGCATGTAACATGTTAAAAAGGACACGAAAATTACCTGCTACTACTTTTTTTAATATCTTTTTCTTCTCTCACCGGTACATTTTGGGAATTGAATCAGTTATGTAAGGCAGAGTGTTTCATAAAAAATGACCACTGTTGCAAAATCACTCACGATTTATTTGTGTTTAACTGGGGAGGATCCGCATGTAACGCTAGTGGACACAATAGGTTACACACAAAACCTGGAATGAGACTGAGATTCATGAAAAACCCAGATGTCTAGATTAGAAAAACCATGAGGATCATCAAATTTAACAGTGTCTTTATTTATGGTGGTATATAAGACCATTTCAAGACAAGTGTTCCAGATCAAATGCAAATCATGTTGTTTGTACTAAAGGAGTAGAGTTTGCCTAACTAGAGAAGACTTGTGGCATTTACGCAATTATGGCCAAGTTGAAATAACTTAAAAAGATGCATGCAAATTGTTACATCAATTTTTTACGTTGAGCATCCTTTACGATGGACAGCATTTTTTAAGCAAAACTGAAACTTTTGTCCCCTACAGAGGACAAAAATGCATTGCTGGGTCTCAGGAGGTTAAGAATACTTTTATTTCATAGTTTTTACACTGTATGTCAGTAAATGCATGTTTCTGAGCTTCAAAAATTAAACGCACGGTGTCCAGATGAGTGGACATTTTTGTAACTCCATGAAAAATAGGTTCATAAAAAAAAAAAATCAATCGCATTGTTTTTTTTTCATGCCCAAAGAGGAATAAAAACACTCTGGAAAAAAATCTTGATTAAGGTTCTTATGATTCATGCATGAAATAGTTAAAGCAGTTTCATAGAAGCACACTGTAAAAAATGACTGTAGAATTAGCACCAAAAAGTTGTACAATTGCAACATAAAAAAACTGTAAGTGACAAAACAATGCAAAGTTGTTAATCTGAAAAGATTTTTGTGTCAACGATTAAATCAAATATAGCTGTAGTTCTTACAGGAAGAGTATGTGAACAAAACCAGATTTGTATGTAGAAATGATGTATTTCATTGTTTTTAGAAAATAAAACTGTAAATTGAAAAACATTGTGGTGCCGTTTAAATTACAAGACCATAATGTTGAAATAACGGCATGTTTTCTTTCTTTCTTTCTTTCTTTCTTTCTTTCTTTCTTTTTTTTTTTTTTTTATAAAAAAGCTATATAAAAAAAGTAAACATTTCAGAGTTTAACATTTTAAATTTGTAAATTAATGGGTTGGTAGAGTTGGTAGAGCGGCTCGTCCTATAACCAAAGGGTTGGTGGTTCGAATCCTGGCTCAGACTGTCTATATGTCAAAGTGTCCATGGAAGACACTGAAGACTAAATTGTTCCCAGTTGGACCTGGTGGCTTCGTAAAGTGCTTTGGACACCATGAAGGTGGAGAAAATGCAGTAAATAAGTGCAGTCCATTTAAATCTACATGTTAAAAGTGTTAAATCTACATGTTTAAACAGTTAAATCTACATGTTTAAAATGTTAAATCTACATGTTTAAAATGTTAAATCTACATGTTAAAAGTGTTAAATCTACATGTTTAAACAGTTAAATCTACATGTTTAAAATGTTAAATCTACATGTTTAAAATGTTAAATCTACATGTTAAAAGTGTTAAATCTACATGTTTAAACAGTTAAATCTACATGTTTCAAATGTTAAATCTACATGTTAAAAGTGTTAAATCTACATGTTTAAACAGTTAAATCTACATGTTTAAAATGTTAAATCTACATGTTGAAAGTGTTAAATCTACATGTTTAAACAGTTAAATCTACATGTTTAAAATGTTAAATCTGCATGTTATTCCGTAAATATGTTTACAGTTGGATGTGTTTTTTACAGTGTTGTTCTTGAAACCACAGCTGCCAGTTTTTTTCTGTAAAAACAACAGGACATTTTTTTTACAGTGCACCCATATAAATACAATATACAATGTTTGTTTGTTTTTTTTAATTCATACTATATATGATTCTGTCAGCTATTTTTTTTTTAATATCTGTAATCCACAACTCTATTAGTTTATATAAATACAAATGTACAAATATACAGTTGTTACCTACTTGAACTTTCAAGTTTGCACAGCGCTATAACACTGTCATGGTTTATAAATCCTGTAAATGGGGGATGAGAAAAGGCCACTAGGCTTTTTTGGATAGTTCTTCAAAAGCCCAGCTCTGTGTTTACAGGTTGGGAAAGGGCTGGGCTCAGGGATGTGGAGCCTGCAGTCTTTTACAACGTTGTCTTGTCTGTCACTTGACAGTTGACTGCCGTACCGCTATCCCCCCGCTTAGCAAACAGTCCTGTTATTTTTCCATTCGAAAAATCCCAGGGGTCACCACTGTGTCTGACTGTGTTCGCTGAAGCCAGATGGGGGTTTTCCTATAAACAAGTGTACAGGCAGTATTTATACAGACTGTGGCACCTGACGCCATAACACTTATGACACTCTGTTTAGTGGCCAAAGTTGCCATAAGTCACTTTGGAGAATTAAGTAAATATTTTCATTATGACCATGCCATTGTTTATTATAGAATGGCAAAAGTTCTAAATCTTGCCAAATCCTCTGTTAAAAAATCATTTAATAACAACTTGTCTGAAGTGAAGCGCCATGTACATAGAGCTGATTCCTTTTCTTTATTCCTAAGTCTATTTACTTTCAAACAAATCCAGAAACACCACCTGTTTGAGCAGCGGCGGAGCGAGGAGAGGCTCAGGTTCGAGCAGAACTTTACACAAACTGAAAACGTTGGTCCGCTTCCACCCATTTTCACCACATTCACAGCAGGGTAAAAGCATACCTCACCCCTGTTGAAATGCATGTTGCCTCTATTGCAAGGGTGTCAAACATGCGGCTCAGGAGCCAAATGCGGCCCGCCAAAGGGTCCAGTTCGGCCCCTGGGATGTTTTTGCCAAGTGCAAAAAATACAGTCTTGAATTGAATTAAGAGAAAAAAAATTAGCTCGAATTAAGGAAAAAATCTTGAATTAAGCCCAAAAAAAAATCTTCAGTTTAGTAAAAAAAATCTTCAATTAAGCCAAAAAAATCTCAAATTTAGCAAAAAGTCTTGAAGTAAGCCAAAAAAAAATTTTCAATTAAGTAAAAAAAAAAAAAGTCTTGAATTAAGCCAAAAAAAAAAAAAAAACTTCAATTAAGTAAAAAATAAATAAATCTTCCATTAAGCCAAAAAATCTCAAATTTAGCAAAAAATCTTCAATTAAGCAAAAAAAAAAAATCTTCAGTTCAGTCAAAAAAAAAATCTTGAATTAAGCCAAAAAAAAATCTTCAATTAAGTAAAAAAAAAAAATCTTCAATTGCGACAAAAAAATCTTCAATTGAGTTAAAAAAAATCTTGAATTAAGCCAAAAAAACCCTCTTCAGTTAAGTTAAAAAAATTCTTGAATTAAGCCAAAAAAGTCTTCAATTAAGTAAAAATAAAAACGTGAATTAGGCCAAAAAAACCCTCTTCAATTAAGTAAAAAAAAAAAAAAAAAAATATATATATATATATATTGAATTAAGCAAAAAAAACTTCTTCAATTAAGTTAAAAAAAATCTTGAATTAAGCAAAAAAAAAATCTTCAATTAAGTAAAAAAAAAATCTTGAAATAATACAAAAAACTCTTCAATGAAGTTAAAAAAAAATCTTGAATTAAGCCACAAAAACTCTTCAATTAAGTAAAAAAAAAAAAATCTTGAATTAAGCCAAAATAAAAAAATTTAGTATTAACAACTTAATTTTTTTTCTTTGTTTTAGTGCAAAAAATAACATTAAATTATGAAAATATTTACATTTCCAAACTATCCTGTAACACTAAAATGTGAATAACCTGAACAAATCTGACCAACCTGAAACGTCTAAAGAAAATTAAGCATAATTTGAACTCTTTTCTGCCTGTTCCTCAGTGTTTAGTGTCTTTGTAGATCTGACCCATAATGCACATGGACAAATGAGAAGTGGAGGCAGAATATTGTTAAAATTGCATAAATTTTCTCACATTTTCTAATTTAAATTTCAGTTTTTTCAGGTTTTTTTTTTTTTTTTGGAATAGTTTATAAAAGTAAGTTTTTTCATAATTTAATGTTGTTTTTTTTACACTAAAACAAAGACAAAACTTTGCAGTTGTCATTATTTATAGGTTATTCTGTTATTATTTTTCTGGTCCGGCCCACTGCAGATCAAATGTAGCTGAATATGGCCCCTGAACTAAAATGAGTTTGACACCCCTGTTCTATTGTGTCACCCATCGCAGATCCAGCCTCACATTCCTCTCTGCTAAGCATTATCATACCGCTGGATTAAAGCAGCGTGAGACACGAGGATGCACCGTATGTTTTTGGATACTGAAATTAGTGGAGATTACCGTTTGGCCTGATAATGGTGTGAGGAAGAGTTCAGTCTTTGATAAAAAGCCTTTGATAAAAGCATTCCATGTGACTCCAAAGTAAAGTGTGTGAGGAGTCATAAACAAGTGGACCTGTATTATTACTGCACTTAAGCCTGGATGGAAATAGCCAATTATTTTGCTCCCAACAAAATGTGCAAAACAAATGTTATTGAGGAGGAATTACCATAATGAGCTCAGCAGAAGGAACCCCCATATTGATTGCAACATAAATTTACAATCATCAGTGGAAATCCTGGACCGACCCCAGCATAAATATCACAGCCATGAAAGCCTCCCGTAAATTTGGCCGGGCTTCAGCTCAGCTGGTGGTCGACTGCAAACCCCAGAGAGTGTGAGACGAGAAGGAAAGAGACAAAAGCAAAGAAAACATGACACATGTCACCGCTCGGATTAATAAATTATCAACGAAACACAAACAGGGCTGATGAAGAAGATACGTTTGTGAATCGTTGGCACAAAATCTAAAAACCTAGAAATAGAAAGTCCAACGTAATTCAGTGAAATACTGCAATCTGTACTTAGCTCCAAGTAAAACAAAGCGACGGCTCAATTACAGTTAAGTTACTCATGAATGCCTCAAGAAATTCTGTAATGACACTGTTAGTGTTTAAATATACTATAATAGGAAGTAAACTACTAGTAACTAACAGCCCACCTCTGGGGTACGTGTCATTGAAAGCAGCTCCTGGATATTTTCCCTAACCACGTCATTGTCAAATGAAGATGAGATAAGTTTCTAAAGACTTTATGACCCTAGAAACACTTTATATCTTTCATATTCTATAAATAAGCACCAATTAAAGTCAAACTGCCTGGAGCAAATTACAACCTATAGCCTATAAACACTGATAAATGATCCTCTGTCCTTTTGGAGCTTTATGGAGAATCGCTTGTACTTGTTTAAGTCGACTGTCCCTCCATGACTCTTTGCTTATGGAGGGACTGATATACTGAGTCTGAAGCTAGCATTTAAGGCTAGTTAGCATCCAGTCAATAAAAAGAAGTATAGACTGCTGCTATTAATACACCTCCATCAGTGGTGATTTCTCACGGACTGACTCATAGAAATTAAATGGTTAAATATGTACAGTTGTGTTGACATTTCATTGACTACAAATGTGTTAGAAGAAGTTCATCTCACAGACGAGTTCGTTCAGAATCATCTTTATCACAAACCAGCAGACTCGATGTTGTTCACTTCTCATCCATTCCCGTTGTGCTGTTTTCTCATACGATCTCTGCTCAGTGCATTTGTCCGTAGACTGCGGGCGTCTCTGGGCTTCAATGGGACTGAGTGGAACAGTTTTTTTCATTGCCTCAAAACTGGACGGTAATTGGATAAATGACATGATGTTGTCCCGCCCCCAGACGGCAGGCATCTCTGGGGGTGAATGGAGCTGTGGGCGGAGCTCGGCCGGGCTGCACGCCAGAATCTCACGTGCTGATTGGATGATCAGTCGAAAGGCTGAAACCTGTTTGATTGACAGCTAGTTTGAGCTCTCCTCCTTCACTGACACAGTTCAGTTTAATACCGTCACACACTCTGCTGTGAAATCGAGAGAGAAACCACTACGAAATGACTTGTTCATTTCTTGCACTGTAAATAAAACACACTCATTGTGCTTCCTTGTTTCAATTTAACATAATTTCAGCGTTTTCTTGTTTCAGTTACATAATTTAATCATTTCTTGTTCGAGTTTAATATCGTTTTGTAGATAGTTAAATCAATCAAACTGTCGGCTAGGTCGGAGTGAAAGGAGCATCTCTTGTTTAAAAAGGCTGAAGTCTTACACCCACAACACAATGGGCCAAAGCAATCTGAGCAGCCCAGCTCTGCTGGACATTGAGAGGACACTGGTCCAGTCCCTGGAAAAGACGCCTACTTGGTACGATAAGGTCACTGAGCATTTTCTTAAAAAGGAACGGAGGGCCAAATTTATGTTTAAACAACTTGACAATTTTTTTGATGTAAGCCAACAATGAGCTTCCCCTGTCTGAAAGACGAGCAGCCACCACTGACCTCCATATGATGAAGTGCATACATTAGGTATTTACTTGCAAGTTCATGTTTTTTTTTTGCTAAGTACGTGTTTTTTTTTTTCTCTTTTTTGTGTTTAGTTTTTTATTTTTTTCTCTCTCTTTTTGATCCCTGGTGAGAGCAGGTGTTTCTGTACATTTTTGCGTTTTCACCCCATGTTAGCACCAGCTGTTAGTACTACACAACGACTGACCATTAAAGTTACCTACAAGGACAGAGAAAGTGAAAGGTCTTTTATCGTTTTCAACCTAGGCTGATCCTAAAAATTCCATGTGTAATACTAGTTATCTTGTGTTTTTTGTTGTGCAATAGCAAAAATCTATGCCACCCTCCTCAAGAAAAATAGGACCAATGACCCTGTAGCTTACCGGAACTTCCTATATGTTGAAATGGGGAAATTTTTCAAAGTGGCACCAAATCCAGAATCAGAGCCGGATCCAAATAATTTCACTAACTTTTGTTGACATCATCACAAAGAAGCTGTATACCAAGTTTGAAGGCAATCGGAATTGCAGTTTCAGAGAAGAAGATGACTGAAAGTTTTGTAACGGACCACAGACGATGACAGACGATGACAGACGATGCTGCTGGAGGCTGCATGACGACAATAGTTTACAGCCTATTGGCCGGTAAGCTAAAAACCCAGTCTATTCTAATTGGTCAATCATGGACAAAAAACCAGTCAGGTACCAACCACTGCTATATTTTTAAAAAATACAACTTGCTAAGCTTGGACAGCTTTTGTCATCTATGTTTTCTCCAGTTAATTTTTAAATGTACAAACAACTTAGCACCTGAATCACTCGGTCGATTTGTTAAGAGACAAAACAGCAATAGAGTCACCAGAAGCTCTTCAAACCTAAATAGCAAAATCCCATTCTGCAGGACAACTTTTGGACAGTCATCCTTCTCCTGTAAGAGTATTAAACTGTGGAACTCACTGCCATCAGAAATAGAAAAGCTTTAGATGTTCACCACCAGAACCAAAGCCTGGTTAAAGACAAAACCGAACTGTTCTCATCTGTAAATATTGTGTGGGAGAGTGAGTGAGCGAATGAATGCCTCATATCATATAAATGCAACACTGGATTATTGAATTGTATGGTATGATTGTTTTAAAGGATGTATATTTTATATTGCACTGCAATGTTGTGGAAGAGCCCAACCGGGGACTGGAGATGAGAATTAGCACAAGCTATAAACTCTATGCACCCCATCGACTGCAACTATGTTTGACTGCACTGTCCCTGTCAAAAAAATAAATAAACTAGAAAAGCACTTGGAAAGTGCAGACCTCTGCCAAGGCAGATCAGCCCCCCCACACACACACCAAAATGTAATCATTTTTTCCTTGTGCCAGTATCAACATTTCCTGAAAATTTCATCAAAATCCTTGGATAACTTTTTGAGTTATCTTGCTAACAGATAGACAAACAATAAAAAAATCCGAAACTGGTTCCAAACGAGCTTCTCTTGACAGTTAACATTATTTTCATTTGTGTCTGTGAAAACAGAATATGATAACTGTACATAGGACCACCATGTTTGTTTTCATCAACACCGACAGTCTCTGATTGACTCCGACCCCAACTTTTCTGTCCACTGCCAGTGCAGTTCATTACATGCATGCTTCTGTTTGCAAATTTTGGTCCACTAGCAAAAACTGCAATGAGAATGTGATCCGACCTAAAAGAGAAACTAAAGTCCGCATTCGATCCAAATGAAATAAGCGGACCAAAGGACTTTCCAGGTGTGAATACACCCGCAATTTACTCATTTCATAAGTTGTCAGAAAGGTGAACAATTTTCATACATAGAGTAATATACTTGCAAAATTATATACAGTGGTCCCTTGTTTATCGCAGAGGTTACGTTCTAAAAATAACCCGCAATAGGTGAAATCTGCGAAGTAGTCAGCTTTATTTTTTACAATTATTATATATGTTTTAAGGCTGTAAAACCCCTCACCACACACTTTAAACACTTTTCTCAGACAGGCATTAACATTTTCTCACATTTCTCTCTTGTTTAAACATTCTCAAAGTTCAAACCTTCGTAGGTTTTAAAAAATAAGTGCAGTATTATAGAATGAAACCAAAGATCAAAACCTGTTTTCAGGCCCAAACATTTGTTTGAGAAATAAAAATATAAACGTTTTCCTATAAATAAATATGATAGCTTTTAGAAATAACAAATTTAATTTTAATGATTAACCTGCCTTTTGGGTGCGACCACAGGTGCCTTTGTCGGTGCAGAACGTTTCATCGACATTGTGGGTTTTGTCGGGGAGAAAACTTGCAAACATAAAGCACTTCGGAGTCACACTGCTAATGATCGAACATTTATGTAAATTTGACCAGAAGAACGCATTCTGTACTGTACAGGAGACACGGCACGGAGAGGATTGATTGGCAATGGTCTACAGTCCCTTAGCCAATCAGGACGCAGAACACAATGCGTGGGTTCTCCCTTAGCCAATCAGGACGCAGAATACTATGCGCATTCATATGCTGTAAAAAAAAAAAAAAGCATGCAAAATTGCACAAAAAAAAATCCATGAAACAGCGAGGCTGTGAAAGGTGAACCGCGTTATAGTGAGGGACAACTGTATTTATATTTATTGACCCGCTCAATATATGAAGAGTCTTGACTAAGTAGTAGTGATTACACTGGGTTACAAAAAAATGTTTTTTGCAAGTTGTCTAGGTTTTTTCAACTGAATTAAGACCATTTTGCACCGCTAAATCCAAAAATGACATCTGTTTTTCTCAATCAGGTCAGGGTTTTTTGCTCATTTGATTTTGAAAATTTGATGCATGACTTGCATACCATGTGTGGCGCCCAAACTTCATCTTGGTCACTAAGTTTAATACCAAAATAAGATTGGTAAGCACACTTTATGAAACTTGTGACTTGATTCCTGTTAGGTACAATGGTGTATTCACTGCAGATGTAGCAGAATACGTCAGGCTTATTTTTGCAAGATCTTCTAATCGAAGCCATTTCATTCACCTGTAACATTAAAAAAAACACTAATCGTAAATTGGCAAAAGTAAAATCTTCAGAACTCGTTTATTGCAAGAAATATGAAAGAATTTTGTATCATATGATGTGAAAATGCCCATAAATGTAAGCAAAAATGTTGAAAAGCCAATATGTAACATAGTTCAGAAAGTTGACCTGATTGAGCAAAATTAATGTGATTTTTGTATTCAGCACACCAAAATTATCCTAAATCAGCTCAAAAAACTTAAACAATAAATTTGTTGTTGACCAGTGTTATCAATTAATATTCTTGATGGAAATGCTACGTGGCTTAAGACACATCATATAAAAACACTTTCATTTGATATCACAGGGTCTTTCTTTTTCCTGGAGTAGGAAAGTCCTGCATATTTCTGTGTCACACCACTACATCACTTACAAAATCTACAGCACAACATCTTTAAGTGTGACATCACACGAGCAAGTCCTGCGACCAATAACTTAAACACAGCCAGGTAGTAAAGATTAACATCCCAGAATGCAGAAGACATAAGAGGGGGTCGTAAACACACTGAGGTAAGTGACTGTCTACCTTTGCAGTCCCTCCTTAATCTGTGAGTCATTAGAGAGCAGACCAGATAATACACAAGCATTTGGAACCGCTGAAGAAATCAATAAGAGGACAATCGTTGAGTGGACGCCGCTATCAGCTCATCTCGGTGGCGGTCCAAGTGCCACGTGTCTTACATCTTATTGTGTTGACACAGAGATACAGCTCAGCGTTCATGGCGCGCTGCCTCAGATAGGATCAGACTATAACCTGGTTCTTTTGAAGACAGCCTCACTTAACTTCTCACTAATCTGTGTGTTTCCCCTCGGGCTCTCAGGTAAAGTTCATTCTCCTTTGTGTCGTAAAAACAGCAGATTCACAGATAAATTATTAAGCTAATATCCAACACGGACACCATTGTTGTCCCCTCATCTCTGAGGCGGCGTTGTCCATCTATTCCCAGTGGGTTTAAATCGTCAAAGTGGACCCATTCTGTCTTTGGGTGGGCTTTGAAGACCGGCCCATCAGTTAAGGGTTCATTAAAGAAGTTCCTCCTGATGCTCCACAGAGGAGTCTGGGTCTCTCGTAGCCTTTTAACAGACCATGATTTACTGTAGCTGTTGTCTTGTTTCTAAGGTAAATGAGTGGGTTTGTTATTGTTTTCCCAGACCGGTGTTTATGTACAGTATGTCGCGCAACCCCATTTTGTTCCTGTGACCACACCGCATGTAATCTGTGTGTCAAGATATGGTCTGAGTAGATGCAGTGTCTTCAGTATCAGTTCCTAGAAGAGGCCATGCAGATCCCAGGACTCTGCCAAAGCATCTTTCTTTGGCTTTGTACCACAGAAGATGCATCATTAAAACATTAACCCTTTAACCCCTGAGACATTATTCCGGCTAAATGTTCTACTGTGAATTTGTACAAGTGTCATAAAAGCTGCGGTGAGTATGTGCTTGTGTTCCTTTCCTTAAGTGGTTTTACTTTTACTGTGTTTTAGGGTCAAAACAGGGTGGAATAACAGAAAAAGGCAGAGAGAGGAATTGAAGTTTGACAGGTTTTTACTAAATAAGGCACTTAGAATGTTCATCGCAGGTGTCAAACATGCGGCCTGGGGGCCAAATCAGGCCCGCCAAAGGGTCCAATCCGGCCCTTGGGATGAATTTGTGAAATGCAAAATTACACAGAAGATATTAACAATTAAGAATGTTAAAATCATGTTAGGTCAATTCAATCTAAAGTGGGTCAGAACCAGTAAAATACTATCATAATAACCTGTAAATAATGAAAACTGCACATATTTCTCTTTGTTTTACTGTAAAAAAAACAAAACAAAAGCAGTTAAATTAGACAAAAATGTTTACATTTACAGACTAACCCTTTACAAAAAAAGTGAATAACCTGAACAAATATGAACAACCTTAAATATCTTAATAGAAGTATGTGGAGTTTTATTAATATTCTGCCTGTTATTAAATATTTTGTGTATTTGTAGATCCATTGTGATCTGTAAGTTGTAATAGAACAGAATAGAAGAATAGAACAGAATGTCTTTATTGTCATTGTACAGGTACAACGAAATTAAAAGCGTGCAATTGCCCTAGGTACCATTAAAAAAAAGTAAAAATAATGCATATAAAAGAGTAAAAAAACTAAAATATAAAAGAAAAACCCTGACGGCATAAATATATAAAAAAAATTTAAAAAAATAGCAGCATAAAAAAGAGTGTTACTAGAAGTATAAAAGACATATAAAACACATAATCCACATGTATAGATGATAAAATAAGACATAATATTGTTAAAATTGCACTTATTTTCTTAAGAATTTTCAGGGTGTTTATATTTGTTCGTGTTATGTTCAAATACAGTTGTAGATGTAAACATTTTCATTACAGAATCTTCCTTTTTTCACTCAAAAACACAGAAAACTTTGGAGTTGATATTATTCATAAGTTCTCATGCTATTATTTATATTATTTGACTGGTCCGGCCCACTTTAGATCATATTAGGCTGAATGTGGCCCCTGAACTAACATGAGTTTGACAGCCCTGATGTACATCAATAAGAGATTTAGGACGTTAAACATGAACTATGAACTGGAACACACTGAACAACAACAAAGATTTGAATTTTGGCCCAGTAGTTTTTGTTTTGGGGCTCTTTTTTTCAGTCTAGCTGCTTTTTGGCACCTGGTTGAACTCCAAAAAACAGTTACACGGTCAAAATTTGGTACAAACATGGTAAAAAAATAAAGGAAACAACACTGGAAACAACAGTAAAAACAAAAAAAACCACAAAGACAATGGTGTAACCCCCCCAAAAAAACCTGTCTATTTTTAAAGCAAGTCAGTCTCACTCACTGCTCTGTTTTCTCCCCCATTCCACAGGTGCACTGCAAAAATCAAAATCTTACCAAGTGGATTTTTCTCATTTTTAGTCAAAATATCTCATCACACTTAAAATAAGACATAATCACCTAAAGAGTAACTTTTCAGTAATTGCTTTTCCATCGGACATCTGCGCAAAACTTTACTGATATTTACTAAATGTCAAAAAAACAGAAGTGCATAATGTTGGTTTTTCCATTAAATCACAAATGCAATGATTTGTTTATTTATTATCGCGAGATGACACAAGAAGTCATTCCATAAACATGGCGACGAATGTAAATATGGTGTCGATTTACAGATATATTCATTATTATTATATATTACCCCTCTATCTCGTACTAAATTAAAAATAATTGGGTTTCCTGGTGTGTCCACACATTTCTTCTTCTTCTTCACTTGTTCTAATGTTCATCAACATCCAGTTTTTTAATTCACCTGACTCTAGTTGTGAAAAAAGGTCTTTCCATTACCGTTTTGCATGATATACCATTTGCACTACGCCTGAAAAACCACCTCTTGCCAGCGCAAAAACTTTTAATCAAAAAATGAGACTTTTGGTGAAATTGTTGTTTTTCCATTAGGTACATTTTTATGTGCAAGTTATATTTGGTAAAAGAAAAAAAATAAATAAATAAAAAATGGGCGACACAGTGGCGAAGTGGTTAGCACTCATGCCTTACAGCAAGAAGGTCATGGGTTTGATTCCAACACCAGTCGACAGGGGGTGGGACCTTTCTGTGTGGAGTTTGCATGTTCTCCCCGTGTCTGCGTGGGTTCTCTCCAGGTACTCTGGCTTCTTCCCACCATCCAAAGACATGCACTGATAGGTTAATTGGTTAATCTAAATTGCCCATAGGTGTGAATGTGAGAGTGATTGTTTGTCTCTATATGTTCAGCCCTGTGATGAACTGGTGACATGTCCAGGGTGTACCCCGCCTTCGCCCGTAAGTAGCTGGAAAAGGCTCCAAGCAACCCCCGTGACCCTGGTGAGGATAAAGTGGGTTCAGAAAATGAATGAATGAATGAATTAATAAATTATGAAAATACTCACTTTTGTAAACTTTTCAAACAAAAAAGATGTGAATAACCTGAAAAAACTGAAATTTCTTAAGAAAAATAAGGGCAGTTTTAACAATATTATCATTTCTACATGTGCATTATGGATCAAATCTACAAAGACACTAAACACTGAGGAACAGGCAGGAAATAGTTAAAATTGTGCTTAATTTTCTTTAGACATTTCAGGTTGTTCATATTTGTTCAGGTTATTCACATTTTATTGTTACAGGATAGTTTGTAAATGTAAATATTTTCATAATTTAATGTTATTTTTTGCACTAAAACTAAGAAAAAATTTGAAGTTGTCAATTCAAAATTTTTTTTGCTTAATTCAAGATGTTTTGCTAAATTTAAGATTTTTTTTTTTTTTTTTCTGCTTAATTCACAGGTGTCAAACATGTGGCCCGGGGGCCAAATCTGGCCCGCCAAAGGGTCCAGTCTGGCCCACGGGATGAATTTGTGAAAAACTGGAAAAATTACACTGAAGATATTAACAATCAATGGTGTCAAAATCATTTTAATTCAGGTTTCACATACAGACACATACAGTCCAATTAGATGTCTAGTGGGTCAGAACCAGTAAAATATTATCATAATAACCTATAAATATGACAACCCCAAATTTTCTTTGTTTTTTTGGTGTAAAAAAAAAAAAAAGTAAAATTACATGAAAATGTTTACATTACCAAACTATACATTTGCAAAAAATGTGAATTACCTGAACAAATATGAACAAACGCAAATGTCTTAAGAAAAGTAAATGCAATTTGACCAATATTCTGCCTGTTACTAAATGTTTTGTGCGATTGTGTGTAAACATGTGTAAATGATAAACTGATAAACCGAGGCAGAATGTTATTAAAATTGCACTTGTTTTTCTTAAGACAATTCAAGTTGTTCAGGTTATTCAGATTTTTAAGGAAACGTTGTAGATGTAAACCTGATCAGAATGTAATTTTACTTTTTTCACTGTTAGTATTTTACTGGTTCGGCCCATTTGACATCAAATTGGGCTGAATGTGGCCCTCGAATTAAGATGAGTTTGACACCCCTGTTTTTTTTTTACTTAAGTGTAGATTTTTTTTTTCTTAATTCAACATTTTTTCCTTAATTCAAGCAACTTTTTTTTTTTTTTTTGCGTAATTCAATTCAAGACTGTGGAATTTTTGACTTTGCAAATTCATCCCAGGGGCCGGATTGGAACCTTTAGCGGGCCACATTTGGCCCCCGGGCCATTTGTTTGAGACCCCTGGGTTAAAGGGTTAAAGAGTATATCCTGTGAAGGCTTACAGATAACACTTCGAGCATGAAAGACAAGAGCTGACGGTGACCGAAGAATGCCGGAAACCTGGACAAAGCTGCCGTAGGTTTATTGAAGAAGTTTTTGGTTTTGGCCAGACTTTACAAATGCTGGCAGAGCAGCCTGTGAAGAACGGTGAGCTGCCTTTGGCCCACATATGGCTGCCAGATTAGCCTATTTTAACAGCGGAGAACCATGTTGAATCAGCCACATTTGGGTTAGTTTTGGGTCATGGGTTCGGCTCAGTTTGGCAGGTTCAGCTCTGTCATTCATCATGAGTCTAAATCACCAAATAGACTCGTATTCCACATCAAAGACGGGAAAGAAATCAGTTTTGGTGGCTTTATGTCTCGACGTGTGATCAGTGGGTGTTTGTTTGGTTTTATATATATATGACAAAAAGTGTTCAGGGCCCAAAGGTAACACTGTGCTGCCATGACCTACCAGCCTGGCTTTGAACACTACTGAACATATTAGACTGTAATACTCCAACAACTGACTTCCATTAAACTTCCCTTTAGAAATAGTGAGCCAATGTGATTTTTTTTTTTTTTTTTTTTTTTTTTTTAAATCATTCTGGTCTCATTTGCTTTATTTGGACCCTGTGTTGGTTTTCCCCAAAATTATTCTCCAGTTGGTCAGAATTAAAGCTTGGATGTCTGCTGTGTCACTGACAGGATTCTCACATAAATGTTTCCTGATGTTGACCAGGACGTAATTGTTCAGTATTTGGAGTTAACTTTTATCAAACACAACCGCATTTGTTTAAATATAAGCTTTGTTAATGGCGCTGTGTCATTTAGAATTAGGTCAGTATTTGTTGTTGTTGGACGACTGATGTTTGTTACTGTTGTTTGCTCTTTTATCTACTCCTGTAAACCAAGTGTCCCGGAAACATGTCACAGGAAACGTGATTTCATGAATTACGTAAATATACATGTCACTTTTAATTGGTGTGATATCTGTACGTATTATAAGTTTTCTGCCTGTTCACACTGCGTCAAATACTATGTGATTAGCGCAGGGGTGTCAAACTCATTTTAGTTCAGGGGCCACATTCAGCCTAATATGATCTAAAGTGGGCCGGACCAGTAAAATAATATAATTTTCATTTCATTTATTTATTTGTATCAGACAAGTAAATAATTACAGTCCATAGAGTATAATAAACATTTAAAAAAAAAAAAAAATAAAATAATAATATAAACAATAGGATAAGAACTTTTGAGTGTAAAAAGTAAATTTTGTAATGAAAATGTTTATATCCACAAATTGTACTTGAACACAACATGAACAAATACGAACAAGCTGAAAATTCTTTAGTAAAATAAGTACAATGTTAACAATATTACGCCTTAGTTTATCATTTATACATATGAATGACAACTTACAGATCACAGTGGATCTACAAATACACAAAACATTAAATAACAGGGAGAATATTATTAAAATTCCACATACCTCTCTTAAGAGATTTCGGGTTTTTCACTTTTTTTTTTTTTTTTTTTTTTTTAAATGTCCACTGTGCCAAACCAGTTCGACTCGGCTTGGCTCGTCTCCCGTTGTTGTGCACCTCATTTCCTTTCCCCTACCTTCAGAAATTTATATTTGGGTACGACGTTTGTTGCCCACACCGGAACCAGAACTGGGTCCGGCGTTCACTCTGCCACTACATTCACAAGCGTCGCTAAGTAGCGTATCAAATACGTGACATTCCTGTAAATGAATCACATGCTGTGGACAAATGTTTGAGCAGATTGGAGGGATTCCACTCTTTAGAAGACATGGAAGCTTTGACAGTGTTCCAGTGGCCCTGGTGTTCTCTTTTTAGACCGTTTCTGCCTCAACGCCATGTTGGCTACGTTCTGACCAAAACAATGCACATGAACACATCTAAAACAAAAGATATGATTATCGATTTTAGGAAAAAACAGGACATGCACAGAGTCACTTTAATTAAAGGTCAGACTATAGAGCAAGTGCAATCATACAAATACCTTGGGACGATAATTGATGAAAAACTGAGTTTTAATGAAAACTGTAGATCTGTGTGTAAAAAGGGTCATCAGCGCCTCCACTGCCTTAGGAAACTGGCACACTTCCACATTGACCGAACCATTTTAACTTTGTTTTATCGTTCTTTTATTGAGTCTGTTTTATCTTTTTGCCTGGTGGCGTGGTTCAGTCAGACCTCAGTTGCAGAGAGAAACTCACTAAATCAAATAGTGAGATGGTCCAGTCGCCTGATTGGTGAGTCCCAGTCTTGTCCCGCCTCCCTGTACATTAAACAGGTACAGAGGGTGGCTTCATCAGTGCTTAATAATGACTCCCATCCTTTACGAGGTGAATTTCAACTCCTTTCCTCTGGACGGAGGTTCTTAGTCCCAAGGTGCAGGACACAGCGTTATAAAAATAGCTTTGTTCCTGTCGCCGTCACTGAGCTCAATAAGAAATAGTGACATTGCACTTTACTAACTTATTTAGTTATTTTTTCCATTTCTTTGCTCTATTTATTATTACTGTGACTTCAAATTTTTAAATTTTTAAATTTTATGTTCTTATCCTGGTTTTTATCCCAGATTGTTTTTATTTTATCTTTTGTGGTTTTTATTGTGTTTTATTGCATCTTGTTTTTATTTATTTGATCTTATTTATTTTATTCTTTTACCTATCCATGCTGCTATACAGAGGAATGGTGGAACACTGAGCACTTTTGGTCCTGTCTGTAAGCGTGATCAAGTGCCTGTCTTGCATGTTCAATGTATGTGTTGTTGTAATGCCAAGGCAATCACCTAGACTGCAAAACAAATCTACCTACGGGTATAAATAACCTTGACCTTGATGCAGCGTACGCGTGACGTCATCACGCATGCGCAACTAAGGCAGAATCGATAAGCATAATCGTTAAGCAGGCAGACAAACAATTCCAAGGAATCAAGTTACTGTGATCCAGTTCTTAAAAAGAACCGGTTCTCGATTCCCATCCCTAATGACTGTGGGCCGTCTGTTCTTTGGCCACACCTCTTAAGGGTGTGGCTTGACATTTTAGAAGAACGGCCTCAGTAGGTGTGTAGTCTCTTCCTCTGCCTGATCAGCCTGCTGACTGCATGGCCAACACAATGGTTTTGTTTGGTTTGTTCCATGGTTTTGTTTGGTTCACACACACTGACCTCACTCACCCAAACATGCATCACAGATATCTACCATCTACATGCTGCATTTTAAATTGCATTTAGTTAAATAAAGTAATTTTCTTTGTTTAGGGAAATAGGTGTATCGTCTTTTGTGGCATTCATTGAGCCAAGTTCGTCATCTCCACCTTCTCACCCATCCATCATCCATCCATTGAGGACCTAACTGCTTTTAGCTTGTACTGAGTTATTGACTGCTGTTTTGAGTAGAAATTGGGGATTTTGCCCAGTTTGATCAATGGTGGGCTGGGATTACATCCAGAATCTGGTCAGCTGAAAGTCACGGTCCAGACAATGTTTTGTAAGTCACTTAGGAGCCGATCAGATCTGGACTCCTATCTACAGTATTCCTAAAATATCAAAGAGTAGATCTGTGGTTCAAAGCAAATCTGATTTACAGATTATTCACCCATGTACCATGACCAAGTAATACGTTCTGTACCGCTTCTCTGGAAAATGTTAACTTGTTATCGACTTTTGCCAAGGTGTGCTTTTGCATTACATTACATTTAGGCAATTAGGTAACTGGCAACTTTCAAATACATTTTTCTCTGCATTTTTCCTATGCAATTTATCCCCATTTATTATATTATTGTCCTCCTGCGTTTTGCATTATTCAGTGAAAAGCTGGTATTTTCCCATTTTTAACCCATAAAGACCCAAACATCCACCAGTGACCAAAATCATTCACTGATCTAAAATGTTTAATACCTGTTGATGCACTAATCCAAGCAATGTGAGAAAATAATTGGTGTAATGACGTTCAGAGGCTCCGTAGTGAATGTGGAAACACCGTCATCTTCTACAACGTTGATTCACCAGTAAAACCCATGGAGTTGGATCAATGACAGCGGATGGAGACACTTGGTTTTTGTTCAGTTAATGATAGATTTTACTGCAAATGTCACTTTTTCTTCAATTTTCTCTGTTTTTGACATAATAACCCTGAACTTTAATCTGAGCTTTTATGGACTGTCTGTATGATCAGTCAATTAAATGTAGGAAAATACCTAATTTTTACTTAAAAATGCAAAATACTGAGTATAATATTAGAATAATTGGTGATAAATCTCCTCAGAAACATTAAAAATAGAGAAAAAATCATATGGGAACTGCCACAAAAGTAGCACTGGGTCTTTAATTTACTGAACAGGCAGATGTTCATAAAATTTTAGAGTAAATTCAGAGGTTGTTGAATCAATGTTCCAGAAGATGATGGGTTCCACGTTAAATGAAGAGCCTCTGAACATCCAGAAAGACACATCTGATGCTGCCAAAAGCTGAGAAACTGTATTTTACCAGAATTATTTCAATGTACTGGTAGGATTAGTGGTTGAAAAGTTATTACCCTACCCCCTGAAGGGGAGGCAAGGGGTATTGTTTTTGGTTTGGTTTGTTTCTTTGTTTTTTACTTTGTTAACACTCTAGCAGCAAAACTGTTGGTTGAATTCATACTAAATTGGGTTTATAGATTTCCAGTGACCCAGAACAGATGTCATTACATTTTGGGAAAAGTAGGTTAAAGTTCAAATTTTTTTAATGAATTTTTAAATCTTTTTTTTTACCCATTTATTTATAATGGGCAAAATTTCACAAATATAAAAACATTCATTTTGTTTCCATTTACTTCAAACTTGGCACATATATAGAGGCAGTTGACATGCTGACATCAGCACACGCATAGACATGATGACATCAGCTCGATCCATGCTGAAATAAGATACAATACGTGTGAGGGGCGGGGTTTATTGTGCCTGGCACCACTTGTTAAACATTGCAGTAGATGCTGTTGGTCACCAGCTGGTTAATAAAGGGTTAAATATCAGTACTGTGCTGATAGTTAGTAGACAGACCTTGTGCTGTAAGCAAAATGGGGGAGAAACAGAACAGAACAACAATTTCATTGCTGTTGCAGATGTGACCAATATTATAGGAACAAAAAAAATAGACCGCTTATATATAATATTCATACTTTTCACACAGTTTAAATCACGTTTTATTTTTATTTTAAAGGTGGGGTCCGAGATCTTAGAAAAACGGTTTGAGCAAGCTACATTTTGAAAATTCTCAGTTCAAAATTCCAAACCCCTTTCTTCAGACATCTCCCCGAAGCCACGCCTCCAGAGTACTGGCACACGCAATGCTTGTTCCCGAGGGTTTCATGAGCACTACACAGCAACAATTCACCAGCTGAGGCTCTGCTCCATCCCCGGCTCCATCCCCGGCTCCGTCCCCGTACGGCCCCAACTCGGGTTCCAACGCCGGCTACAGCCCTGACCCCGGCTGAGGCTCTGTCCCCAGCTACAGCCTCAGCCCAGGCTCCAACCACAGCTGAGGCTCTGGCTCATGGATCCATACATACCTCATTCAGTCTCCTCCACCCCCTAACCCCCCGCTCTTACAGAACAGCCCCAGTTCATATCTATATGACTAAAGGTGGCCTTACACTGTGCGATTTTAGAGATGATTTCTCACTCGTGCGACTATTTCTGAGATCGGGCCAGATGTGCCGCTAATCGTGTGTCGTGCTTCGTGCAGTGTACATGGGGTAAGGAGAAGCGATTAACACCTCATGACCACCTCACGACCAGCAATCGTGTGTTCGCAAGGAATACGGAGCTGTTTGAAATCCTGCTCGCTCCTCGTGAGGGTATCGCACTGTCAAAGCAGTGCCACGAGCCCATGGGCCTCAAATTCTCACACTGTGCATGCGCGAACACAGAAGCGTACAGTAGCGTACAAGCTAACAGTAGCTGGCTATTGGCCTAGTGCAGTTTAGCTTTTGCAGCTTCCCTCTAGTTCCCGCTGTAGGATTGACAGCCCATACTGTCCACGTCTGGACAAACAATTCCTGCACCAAATACGTCATCGTCTTCTTTTTTGATTCCCCGCAGATAATGGCATATATTGCCAAAGTGGCTCGTTGGTTTTTGTTTAGCACTACCATTTCGTGACTCACGCCAATACACAATCGTCTACGCACTTTTACGGATTCCTTGGTACTTTAACGTTGTATTTCTGGATACAACACTGGAATGTGTGGTGCATCCTCTGGTGTATGGTCCTACAGTGTGAGCAGTCAGGTCGCATACGAGCATCAGTCCATACAGTGTGAGAACATGAATCTTGAGCCTGACTTTATGACTGATTCGCACAGTTTGAGATGGAGCTGCGTGCAACGATCGAAATAATTGCACAGTGTATAGCCACCTTAACGTTACATTTCCTAGTGATTTATGTTAGTGACTAAACAGTTTGCCGGTGAACTTTCCATCCCTAAATAGCTTATATAGCCAAGCTCTGGCTCTGGCTTCGCTTCCTGTACAAGTGCTCCAAGCCTCTCAGAACACACGATTCATGCTCGAAGAGGGGTATGCGCAGAAGGTAGGGTGGCCAGGTGTCCCGCTTTGTGCGGAACTGCACAGCATTATGACTATTTCTTCCACGTCCCGCAAATTGAGACCATTTGGTTGGCTCTGGCTCTCCAAAGTGCAGGACAGTCGACTTTCTCTAAAAATGACTTTCATTTTATAGCGGAGACAGCGCTATCACCATTGGCTGTGTCTGCTGTCAATCAACCAACATACCTGTGGGGTCAGGAGTCCATCAACCTGTCACCGGCGTCCTCCTGAGCTCCGCCCACTGGCACACAGAAAACAAAGGCCTCAGACACCTGCATGCAAATATTGTCGGAAACCATGGAAACTCCGCGCAAAAAAAAGAAGATGCAGCTACAGAAAAGAATGGGAAAATGTTTATATATGGGTGAAAGTGGTGGGGGATGATTCACAGAGGGCATTCTGCGAACTTTGTCAAACTTATTTCTCTATTGCGCATGGAGGCAAGTACAACCTGAAGCAACACACTGTATGTATATGATGTTTGGTCAGATTTGATCCATATTCCCTTTTACTTATTTTTAAGTTTGGAGTTTGGACTGAGAGACTTGAGGTGACAAAATATGCTTTTTGTTTTGTTTTTCCAAGCAAAAAAAGTTGTTGAAACCTGTGCAAAAAAAAGCAAAAAATAAATGCCCAGTGCAAAAATATGCATACTGTGTGCAATCAAATTAAATTGTTGTTATTCATATTTATTAGCTCGACAATACGATGCACATTGTTTAAAAATCTAGACTTTGTTCCAGCATTATAGTTACGTGTCCCACATTGTCCCACACAAACACACCCCTTGTCCCACAAGTGGCACCTGGTCACCCTAGCAGAGTGAGGAAGGGGGGAGGGGTGAATAACAGTTGAGTTTGATAGATATATCACTGTTCAGTCATTTTGGTTGGGTGCTCAAAACGATTGGATGGTGTTTTTTCAGTCCTGTCCGTTCCACAGGTGACTAATTTTTTTTAATTTTTGTGTTAGAGCATTTAATTAATTAGTTGTAATCAGGGTGTGAAGGGGATTTTAAGCAATATAGTAAAAAAAACGCTCCAGGAAAACATCTCAGACCCCACCTTTAACTGGAAATTAGAGCTTCAACAATTCCAAGAACTAGTATAAGAAAAGCAAGTTGCAGTCTTTGCTTATTCACTTTACTTTGACGTATGAACAAGAGACGCTGCAAATCACCACAGTTGACAGTCTGGGCTCAGAGAAGTTTAACATTTTACCTGAAAAATGACAAACAATTAGACAATATTTTAAAAAGTTGACATCTTTTTTGTCCATTAATGAATCATTGCAGCTCTAACTCGTAACTACAGCTATCAGAAAGATGTAGAACAGTAAAAGGTTCAATGTTTGACTCAGAAATTGTGCTTAAGTTCAGTACGTATTTGGGTAACACTTTATAATAAGTACACACTATGAAGCATTAGTTAAGCATTAACAAATACTGTATTCATCATTTATAAAGCATATTTCTGACATGTATACTCATTAATATATGGTTTATAAGCACAGCTATGATGGTTTTACTCATCATTCATAAGCTCATCTACAATGTGCTTTGTGATTGTATTTTCATACTTTATAAATTATGGATTCAGCATTTAAAAATTTCGTATTGCATCACTTACAAACCAGTTATAACATGCATTTATGCTTGCATATACACTATTCAGACATGTACTAGTTAGTGGGTATGTGAATATGTTAGTGGGTATTTCATACTAAATCACACATTTATTTTCCAATAGCTGTCCCATAAACAGTTATTAATACAGGAATTCATTATTTCAGGTAGTTATAAAGCACTTACTACTCATTAATTAAGTCTATGGTTTGAGCTCATCTAAAGTGTGCACTATCTATGCCACATAAAGTATTCACAAATGAGATTTAAAGTTGGCAAGGGCTAAAGACTCACAAAAGTTTCAGTTATTCTAACAAAGGAAAGATAAAGCACATGGGATTATCAAACAAACTTCATGATTGAACGATGAATGATTACGCATGATGAGTAAAACATTTATAACTGTGCTTATAAACCATATACTAATGAGTATTCATTTCAGAAATATCCTTTAACCCTTTCATGCATATTGGTCACTCCAGTGGACAGTTATTCTACAGCTGTTCTCTTGTTTATTCCTGGGTTTTGTTGTTTTAGTTCCATATCAGCCAACATAGCACCATCCCATAATACACAGACATTCATACCGTTACTGTCACTTTATATTCTTGATAAACCTGATCTGCAGTGACATGTTTGAGTGGAAATCAATTGCTAATTGTTTTTAGACTGTAATTAACAGTTTTCTTTTTTTTTTTTTTTTTTTTTTTTTAATATTATCTCCATGAAGTAAGAACTAGTATTAGAATATGTTAAAATGTGAGAAAACATCAGATGAGCTGCATAAAAATGTTTTTATTTCATTGTTTTCACACAGTTTATCACTTTCTGATATTGCAATTTAGATTTGTGTTTCTTTGATTCAAAAATTAAACAAATAGTGTCCAGCTTAATGGTCATTTATGTGACTCCAAAAAAAAAAAAAAAAAAAAAAAGGTTCATTAAAAGACATTCAATCGCATTGTTATTTTCATGCCTAAAGAGGAATAAAAACACCCAGATAAAAAATCTTGACTAAGGTTCTCATAATTCATGCATGAAAGGGTTAAAATAATGAATACAGTATTTGTTAATGCTTAACTAATGCTTCATAGTGTGTACTTATTATAAAGTGTTACCTGTATTTGCACATTCTTCTTAATACTAAAACTATAACGCATCAAAATATGATAAAGAGCCTTCCAAAACTCTATACTCGACAATATCTTAACCCACTGAAAACTCTCTGTTTTATGAAACGTATGGGGGTTTCATTGTTCTATAAGCATGTAAGTGCTTCTCCAAACAGAGCTTATTAAAGAAAACACAAATGTATGTTTGTGGTGCCGTATGGTGCAGGCCACAGGAGGAGATGTACTGGACTGGACTATAGAGCGTATACACGATGCAGCCAACACTTTGGCTCATCTGGGATCTGAGTAAGAGGCTCATTTTTCACATCGACACCTTGTGGGGGCTCTGTAAGCTACTGAATCCACAGAGTCGATGTGTTTAATATTTGTCCAGGAGGTAAGAAGGTCTGCTCTTTGTAAATGGTGTAAATTGATAAGTTGGCAGCGGCCGAGGATAGTGGCGGCTGATGGAGAGACGCATCCGTGAGGTTGAAAGTGGGCTTAGAGCTCTGTAAACAAACAGACACGCGCTCTGCCGTCTGCCCGAGCCGAGATGGACCTCTGAAAAGAAACAATGCAAAATCTGGAACTGGTGTTGTATTCTGCAAACACTAACATGGCTTCACTCCAGCTCCCGGCACCGCACAGGACTTTAGAAATGCAAACATTCAAATGACTGTTTGCTGTGTCTTTCATGCAAGTTCAAACTCAATTAATGTTCTCAAACTGTTACGGCTCAATAAGACTGTAGTCGGAGTGGAGTGGAGCGGCCCCGGCTGCACAGATCCGGCATGTTCTCTCATTGTGTGTCCTTGTCTTCCAAAGGGGACTCGAGGTGACCTGAGAAAACATGTGCTACACAGGGGAGTGAAGCCCGGGCCATGAATACACTGAAATGCACCGAGGTGTGTGTTAACGGCCAAGAAGACCAGCGCTGTCCTGGACCCCTGTGCGGGGTTAACCGGGGTCATGGTGACCCCGTAGAGCCGACGGAGACGAGGAATCGCCCACTGAAGAAGCAGCCGCCGTCACCAGAGGCGGAGAAAGGTAAGTTCAGCTCACATTTATTTTCTTTTATCCTAAATGAAAGCAGGAGATCGCTCTTCAAACAATCCACTGCACGTTTTCACACCAGCTTCTACACATTAGTGACTTTTTTGCGTGTGTTTTAACCCATAAAGACCCAGTGCTACTTTAGTGGAGGTTTTTTACTCTATATTTAACTTTTCATAAGTGATTTAGCACCATTTATTATAATATTAGCCTATGTGTTTTGTGTTTTTTTTCAGTGTAAATCATATACTTTCCTATATTGAATTTACTGATGATAGATAGATAGATAGATAGATAGATAGATAGATAGATAGATAGATAGATAGATAGATAGATAGATAGATAGATAGATAGATAGATAGATAGATAGATAGATAGATAGATAGATAGATAGATAGATAGATAGATAGATAGATAGATAGATAGATAGATAGAAGCAGCAGAGAAAATTGCAAAAAAAACCCAAAAAAAAACTACAAAATTTGGGAAAAAATGGAGAGAAATGCACAAACATAAGCAGCAAAATCTATGAAAAATGAACAAAAATAAGTACAAATAAGTACCATAATGAACAAAAAGAGCACCGTAATTAACAAAATGAATAAAAATAACAAATATACACAACAAAATGAGTAAAAACATGAACAAAATATTCAAGAAAGTGATGAAAAGTTAAAAAAAAACAAACAAAAAACAAATAAGCAACACAGTGAAAAAGCACAAAATAATGAAGTCAGATAGATAGATTTATTTTTTTAATGTAATATTTTATAAATTTGTTTCCTTAAATATAAATTTGTTTTCACATTTGCCAATTCGTTTTATCAAATGTAAACTTATTTTCAAAATGTTGGTAGATTTTTTTCTTTTTTTTTTGCTTAATTCAAGATTTTTTTGCTTAGTTCAAGCAAAAAAATTCTGCCAATGGAACAAATGAAAATTATCTCCGTAAGATTTCTAGAAATAAGATTTTCAAGATTTATGATCCAAAATGAGTTGTTATATCTCACTGAAAAGTTACTATTTAGGTGATTGTCTTATTTTAAGTGTGATGAGATATTTTGAGATAGATAGATAGATAGATAGATAGATAGATAGATAGATAGATAGATAGATAGATAGATAGATAGATAGATAGATAGATAGATAGATAGATAGATAGATAGATAGATAGATAGATAGATAGATAGATAGATTATTTTATTTGTAAACTGAAACTGTGGTGGGCAAAGCACCGATATTTTGTTTAATAAAGTACTGATGGTGCATTTATTGAATGACAATAAAGTAAGTCTGAAGTCCATATGTGGCTCCTTAACTAAATGAGTTTGACAGCAGTCAGTGTTTCTTTTGGTAATTGGATTTCTTTTCAGACACTAAAGAAAAACTAGTGGTTAATTGATTTTTGTTTTAAATAAAAGAATTAAAATGGAATTCAAAACGAAGTCAAAACAGATAAACCAAATTTAAAAACGTGGGTTTTTTTTTGTTTTCTCTTTCTAATAATAAAAAAGAAATGGAAAAACGGGCCAAAAAACAGCCTTTTTTTTTCATTTTCTGAGCTCGGATGTTGTCATTTTTAAGGAAACAGCGCTAACACCTAGGTCACAAAGATTCTCACAAACGATGGGTTTGTATGAATCTTCCAGTTCGTACGGAATCTGGAGTTCGTAGACATTTGCGGAAGGATTATATCTACGATCTCCAGATTTTACATGAACTGGAAGATTTGTACAAACCCATCATTCGTAAGAATCTTTCTGACCTATAGGCATTAGCGCACTTTCCATGAAAATGACAACATCCGATCTCAGAAAATGAAAAAAATACTAGGCATTTTTGGTCCGTTTTTCCACTTCTGTCAGGTAGTAACTTTCTTTTTTGTTATTAGAAAAAGAAAACGAAAATCAATCAGTTTTTTAAATTTGGTTTATCTGTTTTGATACTGAAAAAGAAAAACGCCTTGAAATTCGATTTTACTTCTTCTATTTTAAAATGAGAATCAAATAACCACTAGTCTTTCTATTATTTCTGAAAAGAAAATCCAATTACCAAAAGATACACTGACCCTGGATGTTGTCATTTTTGAGGAAAGAGCACTAATGCCTAGGTCACAAAGATTCTTATGAACAATGGGTTTGAATGAATCTTCCAGTTTGTACAAAATCTGAACATCACAGACATGCTCCCTCCATGAATGTCTACAAACTCCAGATTCCATACAAACTGGAAGACTGGTACAAAGAATCTTTGTGACCTATAGGCATTAGCGCTCTTTCCTTGAAAATGACAACATCCCATCTCAGAAACTGAAAAAAAAGACAGTTTTGGTCCATTTTTCCCATGTCTGTCAGGTAATAACTTTCTTTTTTGTTATTTGAAAGAGAAAATGAAAATCAATCCATTTTTAAAATTTGGTTTATCTGTTTTGACACTGAAAAAGAAAAACGCCTTGAAATTCGATTTTAATTCTCCTATTTTAAAACAAAAATCAATTAACCACAAGTTTTTCTTTTGTTTCTGAAAATAAAATCCAATTACCAAAAGATACACTGACCCTGGATGTTGTTATTTTTGAGGAAAGAGCACTAATGCCTATAGGTCACAAAGATTCTTATGAACAAAGGTTTGAACGAATCTTCCAGTTTGTACAAAATCTGAACATCACAGACATGCTCCCTCCATGAATGTCTACGAACTCCAGATTCTGTACAAAATGGAAGATTCTTTCAAACCCATCGTTCATAAGAATCTTTGTGACCTATAGGCATTAGCACTCTTTCCTTGAAAAGAACATCCGAACTCAGAAACTGAAAAAAAAGACAGTTTTGGTCCATTTTTCCCATGTCTGTCAGATAATAACTTTCTTTTTTGTTATTAGAAAGAGAAAACGAAAATCAATCTATTTTTTAAATTTGGTTTATCTGTTTTGACACTGAAAAAGAAAAACGCCTTGAAATTCGAGTTTAATTCTCCTATTTTAAAACAAAAATCAATTAACCACTAGTTTTTCTTTTGTTTCTGAAAATAAAATCTAATTACCAATAGATACACTGACCGACATCCTTGCTTTAAAGCTTATTAAATATACTGTGAGAAAATCCTCCATCAACTTTTGCTCAAATGTTTCAGTAAAAAACACTTTAGTATATAAATGACAAATTCCCACCAAACCACTACACTGTTGTTTTCATCTGTCATTAGGCCGATAACAATCAGAGGTCCAGCAAAACATTTCTTGAGGTAGTATCTGGCTTAGTTTTGTTTAGTTTTTTTTTTTTTTTTACACTAAATAAATTGCTTGCTTGTGTAAAACCATCAACATTCATTTCAACTAAATATTCTGTGTTTGTAACAACACACATATAAAGACATAAACCATAAATAAATGCTTATCTTCTCCATTATTTGCTTCTGAATAAAAAGCAAAACACTATTAAGGATTCTAGTGGTAGCTGAAATGATTGAGGAGTTCGATAAAAAAAAAAAAAGTTAAACACAAACAAGCTTATCTTAATTTTCTACTAAATTATCTTTAGAAACACAGAGCCTTTAAATTGTTTCTAATCCTGCGTTCTCTCAGCCAACGTACATAAAGCAGGTACACAGGTAAGTATGCGAGTCACACATCACTGCCAAGAGAGTCCCTTTGGCCAAATAAAACAAGGTTGTTTGAACATTTTATTAAAGCCATCTGATCATTAATCCAGGCTGAAATATCGGCGCTTTTTTAGCTTCATAGCCCAGATCAACGTGGCTTTAAATGCCACTCGCATCACAGGGCTGAAGGTGAAAGTATCTGAGGAATCCTGTGATTTAAATCTGTATTTTTAGGCTGATGTATCCCCACGGAGTCTCGGAATAGTCGGAGCTACACAGCGTTTCCCTCTGCACTCATACAACTGTACAAAAGTTTTCCATGATGTCATGTGTGGCGCAGGAGAGAGAGTAATTGAAGAGGCAGATGAACATAAACTGGAATCTCCTTAAATTCGCCCATTCATTTTATTCCCTTATTCTTCAAACCAGCGTGCAGACGGGAGGGACGAGGGAAACAAAACAACAGAGGAGCCGAGACTGTGGCTCCTTTTTTTTTTTTTTTTTTTTTCCTTTTTTAACCGAGGCTCTGATCCAGTTCTTAATATTTTATATGAACTCATCCATTAGAGCTCACAAAGGTTAACACGTTCATTTTGCAAAAATACATGAGAAGACTCTTCCCTGAGAAAGATGGGAGGTCTTTTTTACGTTGGGGAAATTATTTATAAAGCTAAATTTTGCAAGATGTGGGTACTGTACTCCTTAAAAACAGTAGCAAAAAAACAGACTGTACAGAACTGTGCAAAAACCTGGGGCTGCCTTAGACTGGTTTTAGCAGGATTATACATATATGCAAGCACAGTCGCAGAAAAAATAATTAATTAGCCTTGATTTCTTGTGTAGGCGCAAATTCAACTGACTTAGACTTAGACACCACATTCCGTGTGTTTACATGACAACTTCTATTCCTGGTTTAATCTGAAAAAACATTAGATCCTATTTAAGATGACCATGTAAACACCTTATTCCAATCGAAAAAGAATAATTCGGAATAAATTGAAATCCGAATAAAGTCACTGGTTTAATCCCCTTTTAATTCCGATCTCAATTATTCCTCGGACATGTAAACCCTTTATTGTGTTTGGGCTTTATTCCTGCCATTCTGCACATGCTCGTTGTCTCGTCCTGTCGCGATGACGCACACATTCTGCGCTGGCGGAAGAATATGCAATGCAGTCTAGTCTTACCAAACCGTTCCAGTGGG
The DNA here is from genome assembly GCF_902148855.1 of Sphaeramia orbicularis. Taxonomy (NCBI): domain Eukaryota; kingdom Metazoa; phylum Chordata; class Actinopteri; order Kurtiformes; family Apogonidae; genus Sphaeramia; species Sphaeramia orbicularis. The sequence continues at coordinate 16,471,185 of NC_043975.1, forward strand.
CTATTCTGATGGGATCTACCAGCCTCTAAAACCCTGAAGGAAGAGTTCACCACTTGTTTTTTTATTCATTTGTCATGCACTGAGTTCGATATGTGGGCACAGTTTGCACTGCAGTGCACCAACTGCCTTGTTCTCGCAGCCCTTCCGTTAGCTTAGCTTAGCCTAGTTTAGCATAATTGCTTCATTCCTGTGGTCAGATGTAGCCAGGCTTTTATAGGTGATCTGTAGTATTTTATGAGTGATTTTGTGAAATTCAGTTCTCACTAATCATTCCTTTAGTCCGCTGGGGTCAATATGATCACAGATTGAGGCTCAAATCATGGCGATGTGACTTACTGCACTACTAAAATCTTGGGAAATAAAAACTAATGCAAAGCTAAAACGATAAAGCAAAGCTAGTTTAGCGCATGCATCCCTTCCAACAAAAAGATTTTCCAACTTCCGTCAACACAACAGTCCCAAGATTGTATGAGTGCAGTAAGTCGCAGATCTAAAGAAATAATTAGGGAGAATCGGATTTCACAAAAACGCTTGCAAAAGACAACAAATCACCTTTAAAAAACTGGCAATGTGTGACCATGGAAGTGCAGTGACTATGCTAAGCTAAGCTAACAGAAGAGCTGCAGTGCAAACCCGTTAGCTCACTTATCTACCTCATTAATACCTCATGTAAACCTTTATTTGGGTTTAATATTTCCATGTAAACAGAAGAGAAAATACTTTAGTTCCGAATTAATTTCTTCTGGAAAAATAAATTGGATTTAAAAAACATCATGTAACCGTACCCATTGTGGTGAAATTGGGCTTGGAGCTTGGTGCCTGGCTTGGTTCCAAGTTCTGGAAACGAAACTAGTTCTATTTACAGATCTCGAAACTGGTTTTGGGAACGGAATCAACTTCACTCTGCCGGATAATAACATGTGGTGTTATTTAAGGTGAAACAGACACATTACGGTGGTACTTTATTGTAGTGAATGAGGCGATGTCTGTCCATCACCACTAATGTTACTTCCTGTCTGGACCAGGTCTGGACACACCTCTCATCTAACCACGCCCCCATGTCATAAAAGGCCACAATGTTTTGTAACCACAGAGAAGTTTTGTAAATGCAGAAAGCGTTTTGTAAAAGCAAAAAATGGGTTTGTAGGAGCCAAATAAGATTTGTCGGTGCATTTTCACAAAGAAATATATATTTTTGGTTTACAAAACTTCACTTGCGCTTCATGAATGTTTACAAAGTTATCTGGCCTCATCTTGACACCATAGATATCCCTGATCTAGACAGAGGAAAATAATGAAAGACAGTATAAAATGTACATTCTTCTTGTGTTTTCTTTTTGAGTCTTAATAGAGAAACGGAGAATTAAATACAGTCATTAAAACTCACCAGAAAATACAATGCAAAAAAAAAAAACAAAAGCTAAAACAAGCATCTGTGTTTCTGCACCATTTCTGCTTTTCCTCTAAAAGCAGGATGTCCAGGACTATGATGCAACAGAAATAGATCCCAAAGACGCAAAAGACAAATGTTATGACTCCTCTGGACTGAGATTTACAAAATTCTGTCATGAATTCTGATAATGTGTACATTTTTACTGACTCTTACATCATCAAAACAACAGTGAATGAAATGCATTTGTTGGAATGTGGAAACCGTAGTCGTATGAAAACATAATCACTTCTCACAAGCAATGTCACAGCAAACAGGCAGATTTTGTTTTATGTAATTCTCTTTTCTTTTTTTTTCTTTTTTTTCTCTTATGAGGTCTTTCTATTCTATTCTATTCTATTCTATTCTATTCTATTCTATTCTATTCTATTCTATTCTATTCTATTCTATTCTATTCTATTCCTTTTTGTTTTGTTGCATTACATTGCGTTACATTACATAGCATGGGTCAAGTTAGCATGGTTTTCCAGTGTATACTTCTTGCTCTTGTTGTTCCTCTTGGTGTTGTTCTTGTTGTTCTTCAACTTCTTCTTGTTCTAATTGTTGTTTTTGTTCTTATTCTTCTTGTTGTTCTTCTTCTTGTTCTAATTGTTGTTTTTGTTCTTATTCTTCTTCTTGTTCTTGTTGTTCTTCTTGTTGTTCTAATTGTTGTTCTTGTTCTTCTTGTTGTTGTCCTTGTTCTTCTTGTTCTTCTTCTTGTTGTCCTTGTTCTTGTTCTTGTTCTTCTTCTTCTTCTTGTTCGAATTGTTGTTTTTGTTCTTATTCTTCTTGTTGTTCTTCTTGTTCTTCTTCTTACTCCACTACCCAATTTGGAACCTACATTTTGGAAAGACGGCACTAGAGACTACACTTCAAATCCTGACTATAATTTTTTTTTTAAAGTTTTGTCATTAAGGCACTGTGGTTAACATTAGGAAAAGATCGTTTGTTGGGGTTGGGGTGGTTTCATTCACATCCACCAGGTTGCCACTGACCTACTGAGGGGTTTGGGTTGAATATGTGTTTGAACTTCGGGAGGCAAGGGGTATTATTTTTGGTTCAGTTTGTTTGTTTGTTAACACTTTACCAGCAAAACTATTGGTTGAATTTATACCAAACTGCCAGTGGCCCAGAATAGATGTGATTACATTTTGGGAAATGTAGATCAACGTTAATTTTTTTTCCCATTTTCTTATAATGGGCAAAATTTCAAATCGCTATAAAAATGTCAATTTTAACTCAGTTTACTCAAAACATCGGAGAGATGTAGAGATTAATTTTAGACATCACTCCGCACCATATCTAAACGATAGCTTGTTTTTGAAAATTTTTTGTTAAATTTTTAAATCTTTTTTTCCCATTTACTTATAATGGGCGAAATTTCATATATCTATAAAAACATTCATTTTGTTTCAACTTACTTCAAACTTGACACATATATAATTTTTATATTTAACAAATATTGAATATGGATGAAAGAGTGGATCGATGCCAAAATAAACTACAATATGAGCGAGGGGGCGGGGTTTGTTGTGCCTGGATTTTGTTTTTACCATGAGCCAAACCCAGAAACCTTTCAAATGAAGTCTAATCTATCTATTCTGGCCTCACACTTCTTCTACAGGGTGTATAAAAAAATATATATATATATATTCATTTTGAAAAATTACCTCCAGTTCCACATTTGATAATTTTTGGAATTTTCTTTTATGGACATCGGTAGGTAGGGGATTGGTGGATATTTGTCCAAATTTACAGACCCAGGTTTTCATGCATGAGTGAGCAGGGGCAAATTGCGCAATCCAAGTTAAAACTGGTTTATGTGAAGTAGTGGTGGGATTTAAATCCAATCAAAGGTCATGGGAGGGGACAATGGGCATCCATCTTGTTTTCCACAAAATTGCCAGGTTACATCATTAACATTTTTGCCACCATGTCAAGTTCATTTCTTTGCCCATGGCAGCTGTTCCTGCCTTTCAAAGTGAATTCAACTTGTTTAGGCCTGAACATGATGTCACTGAGGACAGGCCAAGTTAGGGTTAGGCTTAGGGTTAACCCGAACCCTAATTTGGACAAATATCCACTAACCCCCTACCTTCTGACATCCGTAAAAGAAAATTCCAAAAATGATCAAATGCAGAACTTGGGGTAATTGTTCAAAATGTATTGTTTTTTTTGATACACCCTGTATAATAAACCAAACCCTGAAAACTGTTTCATAGGCTAATATTGATACATTCACTGCAACACTATAACAAAGATGTACAATTTCAACTTTTTATTCCGACTGTGTTTGTTGTTTCAAGGTTAGGGTTAAATATTTTGCGAGTGTGTTATGTCTCCAGGAATTGAGCGAAAGATAAATGTGAATGGATACGAACACAAACGGTGATTTCATATTGAGAGTTTCAGGTTTGACTGTGGTCCAGAAATAACTGTTAGAAAGCCGGTGTCTCATCACTGCAGTGTTTTCTCTCGGTCATGCAACAAATGGCTTGTTTTTCTTTCGCTAATTGGCCCACACTGTTACAGCTTTGAAACAACCTGCCTCATGTCAGGAGCAGAAAACAGCATCGTCTCAGACGTTCAGTTCAGTTTTACACTGTAGTGACTGAGGATTAGAACCAAATCCACTTGTCTCATTAAGATTCCTATTCCCTTTGGAGAGTCCACATGATGGCATCATTAACACAACTTTGCCGTCAGAGGTATTACTACTGCGCTGCTGCATACTTACACTATTGGAATGGGCACATGACCTTTTTTTTTCACATTGGTTTCATATTTCTACAACCATGCAGTGTTAGAACCCTGAAAAGCCTCCACATAGAAAGCAACACCTACATACTTTTAAATTACTACCAATTCTGAGCTTATTCTTATGCCATTATCAAACATTGTAAATCATATGAGCGTTCATTTTTCTAGTGTAATATAAAGTCACCATCAGGCATTACCTTTGTTTACATGCATTAAAAGAGAAAATAAATTCTTGGAATTTTCTTTTTCTAATTGGAAAAGTGGTGTTTACTTGCTGTGGAGCTCCAAAACTATGGAATAAACTGCTGCTGCACATTAGACAGGCCTCCTCCCTGTCTAATTTTAACCCTTTCATGCATGAATTATAAGAACCTTAGTCATATTTTTTTCTTGAGTGTTTTTATTCCTCTTTAGGCATGAAAAAAGCAATGCAATTGATTTTTTTTTCAATGAACCTATTTTTCATGGAGTAACAAAAATGTCCACTCAGCTGGACACCATGCATTTAATTTTTGAAGTAAAGAAACATGTATTTAAAACTCATCATCAAAAAGTGATATACTGTGTGAAAACTATGACATAAAAACATGTTTAATGAGTGCTAATCATATGTTTTCTCACATTTTTTCATACTCTAATACTAGTTATTACTCATTTCATGCAGATAATATCCTCCTGAGACCCAGGAAACTGACAATTTTAGCTTTTTCACATTAAAAAATTGTCTTGATTGGAAACTGCATAATGCAACAGTTTTTTCAGATACATTTTAAAAATTATTTTTATTTATTGATTGGTTTTTGTAATGGAATGTCCTTTGTAATGGACAGTATTTTTTAAGTTAAACTGTCAAACTTTTGTCCCCTACAGAGGACAGAAGGCATTGCTGGGTCTCAGAAGGATATGCAAAAAAACAAAACAAAACTTTTTGTTTCAGAAAACTGTTAATTACAGTCAAATAACAATTAGCAATTGATTTACACTAAAACATGTTACTGTAAATCAGGTTTATCAAGAACAGCAAAGTTACAATAATTGTATGAATTGCAGTGTTTGGGATGATGCATAAGCTCCACTATGTTGGCTGATATGGAACTAAAACAACAAACCCACGAATAAACAATAGAAAAGTTGTAGAATAACTGTTCATTGTAGTGACCAGTATGCATGAAAGGGTTAAAACTCTTCTTTAAACTCACCTCTTCTCTTTGGCTTTTGACACCGAGTAGGATGTTGATTTTATGTGCGCGGATATTTTATCTGGGGTGGACAGCCTATTTATTTATTTATTTATTATTTATTTACATTGTGTTTTATCTTAGCATTTTACCTTTTTATTATGTTTTTATTGCATTTATTTTACATGTACAGCACTTTAGAAACCTTTGTGTTTGTCTAAATTTGTGCTTTATAAATAAAAATGGATTGGATCTTCATGTGAAATTTGGTACAAATACACCTTTCAATAAATTCAGTAGATAATGTAGGCCTGTAATCCAAGCACAGTACACTCAACATTCTTATTTTTCAGGGAAAAAATAATACAATAATAGAATAAAATATGCATTTAATTTGCAAAAGTATATCAGGGTTTATTGCTTAAATCCTGTTTGGCTTTATATTTCGTCTTTCCCATGCATTGTGTGATGTTTTATTTCTTGCAGAACTCACTCTCCTATCACATGTTTCATCACATGACTACACACATCATAAATCAGCTTTAGCTCTAAACTGTTCAATATTCTCCAGAAATCTAAGGCTCACTTATTTCAGGCTCAGTTTAAAGGGTCCGATAGTCCGTACTAGCATGCTAATTATTGGGCTAAAACATACATTTTTTAGTATTTGTGAAACTAATAGTATGTGAATTGTGTGCTATTACTCGGGACACTTCGTCAGCATAAATATCCCATAATGCAATGTGCTTATAGAAACATCAGACAGTAACAGAGGTAACAGTCTATTAGCCTGTAGTTGTACGCAGACTGTGGTACTATCCATACGGTTACACACATACCAGTACAGTCTGTAGTATTACACATGTCAGTAGAGGCAACATGGGCCGGTTACCAAGGTTACAGTTCAGGAAGTGACATGTTTTATTTACATTTTGATATAATACATAGTATGAGGTTTTAGACAGACCCAAGCTCATGTCTATAATTTAACCATCCAGAACTTTTTAGATGTTTTAATACACGTGCATGTGTACTACTGACTCTAGATCAAGGTAATAATAGTTTTGGATTTTTCATTATAGTTTAGTTTTATTTAGTTTAGACTTTTTTTTCTCTAATTCAGTTAGTTTTAATTTGTTTTTAGAGCAGGTTTGCTAGTTTTTATTAGTTTTTGTTTTTCGCTAAATGCTTAGTTTTAGTTTAGTTTTAGTATTAGTTTTATTTTATTTAATTTTTTTTTTAATATCTTTTCTCTTCTTCGCCGTCATATTCACATAAACTCCAGACAGGACTCTGCTGCTTTAGTCTCCATGTTTCCAGGTAGAGTAGGAACCAGAAAATGACACTAAACCAGGTGACAGACCGTGAAGTACCGTATGGTGCCAACAGCTAAAATTGAAGGAGTGAAATAAATCAATTTCATATCCAACCGCTACAGAGAAAAATGAAACGAAGGGAATTTTAGCCATAATTTTTATACGTTTTAGTTAGTTTTATAAGTACACAATATAGTTTCAGTTAGTTATCTTTTTTTTCCTTTCAATTATACCTTTTATTTATTTCAGTTAACAAAAATGTTTTTTCCATTCTAGTTTTCCTCATTTCGTTAGTTTTTGTTAACGATAATAACCTTGGTCTAGATACATGTCTTTGTACCTACGACAGAGCAGGTCAAATACAGATTCAAAGAGAACCTGGTTAAGGTTAGAACAAGATCATAATTAGGGCTGAAATAAGAACCTTAGATGATGAATACGAAAATAATCTCAGGGTTTTACCTCGGCTTGAAATGCAGTTTCAGCCCCTTTTCCAACAGTAGTCTCTTTTCCATGGGACATCTGCGCAAAACTTTACCCGTATTTACTAAATGTCAAAAAAACAGAAGTGCATAATGTTGGTTTTTCCATTAAATCACAAATGCGATGATTTGTTTATTTATTATCGCGATGACATGAGAAGTCATTCCGTAAACATGGTGACGAACGTAAATATGGTGTTGATTTACAGATATATTCATTATTATTATATATTACCCCTCTATCTCACACGAAATTAAAAAATGATCGGGTTTCCTGGTGTGTCCACACATACCGCGACATGTTTCTTCTTCTTCTTCGCTTGTTGTAATGTCTGTCAACATCCCTTTTTTTAATTCACCTGACTCTAGTTGCGAAAAAAGGTCTTTGCATTGCAGTTTTGCGTGATATACCATTTGCGCTAGGCCCGAAAAACCACCTCTTGCCAGCGCAAAAACTTTGAATCGAAAAATGAGACTTTTGCCGAAATTGTCGTTTTTCCATTAGGTACATTTTTATGCACAAGTTATATTTGCGCAATTTGAGGGTCAATGGAAAAGCGACTAATGTTCCTAGGAAGTTTGATTACCAGGAATTGATTCACCTGGGTAAAAGAATTCCTGGTAACCTGCGTGGTTTGCGTTTTAAGGGTACCTTAAAGTTTTGGGGGATATAAAAAGTCCTACCAGCTACTAGGTAGTATTTTCAGGGAAAGTTTGGGGTCGAGGGGAAGTTTTTTAACTGCGGAATTTCATTAGAAATTGACAGATGTTTTTGAAAAAACTTAGGTAAAGTTAAAGATCCTGTGGTGGAAAAGGGGCTGATGTGTTCACAGAGGTTGTTACTCGTACATGTCAGACCCCAGCCACCTCCTTCTAACATTTGGTACATAAATACTGGGCATTTTGTGCAGAAATGAACCAATATGTGTAGTTTTACCTGGTGAGGCTGCACTGTCTCCTGTGGTTTTCAATGATTCTTTGTAAAATGACTGTTTTTTACTTGCCAAATAATTTGAAAAAAAACAAAAAACATGGATGGCTATACAAAGTTGGAATAATTTGGTTTTCAGAAAAATTCCCCAATTATATTTCTATTTATACCCATCAGTAATCACCTTTGACCAGGTGAAATGAAGTCCCAGGTATCAAGAATAAATCACATTGTCATAATTGTTTCATTTTTTTCCTAACTTTATAGGCAATAATGTTTGTAAGAACAGAAATATAGGAGAAATTTACAGGAATTAAATGACTTTTTATTTGCTGATGTAAACTCTTACTCTTGAACTTAACCCATAAAGACCCAAACATCCACCAGTCACCAAAACCATCAATGTTTAATAACTTTAGATGTACTAATCCTATTAATACGTTAAAATAATTCAGGTAAAATGCAGTTTGTCATCTTTTCATGGTCATCAGTAACTACCCATTTGGATGTTCAGAGGCTCCATAGTTACCATGGCAACTCCGTCATCTTCTACATTGATTCACCAGTAAAACCCATGGAGTTGGATCAATGACAGTGAATGGACACAATTGCTTTTACATTCAGTTAATGATATATTTAAGTAACTTTTTCTAAGTTTTCTCTATTTTTTATATAATAACCTTGAAATGTAATCTCACCATGATGATTGAAGTACATGAGCATTAAATTAACCCTTTCATGCATGAATTATGAGAACCTTAATCAAGATTTTTTTTTTTTCCTGAGTGTTTTATTCATTTTTAGGCATTGAAAAACAATTATAATTTGATTGATTTTTTTTTTATGAACCTATTTTTCACGGAGTTCCAAAAATGTCCACTCGGCTGGACACCATGCGTTTCATTTTAGAAGTAAAGAGACATGCATTTACTGATATACAGTGGGAAAACTATGAAGTGAAAACACTTTTAATGCTGCTAATCTGACGTTTTCTCACATTTTAACATACCTGCATGGAGATAATATGCAAACAAAAAAACAAAAACAAAAACAAACCCTTTTTGTTTTAAAAAAAAAAACAGAAAACAAAACTGTTAACTACAGTCTATTCACAATTGCCTTTTTTTTTTTAAACTCAAACATGTTAGTGCAGATCAGGTTTATGTAGAACAGCAAAGTTACAGTAATGGTATGAATTTCAGTGTGTAGGATGGTGCATTAGTGTCCACTGTGTTGGCTGATATGGAACTGAAACAACAAAACCCATGAATATACAAGAGAACACCTTTGAACAGCTGTCCACTGGAGTGAACACTGTGCATGAAAGGGTTAAACATAGTAGAATAGTAAAATAGCAGATTTTCACTGAAAAAAAATGCAAAATACAGAGGATAATATAATAAATGGTGATAAATCATTAAAGAAGGTGACAAAGAGAGAAAATATTTTGGGAACAGACACAAAAGTATCACTGGGTCTGAATGGGTTTAAGACAGTAGATCTTCACTAAATTCATCTGTGGGTATTAACTCACTGGCCGTGCTTCACACATTGATTATGTAACATTTCAAGGTGGATCAACATCCGTGTAAATCTTCCACTGAGCCGCACATGAAAACACAGATTTACTTGCTACAAATCTGGGCAACGCTCTTTTCATTTAGTGAGAGCGGAGAAGGGGTCCGAGTGGGTACGAAGGCTGTTTGGCAGAACCGGCGTCTCTAACACCTGCAGTAAAAACAGCTCTTATTGCTCTGGTCTGACTTTCCGTGCAGCACCTTCTCCATGTTCAGCCCAGTGGATTCCACACTGATTTGATGGTGGCCTCAGCCGGGGAGATTACGCTCATCTGGAGCAGATTAGTCAGTGATGCTGATAGACATGATCAGGCGAACACTTCATCATTAAGGACTCCATGTAGCGGACACGGACTCCAGGCAGCGCTGGTGTTTACGTAGCACCGTGCCCCTGAACTGACTGATTCATTTTCATCAGAGGAAATTAACTTAGCTTTCTGATTATAGACAAGCACGCATTGAGCAATAGTTTTAACTCCATGCCTGTGGTTTAAATGTGAACTTTTAGTCGGCAAATCAGGAGGGAAAAAAAAGCCTTTTAAATGAATGTAATGAACAGATATTAGTCCAGATATGATAACAACCGCCTGCTCTGTAATAGTAGTATGGTTACAGATTGACAAGAAATGTTTACCTTTCTATCCTCATCTTCCAAAAGTGTTTTCTCCAGACCTGCCAGACATTCTATCTAAACCACGATCAGCATAAAAACCTCAACGCCATAACAAAACCAGTATTTTTTTTTCATTAGGCAACAGGTGGAATGTGTGCCGATAAGTTTTTTTTTTTTTTTTTTTCCCTGCTGTTGTTTCTAGCTCCTAATTCATCCGTGAAATTACTCACATGTTCATTCATCATCCGAGCGAAGCCGAGAGCAACAGGCCCAGAGACGAGAATTAGTTGATGGATAGAACATTTCTGAGGGCAAATATTACCTCAGTCCACACGGGCAGTAAACAGATTTATTATTTATTAAACAAGTCTGTGTGACGTGATGAAAAACCAAGCATGAAATCAATAGTTCTATTCAAGTGGAAGGTTAACAAAAAAAAAAAAAAAAAAACATAAACCCTGAGACGTTTGTTTGTAGTGCCGGCCCAAGTTTGTAATTGGTTTCATATTTAGTTATACTACAGTAAAACTTATTGAAAGGTATACCAGTGTTCTGTGAGCTCACACACATAAATAAATCTTTATCTTTGTTGCAAAAATGTGGCACACCTGCCCATGCCAAGTGTTCTGTTGACTGGACATTGATCGCTGACTTTTTTTTTTTTTTTTTTTTTTTGTAATCTCCAAAATATTCGTCTGCCTCAGCCAAGAACTGTTCACCTATCTGGAATGTACAGTTAAAATTGCTATGCAGCTAATATAAATACAGGCCACGGCTGTTGTAGTGCAGAGAGATGGCAGGCCCTTGTGTGGAGTGTGAGCGAGTCTTAGTCATAGGCTCTTCCACTGAAGTAAAAGCTGCTCATGTTTGCTATCTGTTGATAAATCTGCAAGCGCGCGTTGTGTGTTCTGCTCCTGCCCTCGATCACTGACAAGTAATTAAATACATGAGGTCATTGTAGAAAACACATCGCCGTGCGTCTGTGATCTACGGTGACAAACTCACAGCTCCCAGAGTGCATTTCACTGCACACGTTTCCATGATGTATGGAGTGTAATCAGGATAATACAAAGATAAAACTGTACATTTAAACAATGATTCTAAAACTTCAGGGGTTCATATACATGCTATAGAACACAGGTGTCAAACATGCGGCCCGGGGGCCAAATCCGGCCCGCCAAAGGGTCCGGTTTGGCCCTTGGAATGAATTTGTGAAATGCAAAAATTACACTAAAATATGAACAATCCTTTTAGTTCAGGTTCCACATTCAGAACAACTCAATCTCAAGTGGGCAGGATTCAGTAAAAAACTACCAGAATAACATAGAAATAATGACAACTCCAAATGTTTCTCTTTGTAAATGTAAATATTTTTATGTATTTATACTAAAGCAAAGTATAATTTTGCAAAAAATGTGAATAACCTGAAATGTCTTAAGAGAAGTAAGTACAATTTTAACAAAATTCTGTCTGTTATTAAATAATTTGTGTTTGTAGATCCACTGTGATCTGTAAGTTATATATAATGTACATGTGTAAGTGATAAACTGAGGCAGAATATTGTTAAAATTACACTTATTTTTTCAGTTTATGTTATTCACATCTTTTGAAAGGATAGTTTGTAGATGTAAACCTTTTCATAATGTAAATTAACTTTGTTTGCTCTACAACATAGAGAAAAGTTTGGGGTTGACATTATTTACATATTAATATGTTATTATTTTACTGGTTCACACCAAATTTAGCTGAATCTGGCCCGTGAACTAAAATGAGTTTGACATTCCTGCTATAGAATGTCCATATTATGAACTATTTTTCCCAGTTTGTTTTTACAAGTTGTTGCTGTTTTGCACTTTTATATTAACCCTTAAAGACCCAAACATCCACCTTTGACCAAAACCATACTGATCTAAACTGTTTAATACCTGTTGATCCACTAATTCTATCAATCCATGTAAATAATTGGCATAAAATGCAGTTTTTCCATCTTTTCATGGTCAACAGATATGACCCATTTGGACATTCAGAGGCTCTGTCATTCCCATGGAAACACAGTCATCTTCTACAATACAGGTGTCAAACATGCGGCCCAGGGGCCAAATCCGGCCCGCCAAAGGGTCCAGTCCGGCCCTTGGGATGAATTTGTGACATGCAAAAATTACACTAATATATTAACAATCCTTTCATTTCAGGTTTCTCATTCAGAACAATTCAATCTCAGGTGGGTCAGACCAGTAAAATACTATAATAATAACATAGAAATAATGACAACTCCAAATTTTTCTCTTTGTAAATAACAAAGTTTAATTTTGCAAAAAATGTGAATCACCTGAACAAATATGAACAACCTGAAATGTCTTAAGTGAAGAAAGTACAATTTTAACAATATTTTGCCTGTTATTAAATGTTTTGTGTATTTGTAGATCCACTGTGATCTGTAAGTTATAATGAACATGTGTAAATGATAAACTGAGGCAGAATATTGTTAAAATTACACTTATTTTTTCAGTTTGTTCATGTTATTCACATTGTTTGAGAGGATAGTTTGTAGATGTAAACTTTTTCATAATGTTAATTTATTTTTTTCACTCTAAAACATAGAGATTATTATTTATATATTATTATGTTATTATTTTACTGGTTCGGCCCACTTCAGATCAAATTTAGCTGAATGTGGCCCCTGTGTGAGGTACCTCAGTGAGGTATTGACAGATTATATGGACATTTTGAAGCTGTAAATAGTGAATATGTGTGATTTTTGTCAGTTTATGACCTTATAACAGTTGTTTTATTGCATGTGTTTACTTTTTAACAAGTGCTGCTCAGATGTTTTAAGGCAAGAGGAGGGATACGATGATTTCCAATAACATGGAAAGGTTGAAATTTTGAATTTCAGAGTATTTCAATGAGTGCCCTATAAAGGGTTAATACATTGACAGTCACCATCAAACACCAAAGAAGACGAAGAAGAGGGAAAAGCTCTGCCACCAGTACAGTGCTATTGGAAAACTGCTGTTGTTGGATCACAAAATGTAGTTTAACATTTTTTTTAAGGGAGAATTTAATTGTTTAGACGTTAAATCTGAAGTCGATTTATCAAGGTTTTTGTAGATTTACAGATAGCGTTTCTCATTAACAGTAGAGCCAGTAAAAACCTCAACACATAGGACGGGCCGATGAGGGACCATGGCACCGGGCGCTGAGGGCTGATTCCAGATCTGCTTAGTCTGTTCTCATTCAGAGAAAGAAAACTAACACCTGTAAATGGTCATTTTTACAATACTGACGTTGTTGGGTCAGTAGATAACACTCATGTACAATTCTAACGTGAAACTGATCCACCACCAATAAATGATAGAGTAAATGAAGAAAAATTTAACTATGAGACTAAATATTTCCCATTAGACATACAGGGGTTGGACAAAATAATGGAAACACCTTAAAAAATCAACAAAATATAATTTAATATGGTGTAGGTCCGCCTTTTGCGGCAATTACAGCCTCAATTCTCCGAGGTATTGATTCATACAACTTGTGAATTGTTTCCAAAGGAATTTTAAGCCATTCTTCAGTTAGAATACCCTCCAACTCTTTTAGAGACGATGGCGGTGGAAATTGACGTCTTACTTGAATCTCTAAAACTGACCATAAATGCTCAATAATGTTGAGGTCTGGGGACTGTGCCGGCCATACGAGATGCTCAACTTCATTAGAATGTTCCTCATGCCATTCTTTAACAATTCTAGCTGTATGGATTGGGGCATTATCATCTTGAGGTGAAGGTGTTTCCATTATTTTGTCCAACCCCTGTACACTACTGGTCAAAAGTTTTAGAATGCCCCAATTTTTCCAGTTTTGTATTGAAATTCAAGCAGTTCCAGTCCAATGAACAGCTTGAAATGGTACAAAGGTAAGCAGTGAACTGCCAGAGGTAAAAAAAATTAAAAAAAAAAAAAGGTAAGGTAAGGTTAAACAAAACCTCCATTGCTGCAGAACTGCTTTAAGTTGTCAACCCATTTCTTGTTTGCCTTTTTGTATAATTCTGAAATGTACATTAGTTTTGTTAAACCTTACCTTTTTTTTTTTTTTTTTTTTTTTTTTTTTTTACCTCTGGCAGTTCACCGCTTACCTTTGTACCATTTCAAGCTGTTCATTGGACTGGAACTGCTTGAATTTCAATACAAAACTGGAAAAATTGGGGTGTTCTAAAATTTTTGACCGGGAGTGTACGCTGGATGAGGAAACACGAACTTTGGCTACGTTCAGACTGCAGGAAAATGTGGCCCAAATTTGATTTTTTTTGTCCATATGTGACCTGTATCCATTTTTCAGGCAAGTGACTATTTTTGGTCATTTCCACAGACATTAAATATGGAGCCAATCCCATGCCTCAGTGCGGTCCAGAAGCATGTTGGGCTATTAACAGATTTTATTGACAGTTTGAAGCTGTAAATAGAGAATATGAGTGATTTTTGTCAATTTATGGCCTTATAACAGTTGTTTTATTGCATGTGTTTACTTTTTAGCAAGTGCTGCTTGGATGTTTTTAGGGCAGGAGGAGGGATACGATGATTTCCAATAACATAGAAAGGTTGAAATTTTGAATTTTAGAGTATTTCAATGAGTGCCCTACAAAGGGTTAAGACAGTTTGAACAACACAAATTGGATATTTTCAAATCCGACCCAGGCCACTTTGATATTTGGTCCAGAATCCGATCTGATGTATTTTTTTTCAAACTTTATTTTTCTTATATTACTACAAACATGGTTAAACATACATAAGACAAACAGCAGGATCAGGGGTCACAATTTACATAAAAATAAATAAATACATACATACATACATACATAAATGTGCATTCTCACATAGTGTAAATGTGTATGTATATAAGTCACACCTGTTTAGGCAGGTTTAAGCAGCTAACATTTTTGAAGTTACTGAGCTACGAAGAGGCTCCACTTTTTCCAATGTCCTTCTACATCCTTTCGTAGGTTCAGATTATAAGTGACCAGCCCCATATGTTGTAACTAATTCACAATATTTATAAAGGTGTCACCAGAAGGGCTGTGTTTTCAAAACGTATCTGATATTTTGCAATGTGACTTCAGTCTGAACGGCCAGGTCCCATTTATCTGACCTTTACGTCATTGAAATGCAACAAGCGTCACAATTCTGCGTCCCAGGAGGAGGAGCGGTGGGAAAAACAGATTTACTTCCATAAACACAGTGCGTGCCTGCATGGTCGTGTATTATGTCAGGACCTCTTTTGCACATGTGGGTCACTTCAGGGTCACATTCAGTTCATACTCAAAACTGATAGAAGTAGCATTTAACCCTTTATCAGGCAAGTGACTATTTTTGGTAATTTCCACAGACATTAAATATGGGGTCAATCCCGTGCCTCAGTGAGGTCAAGAAGCATGTTGATTTTTATAACACTATACAGTAATTAAGACAGATTTTATTGACATTTTGAAGCCGTAAATACTAAATATGAGTGATTTTTGTCAGTTTATGATAGTGGTTCTTAACCTTTTTTGGCTCGTGACTCCATTTTAACATCACAAATTTCTAGCGACCCCAGACATTCAAAACAGAGACATTTTTTTGCTAAAATTAATTTGTTTTTGATCATGTAATAGTTTGCTATACTACGTTGCAAGTAAACAGTAATTTTAGACAAAATTTAGTCTATATAATGTATATTATTATGGACGGAGGCAGAAAAGCCAGGTGTAGATTACTGCACAAAGTGAGAATTTTATTTTCCTTGGTCAGGATATGTCCAGTCCAGCGTGGATTTACAAGGCTGACAATTAATACTGAACAAACAAGAATTCAAACTATGAATTATGAAAGAGCTGCAGCATCTGAAACTGACCACAATGAACATTTGACAGATAAACAGTACCACAGTGCTTCAGTTTCAGCTTCACAGTTTGTCATGTCTTTTATGTATTGGGATTGTCTCTGTCAACTCACCATATATTTTTTTATTAGTAATTTTTCAAATTTTTTTATCAGTTACTAGAAATTTCAGGCGACCCCTTTTGAATTCCAACCTCGGGGTCCTGACCCCGAGGTTGAAAAACACTGGTTTATAACCTTATAACAGTTGTTTTATTACATGTCTTTGTTGCTGCTCAGATGTTTTATGGCAAGAAGAGGGAGATGATGATGTCCAATAGCATATTAAGGTTGAAATTTTAAATTTCAGAGTATTTCAGTGAGTGCCCTATAAAGGGTTAACAAGGGTTCTTCTTAACCAGGGAACAGGGGCACTGCACCCTCATACTTTCGGCTAGTGCCCCCTTACCGAAATTCTGATTTTTTTTTTTTTTTTTTTACCCCGAAGCTCACAGTTACGCCGTACACTTAGTAAGTGTGTTAATAAGAGTAACACTACAGATGATTATTTGTAATTAGAAGCTTGGCCAATACAATGTATCTGTCACGTGACTTTTGTCCTCATTTACAACATTATTACACTTCTAACAGAAGAATAAGTTACTCTTTGATTGGTTGCTTTAAAAAATTGCAGGAGGGCCACTAGAGTTACAATATCCCTCTCAGATAGCCTCAGAATGTTCCATTTTTACCTCAGTTTTTCAAAAGGGAAACCCCCCCTTCCGCACCCCCCCCACTTGGTCGCGTCGCTCCCTCACCTACCTGTGCTCCCTCTTACTAATTTTTTCTAGAAAAACCCCTGGTTAATGTGTAATATGAACGAGCACACAAAAAAATCGGATTTCACCAAAAAATCCGAATTGTGTATTAAGACCTGCTGCCTGAACGTAGCCTTTGACTCATGACATTGTAGTGGCCAAAGGTCAAAGGTCATGGTCAGAGTCACCTCATGAAACACGTACTTTTTAATGTATTTAACAATTACCAGTGTTTATTTAATAACGAGTACTTTGAGGCTCCATATTTAGCCGGAGGAGAAATGACATTGTATAATCATCATCTGACAACATTTGGACATATTTCGGAGGGGGCGAGGGGCAGTTTTTATTCCGATTTCATTGCTTCTATTATTATGAGAAGGATTTTCAGATTTGAAGAAGCTGTCCACTGGAAACAAAAACTCAGCTGGGCAGCTTTAAAACTTTCCGTGATTGTCGCTAATATGCACTGTGGATATAAGCAAGGACAAATGTAATATAGAGGGAATTAAAGGCTTACTTCAGAAGCTTCCATTCAAAGTTTTCATTATTCGTTAGAATCTTCACGAAAGCAAGCAATTAAAGGAGCGCCCTTCATCGACTGTCACCGCAGATACCGGCAGTATTTATTAGAGAAGCCTTAAAAGCTTGACTAGAATTACTGTGGAAAGTAACACACACCGAAGGAGACATGGAAACAAAAGTCTATAGTGTTTATCATATAGAGTAGATGCTCTCAGAGGTATCAGTAATCAGTTCAGGACATGATTTAACAGCAAGAACAACACTGACAGTGATCTAATCTGTGCCCCACTGTAATTATTCATTCATCAGCTGTGAGTCTGGGAGATAAAAACCGTCTAGGATTATCTATCTCTCCAAAACTCCGGAAAAGATTAGGTCATTGCATCCAGCGGGCTATTTTTAGAGCCCTTTAACAGTGGCATATTAAACAAAACGCTTAGAAATTCAATTAAGAAACCACTCGGCCACAATGACCTGAAAATAACCCAGAGTTATTCTAAAACAAAGGCTCTGCCGACCAGCCGCTGCGCCGCCTCACATGTGGTTTGGAAACAGGAGTGCTTAAAACCACAGATTCTTTGGGCTGCGGAGATTAATGAAGAGTTTCTTTTTCCAGGTGTTGTATTGTGGATACAAGAGCTTTGGGCGGTGAATTTTTACCAAGGAGAGAAAATCCTCACGGTAGAAATGAAAACAGTAACACAATATACAGCTCTGATCCGGCTCACGGCTCAGATGCGAGAACAGGAGCGCATTCCAGAGCCCAGAGAAAGGAAGTGAGAAAAGACAGCTCGGGATCATTCTCAGATATCGATCACATGTACGGCTTTTATGTGAATGGAGGCTGAACGGAGCCGCTGCCACGTATTCCCACAGGAGATGCTAGAGTTTTGGGCTTTTATTATTGTGTCAAAGCTCATTTCACTGTCAGACATAAACATGAATAATAGAAACATCATAGCCTTTATTACCTCCACCAAGGGGGTTATGTTTTCGTCGGCGTTGGTTTGTCTGTCTGTCTGTCCATGTGCAAGATAACTCAAAAAGTTATGGACGGATTAGGATGAAAATTTCAGGAAATATTGATACTGGCACAAGGAACAAATGATTAACCCTTTCATGCATGAATTATGAGAACCTTAATCAAGATTTTTTTTTCCTGAGTGTTTTTATTCCTCTTTAGGCATGAAAAAAAACAAACAATGTGATTGAATTTTTTTTTTTTTAAATCAATCTGTTTTTCATGGAGTTACAAAAATGTCCACTCACCTACACCATGAATTTTATTCTTGAAGCAAAGAAATGTATTTAAAACCCAATATCATAAAGTGATATGAAAACAGTGAAATGACACCATGTTTAATGCAGCTAATCTGATGTTTTCTCACATTTTAACATATTCTAATACTAGTTATTACTCACTTCATGGAGATAATATGCAAAAAATAAATATTAACAATTGATTTCCACTCAAGAACCAATCAAGAACAGCAAAGTTACAGTAATGGTATGAATTGCAGTTTATGAGATGATGCATAAGTGTCCACTGTGTTGGTTGATATGGAACTAAAACAACAAAACCCATGAATATACAAGAATAAAGCTGTAGAGTAACTGTCCACTGTAGTGACCACTATGCATGAAAGGGTTCAATTTTGGTGGTGATCGGGTCGGGGGCAGGCACTGACCTGCTTTGGCGGAGGTCTGCGCTCTCCAAGTGCTTTTCTAGTTTTTTATTTGTATCAGCACTTCCTTACAGTAGTCGCTTTTCCATTGGACATCTGCGCAAAACTTTACCGATATTTACTAAATGTCAAAAAAACAGAAGTGCGTAATGTCGGTTTTTCCATTAAATCACAAATTTTTATGCATTTGGCAGAAACATTGTTTATGCATTTGGCAGGCGCTTTTTTCCAAAGCGACTTCCAGGGGAAAACCAATCAAATCACTCAATCAATCAAATTTTATTTATATAGCGCCAGATCACAACAAAAAAGTTATCTCATGACACTTTATATATAGAGTTGGTCAAAACCAGACTCTAAGCCAATTTACAGAAACCCAACAGTGATAATTTGTTACCTCCGCCAAGGAGGTTATGTTTTTGTCGGTGTTGGTTTGTCTGTCTGTCTGTTTTTCTGTCTGTGTGCAAGATAACTCAAAAAGTTATGGACAGATTTGAATGAAAATTACAGGAAATGTTGATACTGGCACAAAGAACAAATGATTAAATTTTGGTGGTGATCGGGGGGGTGGGGGGGGGGGGGGGGGGGGGCGGCACTGATCTGCCTTGGTGGAAGTCTGCGCTCTCCAAGTGCTTTTCTAGAAAAGAGAGTGCAATTACTGTGCAATTACTCACAATGCGGCAGTGAAACAAGGATAATCCACACTAACTGATTGATTAAAGTGTAGAGACGAATGAACTGCAAATACAAATTAACCAGCTTTGTTTTCTTGTGTAGGTGCAGATTCAATTGACCTAGACTCTGGGTTTTAATTATATTTCAGTGTAAAAAGTAGGCCAATAATTTGCTGAACTTAGACATTATCTGTGAAAATGAGTGAAAAATGTATTAAATTAAATCTCATTCTCAGCCAGTGAACATTACAAACCATTAAATGTTGGATTGCTGATGCCAAGATGTAAAATCTAAACCACAGTTTATTGTTGTCACACAATTAAGACTAAAGCTATAGCCATCCAGCTGAACCAGCAATATACAAACCAAGTAAAGCTGTCAAGTTCTACATCCATGGACTGTTTGGAAAAAGTGGATTAAGCATATTCTGCAATTATGCATCTAATTATGTATAAACTGTACGCTGAAATCAGGGTGGCCTACATCAGGAAATGAGCATTTAGTTAATACAGTCGCGGAAAAAATGATCAGACCTCCCCTTGTTTTCTTCAATTTCTTGTTCATTTTAATGCCTGGTACAACTAAAGGGACATTTGTTTGGACAAATATAATGATAACAACAAAAATAGCTCATAAGAGTTTAATTTCAGGGCTGATATCTAGTCATTTTCCACGGTTTTCTTGATAATAACCAAAATCACTTCAGTTCTTACATCAGTAGCTATGGCATTGTACTGACAAAAACAGTGCTTTTAGCATTCCATGTTTTCTTTACTGTCTGTTTTAGTCACATGATACACACAGGAGTTAATACTTGATTGCATAACCATTGTTTTTGACGACTTTTGATGGTCTAATAATTTTTTTCCACAACTGTATGTCTGAATGTGAGATAGTTTGTTAGATATTTGACCAGTTCTTGATATATAGGCATAAATTAAAAATATATATAAAAACCCAGCAAGGGAAAAATGTACTGTCACAGGTTCAGATCAGTATGGGTTTGATATGTTTCTGCACCTCAATGACTTTAGTCAGTTTCGTTAATTTAACCCTTTCATGCATGAATTATGAGAGCCTTAATCAAGATTTTTATTCATGAGTGTTTTTATCCCTCGAGGCATTAAAAAAACAATGTGATTGAAATAGTTTTTATGAACCCATTTTTCATAGAGTTGCAAAAATACCCACTCAGCTGGACACCATGCATTACATTTTTGAAGCAAAGAAACGTATTTACTGATAAACTGTGTGAAAACTATGAAATGAAAATATTTTTAATGCAGCTAATCTGATGTTTTCTCACATTTTAACATATACTAAAACTAGTCATTACTCACTTCATGGAGATAATATGCAAAAAACCCCACAAAAACCTGTTTATTACAGTTTAATAACAATAACAAGCAATTGATTTACTCTGAAAACATGTTAGTGCAGTATCTAAGCATGTATCCTCATTGTACTTTGCATTATATTTGTTATTGTGGTCATATAGTGTGTGTATAAAATTAGAAAACTGTTTAAAATAACATTGGTTGGGTAGAGTAAAGGTAAGACGAGGTGGAGGGTTAAATGAATGGAGCAAATATAGGGAACTCCAATAATAAAACTACTACTTTGGAGATTTATTTACCAATGATCTGAAGGAATGGTTTAATTACAACAAGCTAAATGTTCTGGAGTGGCTGAGTCAAAGCTTCAAGTGCTCACTAATCCTAATGTGTTAAGTGCTGATGCTAATTGCTAACACTAATGCTAGATGTACTGTGTGTGCGGATTAGAGTAGCAGAATTTCCTTACGAGGATGATAGAGTTGACCTTTAACCTTAACCTGACAGAGCCTGTTCATCAGTGTCCGACTGAGACCTATCCACAATTATCAGTGATGTGATTGTGCAGGTTCATCTATTTCATTTCATTTTATTTATTTCATTCATGGTTGTGAATATCATCAGCAAACATTCAATAATCATCAAGTTTATAAACATATCGGCTAAAATGTACTTAAGTGGTCAAATGAGTGGCCATTTTTGTCAAAAAAAAAGTTGTAAGAAATGCATAGAACTGTGTTGAAATAATGCTAATACATTTGTGCACAGACTACTGATATTCTTTGACAGTGGAAGCTATATTTTCAGAAATATTGGATTTGGAATAGCACGTGTATGTGAAAACTTTTGCTGGTGGACGGACGTGACATTACCCATGATGCTCTGGTCAGTACCAGTACTTTATTAGTAATAAACTTACATACTTACTATTGCTAATTCTCTTCTTATTCATAAATGCTAGAATTGTGGATCTAAAACAATAACAGCTGACACAAAAACACAAAATGTGGCACTGGACGGATGTGACATGGTTGTTACAGATCCCATCATACTGATGCTCGGCAGCCATGTCACCGTTTCCACAAATGATCCCTGTGCAAAAACTAGGATCAGAATTATTTATTGTATAGTTTATCATCATACTAAAGAGGAAATAACAATATGGAATTGTTATTTCTTTATAAAAATGCTTATTATTTGAAAACTGTTGATTTAAAAAGTGACGTGTGACATTCTTAATGTATGTATTGGCATAACATAAGCAGAATGGACTCTCTCTCTCTCTCTCTCTCTCTCTCTCTCTCTCTCTCTCTCTCTCTCTCTCTCTCTCTCTCTCTCTCTCTCTCTCTCTCTCTCTCTCTATATATATATATATATATATATATATATATATATACATCTTATCATGATAGTATTTGACTAGTCTAATGCACTTGAGATAGAATTGGTATGAATGTGGAACCTGAACTAAAATGATTTTGAAACCCTTGATTGTTAATATCTTCATCAAATTAAACCCACAGGCCGGATTGGACCCTTTTTTTTTTTTTTTAATGTTTTTAGTGCTAGACAAATATTGTGACAGGAGTAACAAAAAAAAATACAAGACAAAACATCTGGCATACTAGGTCATAGACTTTGGATTTTTTCCACCACTTATATCAGAAAATATACCACATCAGCCCTCAATAGACCATGTTTTTGGAAATAACCTAGAAACATGATAAGCTATTATTCAAGATAGTTTGGACATGAAAAAGCATTTTGGTGATATTTCTAGCGAGAAATATACTTTGAAATTTCGCAATATTCGTTCAGTTCTTGTAAATGATCTTTGGTTTGTTTGTTATTACGATGAATATTTCACGTCTCGGCATAAAATTGTTACAGTGGAACGTTTTCTGCCGTTGCTATGCTCGTTGCTAAGGACGCTGCCACAGACGAAACCAGGTGGCGTGTTTGTTACTGGGTTGTTGCAAGTGTTACTAGTGGATCTGGTGTCGTCTTTTTAGACCGTTTCTGCCTCAACGTCATGTTGGCTACGATCTGACCAAAACAATACAGCGTACGCGTGACGTCATCGCGCATGCGCAACGAAGGCGGAATTGACAAGCAGAATCATTAACCCTTTCATGTATGAACTATGAGAACCTTAATCAAGATGTTTTTTTTTTTTTAGTATTTTTATTCCTCTTTAGGCATGAAAAAAACAATGCAGTTGAAAAAATGTTTATGAACCTATTTCTCATGGAATTGTAAAAATGTCTACTCAGCTGGACACCGTGGGTTTAATTTTCAAAGCAAAAAAAACATGTATTTACTGAAGTACTGTGTGAAAACTATGATTTTTTTTTTTTTTTAATGCTGCTAATCTGATGTTATGTCACATTTTAACATACTGGAGATAATATGCAAAAAAAAAAAAAAAAGAAAGAAAAACTTTTTGTTTAAGAAAAAACTGTTAATTGCAGTCTAATAATAACAACAAGCAATTGATTTACACTCAAACATGTTAGTGCAGATCAGGTTTATCAAGAACAGTAAAGTTATAGTAATGGTATGAATGTCAGTGTAACGGATGATGCACCTTGATGACCAATATGAACTAAAACAATACAAATCATGAGTATACATGAGAACAACTGTAGAATAACTGTCCACTGGAGTGACCACTATGCATGAAAGGGTTAAGCAGGCAGGCAAACGATTCCAAGGAACTGAGTTACTGGGATCCGGTTCTCAAAAAGAACCGGTTCTCGATTGGAATCCCTACACCTGACTGGTATATGAAAAGAGAATGAATGCAAATACTGAGTCTCATTTTCAAATTTTCTGTGACATTATTGAACATCTGCAGGATTGATGTATGAGAGTACACTTCTGACATCACTGTACATGTTCTTGCGTTAACGCTCTACATACTTCTCGATGTCATTTGCAGCTGCTCGCGTGCAAAATACAGGCTGGAGTTTTGTTTTTGTTGTACATAAGTAAGTGCCAGATCATGAAAATATCACATTAAACTTTTCTGCTCTTATTCTGTTTAAATACAACCAATAACCATAACAATGCGCAAATGAAAAAAAAAAAAAAAGTTGGAAAACGTTAAGTTCAATCCGTCCTGCTTCTAATAACTGTGATCCCAGTCATGTATCAAGGTACACAAAACCCGACAGAGCAGAGGAGGAAGGTTGCATGCAAGGTGAAATCATTCTCAGCTCGGTTCCACCTTGCTCTCCCAGCCATCCTCATGTGTTGTGAATAATAAAAAAGAATTCGTTTTACAGTTTTACTAGTCAGCAACCCAGGTATGCATTTGTCAAAATAGGGGGAAAGTTAGAACCATATGTTAATTTCAATGGGAGGCACCTGGTTGTGATTATAGCCGTGCTGCAGATGATAAAAACACACACTGGGCTGTACCGAAAGGAGAGCACAACAGACAGGACAACACTGGCTCGGATCAGAACAAAAACATTCATAAGGATCCGTTTTAATGAACAGGATGATTGACAGTCTTGCCCAAGACACAATGGCGTGTCCAGCGCCGTGATGGACAGCGCACGATCTGGACACAAATATAATGTGATTATAATGTGATTTATTTTACTACTTCCCTCTCAGTATGTGGGCTTGTTTAGTTCTTTTCTTCTCTCTTTGAGGCCTCATCAGAGCTCAGCGCTTTTTGTTTTTTTTGTTTTTTTTTTTGTAGAGAGAAACTCAAGCAGGTGTTGGAAATAAAAAATGAAGGAAAAACTGTTTTGTCAGACATAAGTTTTCGGTTAAGGTTTTTGTGTTTTTGGACATTAGACTGAGTGAAAATACAAAGTGCCGCTGCCAGAGAATGAAATGAAAGAAAAAGTAAGGCTGATATTGAACAAGTCATGGGATGTTTTTGCAATAACATAGATGTTAAAATCATCCACATGTCCCTTATTAAGCAGAAAGCGCAGTGCAAACAGTAGCTTTTAACTTGACTGTAATGGAAATATGGAGAAACAAGAGTGACCTGTGAGATCATCGGGGAAAAAAAAAGAAAAATGACAGTGAAAAAAAACAGAGAAAATGTTCAAACATCCACTAAACAACGGAAATCAACAGTTCATCAAATGCAGCAAATAAAAACAGCAAATAATTTTATTCCAGTTATTCCAGAGTAATCAAACTTTTAGGCTCTCCATCCTGTTGATAAAGTGAGAAGGTTCACGAGGTAGAACATTTTGGCCGCAGATCGAAGGTTTGGCAGCTTCCAATAGCTCCTCCTGTCCATTTGTCAAAGCTCTACACAAGAACATTTACTGGGCAATGTGGTTAGAAATAACATTTTATCCCACCTTCAAGTCAATTAATAATTTACAGGGGTTGGACAAAATAATGGAAACACCTTAAAAAATCAACAAAATATAATTTAATATGGTGTAGGTCCGCCTTTTGCGGCAATTACAGCCTCAATTCTCCGAGGTATTGATTCATACAACTTGTGAATTGTTTCCAAAGGAATTTTAAGCCATTCTTCAGTTAGAATACCCTCCAACTCTTTTAGAGACGATGGCGGTGGAAATCGACGTCTTACTTGAATCTCTAAAACTGACCATAAATGCCCAATAATGTTGAGGTCTGGGGACTGTGCCGGCCATACGAGATGCTCAACTTCATTAGAATGTTCCTCATGCCATTCTTTAACAATTCTAGCTGTATGGATTGGGGCATTGTCATCTTGAAAGATGGCGTCACCCTCCGGAAACAGTGCTTGAGCCATAGGATGAACTTGGTCGCCCAATATGTATGTATGCATGTATGTATGTATGTATTATCTCCATGAAATGAATAAAAACTAGTATTAGAGTAGCCAAAATGTTAGGTGTTTCCATTATTTTGTCCAACCCCTGTATATCCTAAATTATCAACAGCAGGGTGAAGGTATGTACAAGAACACACAAACTGCTCCCAAAACCACCAATGAATTAACATTACATCTGGGTCAAGTCACGCGCCTGTTGACTTTGAATCAAAAAATTAGAATTGAGATAATGATTTCAAACTTTCTGTAGTTCAACAGAAAAAAATCTTAAGTTTCTAAATCCATTAAAATTTTTGCCAAAAAAGGATTTTCAAGAAAATTACGGAACTTTTTATACAAACTAAATTCAGTCCCTCGGAAAGTTCTCTAAGAATGAATAATAACACAACTTATCACTGCTATAATTTTAACCCTTTCATGCACAGTGGTCACTCCAGTGGACAGTTCTTCTCCAGCTGTTCTCTTGTATATTCAGGGTTTTGGTTGTTTTAGTTCCATATCAGTCAACACAGTGGACACTTATGCACCATCCCATAATACACTGACATTCAAACCATTACTGTAACTTTGCTGTTCTTGATAAACCTGATCTGCAGTGACATGTTTTAGTGTAAATCAATTGCTAATTGTTATTAGACTGTAATTGACAGGTATTTTTTAAACTTTTTTTTTTTTTTTTTTTTTGCATATTATCTCCATGCGGTGAATAATAACTAGTATTAGAGTATGTTCAAATGTGAGAAAACCTCTGATTAGCAACATTAAAAATGTTTTTATTGCATAGTTTTCCATATCATTTTCTGATATTAGATTTAAATACATGTTTCTTTGCTTCAAAAATTAAATACATGGTGTCCAGCTGAGTGGAAATTTTTGTAACTTTTTTTTTTTTAATGGATCACATTGTTTTTTGGGGGTTTTTTTTGGCTAAAGAGGAATAAAAACACTGCAGAAAAATATCTTGACTAAATTTCACATAATTAGTGCATGAAAGGGTTAAATCTCAATCATATATTTCTGTTTTCAGTATAGTTTTATGACCTTTTATACACCCTTTTATCATTATAAAAATCATTTTGTCTGAAAAATTGGTGTGAATTGCTTTTTAAAAAAATTTAATATCAGATGGTGCCGGTTATGTAGGGAATTTCACTTTTCTCAAAAAAACATGTTTTTTTTTTTTTTTTTAAATCACTAATTAATCAAATGAGCTAAACCAATGGAAATTTCTGAAAGAAAGCATTTAACCCTCTGCTTAAGCATGGCTTCATTGGAATTTAAGATTATTTTGTTACTAATCTAAAAAAAAGACTTATTTTTTTTCCCCTACATAAACAAAAATAGGTCTCGACATGAAATAGCTAGCTTGTGAAGGATTTTTTTTTTCTTTCACTTTCTATTTTTCATTTCCATTTTCAACTTTTCAAATCAATAATTATGATATTCTATTGTCTTCGTATGGATTTGGTATACAGACTGACTGAATAAAGTATCAAACTTATTATTTATACACATCTGTATTTGTATCTTTAAAGGAGTGATATGTTGTTACGCCCCGGCCTAGGGGTTTACCAGGGCGAACATATTATGCTCACACTTTTGTCCCCTCCCAGCTCCCAAGCACACAAGTCAGTCAAAACTGAAGTCCACAATATTTATTTTTTTAACAACTAAAGAAGGGTTAGGGGAGGATGAAAAAACAACATGATCAGGGTGCGATTTGTTGGGGGGGGTGAGGTGGATCAACCCCCCCCCCTCTGGTGTTTACATCCCTACTTCTGCTCAATGAATTCCATCCTCGGGGGGACAACCAACCAATGTAAATAACAGGCAGGTTGTGACAGTTTTCTTACACCTATATCCTACATTACTGGCACTAATGTTCAACTGAACCGAACTGTTGGCAGTCTCAGAATTCGCGAATGTCCCCATGCACTGGGGCGCCATAAAGGGGGGTAAACGTGACAAATTCATGGGGCCCAACTGTGAAAATTTCGTGAAAGATCCACTGTGTAATAGAGGAATAGAACCTGGGAGTTGGACGTTGAAAGTATGTAAAGTTTTGTTTCCTGCCAGCATTAGTTATGATTGTTATGGACCGCACCCCATGTATATAACTGCTGTGCCCCCCCCCCAAAAAAAAAACAAAATAAAATAAAACAAAACAAAACACCCCCCCCCTGTGTTTTTGACAAATTGCACCCTGCTTACGGCTACTACTTGCCTAAACTTTCCCATATATATAGGAATTTTAGTTTGTCCTAGGACAAACTAAAATTCCTATCTGTCCTAGTAGGGTTACGAATCCTACTGGATTTCAATCTCTACTGTGATATATGTATATATATATATATATATATATATATATATATATATATATATATATATATATATATATATATATATATATATATATATATATATATATATATATATATGTGTGTGTGTGTGTGTGTGTGTGTGTGTGTGTGTGTGTAAAGAGCTAGGAGGTCAGCATACTTGGACTGGTAAGACTCCCATCCCATGTTTTCTTGAGTCTTGTAACTTTATGAGGTGTTATATAGAGAAGTAACTTTAGTTCACTATCAGTCCACCATAAAATTCCTGTCTTCCTCCGTTGCCTGTTGGGTTGCCATGATCCTGGCAGTGCTTCAATCATGCCTTTTTTTGTTTTGTTTTGTTTTGTTTTTATGTTTTTGTTGTCTTGTGGACAGAGATTTTGTTTTGTAGTCAGAGTTTATCTGGACCTGATTTTGGTCAACAAAATCTCACATCACTAAAAGGGTTGTGCCTGCTTCATAAGATCAGACTGAATGGCAGCAGCAGAAAGTGATTAGAAAGTTAATTTTCAGCAGGTTTTAGTAATTTGGAAAGGGTAGATTCAGTCTGAAACTTTTACTCTGGCTTGTTTCTTGGACAAAAAAAGTGGGAAACTTCAATCTAGGCTAAATGTTATCATAGAACTTTGATTGCTTGTTTGCTACGGTCTTCATAGGGTTTTAACAAAAGTATATTGCGTATTAAGTATAATACTCACTCATACAAATTCATATCTCTACAATCCAGTTCGTGAATATCTTTGACATAACTTCAGGAGTCTTTATTCTGAACACTAATGATACGTTTAGGTTGTATATGAATGAATGAATGAATGAATGAATGAATGAATGTTTTTATTATTGTGTCTTGCATAAAAAACATGCCCAGCCCTTACATGGGTTTATAAGACACCAAAAATACAAATCAAACACCAGACAATAGGCACAACAGATATGAACAAAACAAAATACTGACCTATTTAAACAAACACATCTGCCGCTTTTTCCAGGCCTTACAAACAAATAATGCTAATTTATATACATTAAAACTAAACAACCATTTCATCTTGTCATCATCAGTGCTCCAGAACAAATCAGGATTTCGGATACACATATCATCAAACAAAGGGGCTCTCACTTCATCATATAGAGGACAATACAAAAGAAAATGTGATTCATTTTCCACTTCCCCCAAATCACACAGTCCACAAAGTCTGAATATACGTTTGAATATCGTCAAGTAAAAAGTACATATTGCTACTTTAAATGCACTAGAACTTGCACATCTTCCATATAGAACTATTAAGGACAGAGCATTGAAACATGACTTTACAACAAAGTTTAGGAAATGCCACATTTTGGCGCTTTACCCCACCATCCACCATAACACATAAAAGCACATAACATAGGTCTGCAACATTTAAAGGGGTCATATTTTGCTAAACCCACTTTTATTAGTCTTTGGTTCATTTATTTGTGTATTTGGACCCTAAAAGTTCATAAAGTTTGAATTTGAACCCTTCAGATGCTGCAAAGATATCTTTATATTCATTCTGGCAAAAATCAAGTGGATTTCTACAACCCATTTCAATTCCTTCTTCATTTGTTATGTTTTAGAACTAGTTATGTCATGACGTTTGCACATATAACGTAAAAACTTCAGACGATTTCTCTGAGTACGACATAATTGTTTGCTAGCAGCGGTTCAGTTGTTGCTTGTATTATTGAAGTCAAGTCGCTGAACGGGACAGAAAGTATGATCAACAACCTGGAGGGGTTGGGATCATGTGCATTTAAAGGGCCAGTGCTGACCTTTCTGGTGTCATTACTCAGAAATAGGGTTGAAGATGGACCTGTGGAGTTGAATTAACCCTTTCATGCATGAATTATGAGAACATT
Source organism: Sphaeramia orbicularis (assembly GCF_902148855.1). Taxonomy (NCBI): domain Eukaryota; kingdom Metazoa; phylum Chordata; class Actinopteri; order Kurtiformes; family Apogonidae; genus Sphaeramia; species Sphaeramia orbicularis. The sequence goes on from NC_043975.1 coordinate 16,501,375, forward strand.
AATCAAGATTTTTTTCTTTATTCCTCTTTAGGCATTTAAAAAACAATGAGATGATTTTTTTGTTTTTTCTTTTTTTTTTTTTATGAAGCTATTTTTCATGGAGTTGCAAAAATGTGCGTTTAATTTTTCAAGCATCGAAACGTGTATTTACTGATATACTGTGTGAAAACTATGAAATAAAAACATTAAATGCTGCTAATTTGATATTTTCTCACATTTTAACATACACTACAAACAAAAAGTTTATTTAAAATTTTTGGAGCTTTTTTTTTTTTTTTTTTCAGTTGGGATTTTTGCATAATGCTTTTTACTTTTTTTGTGTGTGAATTGAATTGAAACACATTTTTAATGACCAGATATAGTTTTATTTACAAATGGCAAAAATGACAAAATAGCTCATAAGAGTTTAATTTCAGAGCTGATATCTATCCATTTTACATGGTTTTCTTGAAAATTTACATTAAAGTGAAAGAACTCATGACATAAACAATGGTTTAAAACAGGGGTGTCAAACTCATTTTAGTTCAGGGGCCACATTAAGACAAATTTGATCTGAAGTGGGCCGGACCAGTGAAATAATAACATAATAATATCTAAATAATGTCAACTCCAAACTTTCCTCTATGTTTTAGTGCCAAAAAAGTAAAATTATGCAATGAAAATGTTTACATTTACCAACTATCCTTTAAAACATTAATCAAGATTTTTTCTTTATTCCTCTTTAGGCATTTAAAAAAACAATGAGATGATTTTTTTGTTTTTTTTTTTCAGCTATTTTTCATGGAGTTGCAAAAATGTGCGTTTAATTTTTAAAGCAACGAAATGTGTATTTACTGATATACTGTGTGAAAACTATGAAATAAAAACATTAAATGCTGCTAATTTGATGTTTTCTCACATTTTAACATACACTACAAACAAAAAGTTTATTTAAAATTTTAAAATTTTAATTTTTCTTTTTAATTTTAAAATTATAAAGAGCTTTTTTTTTTTTTCAGTTGGGATTTTTGCACAACGCTTTTTACTTTTTTTTGTGTGTGAATTGAATTGAAACACATTTTTAATGACCAGATTTATTTACAAGAGACCAGTTTTATTTACAAATGGCAAAAATGACAAAAAAAAAAAAAAAAAAAAAAAAAACAAGAGAAAAAACAAAAAGAAATATCTGCAACTTTTTTTTTGTAGTGAACTCCAATATTTGTCACTTCATGGAGATAATATGCCAAAAAAAAAAAAAAACAAAAAAAAAACTTTTGTTGTTAATTACAGTCTAGTAACAATAACAAAGAATTGATTAGATCAAACATGTTAGATTTGGTTTATCAAGAACAGCCAAGTTACAGTACTGTTATCAATTGCAGTGTTTTGTGTATTGTGTTGGCTGATATGAAACTAAAATCCATGAATATACAAGAGAACAGCTGAAGAATAACTGTCCACTGTTGTGACCATTGTGCATGAAAGGGTTAATGAAGAATTCGGACCCAAGCATAGCATTTACAGTCATTTACATGTTTCCAAATGCATAATTCAATTTAAAACAGCAAAATATCACTCCTTTAAACACAGTGTGCTGTAATTCTAAGGCAATCCCATGCGTTTCATGGGGTTGAAAAGCCTGTCTATGCAACATGCAGTGTCCAGATATAAGCTTCTCCTTGATATGTTCATCACTCAAGTGCAGGGCAGAGAATCCATCAAAAGTTGCCTCCAAATGTCTCCTAAACGCTGCCTAACCCAAAGGCCAAGTACAACATGGCACAGAGGGTCCTATTTTTTTGAAGGTCTCAGCTGACATACCAGAAGCTATGGGAATCAGCTTGAGGAAAAACAACAGACTACCAACTTTTATATTGAGATAATATTGGAGCCAGTCATATGGAGATCCTATCAGGGCCAAGTATGTGTTCATTACTGATATTCTTCAATTAACGCTTAGGACATCAATCTAGTTTGATCATTCTCTGTTTATGTACATTGACCTTTATTTTCAATACACCTTGGAAATTTCATTAAAAAGAAGAAGCGCTAGAACAGGTATCTGGCTTTTGATCCACTGTTTGCTTTGGTTTGAAGTAGACGGCGTCGAATGATACTAAGCATTGATTCTAAGCTTTACTGTAAAATTACGAACTGGAAAGACTGGGCTAAGAGAGACTTTGCATCTAATAAGTCGGAGAGTGTGGGTGAAATAAGCCATTTTCATTTCATGGTAGTACAAAAAATAAATATGTCCAAAATATGTTCTCGTGTAACAAACTATACCTGGCATGGCTTTTTATGGAATCTTTGCGGCAAAATGCTCCTTTTTTCGTCTTTTTGGTCTTTTCAGTTGAGTCTCACCGATGTTTATCTCTTCTTTGAGGTTTCTCCTCAGTATTAAAGCTTCAGTACTCGTTTTAGTTGTGCACAGTCAAGCCGCTCTTATGACAACAACATTTTGAGAATAGTGTGCTTGAAAAAAAAAGACAGACAATAGTGTTTTCTTGATGCATTTGTTGTCAAAGCTAAATCTTTGCAGCATTAGAGTGTGGAAACATTATGAAAAATGAGAAAAAATGAGTATAAGGTGCACATTTAAGAGATTATTGCAATTATTGGCCAGGAATCAACACTTGATTCAGGAAGTTGCTGTATTTATTTTTTTTGTATGTCCAACATATCTAGTTTTTGACAGATTGAGCATCAACAGTGGCTACTCTTAGGTCAGTAAACACTGAGGATTTTGTGTTGTTTTACTGGTCAGAAAACTGAACCGTCAGACATTGAACAAACTAGTCTAATGCTGATTAATTCTTAATTTATTCTCCACTGTGAGGACACGGAATGTAAGATCATAAACTGGAATTTAGAGAACTAGGAAAGCTTGTAGATAATAGAGTCGTGGAAAAGACTATTAGACCACTATTGTTTTCATCAATTTCTTGTTCATTTTAATGCCTGGTACAACTAAAGGTACATTTGTTTGGACAAATATAATGATAACAACAAAAATCGTTGATAAGAGTTTAATTTCAGAGCTGATATCTATCCATTTTCCATGGTTTTCTTGAAAATTTACATTAAAGTGAAAGTACTCATGACATAAACAATGGTTTAAAACAGGGGTGTCAAACTCATTTTAGGGGCCACATTAAGACAAATTTGATCTCAAGTGGGCCGGACCAGTGAAATAATAACATAGTAACATATAAATAATGTCAACTCCAAACTTTGCTCTATGTTTTAGTGCCAAAAAAGTAAAATTATGCAATGAAAATGTTTACATTTACCAACTATCCTTTAAAACAATGTGAATAACATGAACAACCTGCAATTTCTCAAGAAAACTAGCGGGCAATTTTAACAATATTATGTGTCAGTTTATCATTTATAATTTGTAAATTACAACTTACAGATCACAGTGGATCATAATATTGGTAAACTTACACTTCAGACATTTCAAAATGTCCATATTTGTTCAGGTTATTCACATTTTTGTGAAATGATTTTTAGTGTAAATACAATAAAATGACATGAAAATGTTCACTTTTACAAAGAGAAAAAATTTGGAGCTGTGAGTATTTATAGGTTATTATAATAGTATGTTACTGATCTGACCCACTTGAGATTGAATTGGTCTGTATGTGGAACGTGAACTCAAATAATTCATATCTTCAGTTTAATTTTTGCATTTCACAATTTCATCCCAGGGGCCAGACTGGACCCTTTGGTGGGCCGGATTTGGCCCCCGGGCCACATGTTTGACACCTCTGGTTTAGAAGAATAGAACGACATGCAAATTGATCACAACAAAATAAATATGCCATTGGAGTTTAATAACCTTAAAAAGATGCTGAATTGCCAAATTGTAGGATGTGTACGGGCTAAACAAACATGATACAGCATGCTAAATAGTGAACTTATGGTTTAACCTTTAAGTTTAACTTTAAAGGTGTTCAAATCTCATTATGCTAAACTACACTAAACATTGCAGTTCAATAACTGAGGCAAGTGTCAATAAGTGAATAGTACATACAGTCGCGCAAAAAATTATTAGAACACCCTTGTTTTCTTCAATTTCTTGTTCATTTTAATGCCTGGTAAAACTAAAGGTACAATTGTTTGGACAAATATAATGATAACAACAAAAACAGTTCATAAGAGTTTAATTTCAGAGCTGATATCTATCCATTTTCCATGGTTTTCTTGATAATAACCAAAATCACTTCAGTTCTTCCATCAATATTTATGGCATTGTACTGCCAAAAACAGTGCTTTTAGGCATTCCATGTTTTCTTTTCTGTCTGTGTAGTCACATGATACACACAGGAGTTAGTACTTGATTGCATAACCATTGTTTTTGAAGACTTTTGATGGTCTAGTCATTTTTTCCGTGACTCTACGTACCAACCTCAGTTACAGTATCCACACTGGTCGCTCCTGTTGCAGAATCCTCCGGTATCATTGCACCATCTTATCTCCTGTCCTCCTGGTATGTGTGCAATGGCCAGTGTGACCTCTGACCTCTGGTGTCTGAGCCAACAGCAGACCCCTTCAGAGAATTTCAGCCGTCCCCACCGGCCATGAGTGTTCCCGTCTCTGACAGAAAGGAATGATAAGAGCGGGTAGGCAGCACGTTCCCGATCGCTATGCTGCCAAGTCTGGCAGCACAACATGAGGTCAACCACCAGAAGACTCCCATGCTATGTTCAGGTTGAAGTTCTGATATTCAAACTACAAATCCTGTAACACAGAGAATGCATGCTCTAGTTTCCTGTGCCAGTAAAGTGGTGAATGTAGCCTCTTAACCTTTTGTGACCCAGCAATGCATTTTTGTCCTCTATGGGGGCAAGAGTTTCACTTTTACTTAGAAAAACAAACAAAAAAAGAAAAAAAAAAACACTGTCCACTGCAAAGGACATTCCATATTTCAAACAAAAATGCATCTGAAAAAAACTGTTGCATCCCGCTGTTGCTAATCAAGCCAATTATTTATTATTGTTTTTTTAGGGTGCCTATTGTCATCAGGCTGGGGACTACAGTAGGATACTGGCCATGTTGGCTAAAGCTGGCCCTTTTTATTGTTACTGATACAGTTCATTAACCCTTTCATGCATGAATTATGAGAACCTTAATCAAGATTTTTTTCCAGAGTGTTTTTATTCTACTTCAGGCATGAAAAAAAAGAACAAATTTTATCATACTCTAATACCAGTTTTTACTCATTTCATGGAGATAATACATTAAAAAAAAAAAACAAAAAAAAAAAACAAAACTTTTTGTTTAAGAAAATTAGTTGTTGATTTACACTCAAACAAGTTAGTGCAGATCAGGTTTATCAAGAACAGCAAAGTTAAAGAAATGGTCTGAATATCAGTGTAGATGATGCATGAGCATCACTGTGTTGGCTGATATCCTCCTGAGACCTAGGAAAAAGTGAACATTTTTAGCTTTTTTACATTAAATAGTCATCTTGATTAGAAACTGCATGATGCAACAGTTTTTCAAATAAATTTTTTAAATCATTTATTTATTTTTTTTAATGGAATGTCCTTTGCAATGAACAGCATGTTTTCTTAGTAAAACTGGCAAACTTTTGTCCCCTACAGAGGACAAAAATGCATTGCTGGGTCTCAGGAGGACATGGAACTAAACCCATGAACACAGAAGAGAACAGCTGGAGAGTAGGTGTCCACTGTAGTGACCACTATGCATGAAAGGGTTAGTTGGGATTGTCCACGATGCAATAAACTAATAAAATAAACTAATAATAATGGATTACATTTATATAGTGCTTTTCTATGAACGCATACTCAAAGCGCGCACAGTGGATCCATTATTCATTCACTCACACATTCTCCCTCTGCTGGTGGTAAACTACATTTGTAGCCAGGGGCAGGCTGATGGAAGCATGGCCATCACTGAACATTCATACTCATTCATACACCAGTGTGAGTAGCAGCACTGGAGGCAAGGAGGGTGAAGTGTCTTGCCCAAGGACACAACAGCACATGACTAGGACAGAGCAGGATTTAAACCGCCATCTGAGCCATGGCCGCCCCATAACTAAAGTAATTTAATGTAAAAAAGCTAAAACTTTTACTTTCCTGGGTCTCAGGAGGTCGAGCCAGGTTGCTTCCAGTACAGGGAGCACCTACAGTTCCATTCATGTTGCCATGGCAATGGTATGCGACGCTTGTAGCATTATACACATGCCATACATCCATGTAACAAAAGAATATTAGGTCAAAGCTCAACAAAACCAGGTGTGTGACAACAGATCATAATTGAAACAATAACTAACTAAATGAGCCAATATTGAAAACAGGCTAACAGTTCAAGACCAGCGTATGTCATGAGGAGTTTCATAAAACAAAAGACCAATGTGACAGACGTTGCCCTGCCAAGGTAACGCTAACCAGGTCTGACAGCATAAGTATTAGCTACAATAGCAACCAAACGTAAAGGTCACACTATGAAGCAATGACTACGATTTTTTTTAGTTTTCTGATCATAACTTGGTTTAACCCTTTTAAGACTGCCTTTAGAACAGGCCACCTCCCTACCCTGTTAAAATAAGTTATCCATAATCATATTATACCAGTTAATGGGACCCAAGACAAGTGGGTCAAATCCTTCTTCAGTAAATATGTTAAAACAACTTTTACAAATAAAGTTGCACCCAGACATTGCAAATGAGTAACGGTAACGCCAATACTTTACGTTCACTCTACATACTTAGAATTAGTTGGTTCAACAAAATTGTCTCGTTAAATGAAAGCATTGGAATTAGGTGGGAATTCTTTCCATAATTTTAGTACGTCCATCCAACACATTGTTTCTTTGAATGTACCCTGGACATGATTTAAATACAATCACACTATGCAATGAATTTATATGATGGTAACTGGGAAATGATGTGTTGTATTAACATGATTCTTAAAAGCATTCTGATTTGAATTAAATGCATTGACTTTACACGCACTAGTTCATAGAAACAAAGTGAAAAAGTGTGTCTCCTCATTCTGATCGTGTGGGACCAAAGTCCACAATAAAATAAAGTAAACTCAATCTTTTGTTTTTAATTCATTGTAGGTGTCTTCATGTTTTCTTTGCAATAAAAATGTCAGAAAATGTATTTTTTGCTAATTCTTTTGCACCTTTGTTTTTAGGAAGAACTTAACTTTCAATATCGGGCCATTAATTATCATTATTACCTTCGCCAGGAGGTAATGATGTTTTTATCAGCGTTGGTTTGTCTGTGTGCAAGATAACTCAAAAAGTTATGGACGGATTTGGATGAAAATTTCAGGAAATGTTGATACTGGCACAAGGAACAAATGATTAAATTTTAGTGGTGATCGGGGGGATGGGGGGGCCACGGGGGCCCATTGATCTACCTTGGCGGAGGTCTGCGCTGTCTTTTCTAGAAAAGCACTCGGAGAGCGCAGACCTCCGCCAAGGCAGATCAGTGGGCCCCACCACTCCCGATCACCACCAAAATTTAATCATCTGTTCCTTGTGCCAGTATCAACATTTCCTGAAATTTTCATCCAAATCCGGGGAACTGATCTACCTTGGCGGAGGTCTGCGCTCTCCGAGTGCTTCTAGTTATGGTTATGTTTTCATCATTGTTTGTCTGTTTGTCTGTGTGTCTGTTAACAAGATAACTCAAAAAGTTATGGACGGATTTGGATGAAATTTTCAGGAAATGTTGATACTGGCACAAGGAAGAAATGATTAAATTTTGGTGGTGATTGAGGCGGGGGCTGATCTGCCTTGGCGGAGGTCTGCGCTCTCTGAGTGCTTTTCTAGTTATAAATTATAACAGTGTGTGTTTTAGGAAAAAAGAAAAAAACGGGCTTGAAGTTTTTAGAAAGTTTATTATCAGAAACAGCTGTAAATGTCCATAACAAAACTTTTTGAGTTAGCAGAAATAAACTTTTAACTATTTAACATCTGTTCACACATGTTTTTTGGTTTTGAACATTCAGTATTCATTTCATGGTTTCATATTTTTTGTTAATTCAGGTGTTTTTTAGCCTGTTGAAGTCCCTGAAGTGTCTTTCTACTTGTAATCATCTCATTTCACCATGAAGTTGTACAGTTTTGGAAAGCTCAGGATCTCAGCTTTCCGATGCCATTTGAATTTGATGGATTGCATAAATGGTTCAGGAGTTACAATAATGTAAATGCTGTAAAGTGTAAAATGCAATGCTAGAGAGATTGTCGTTAAAGGTTAAAATCAATAAAGCTTCAGGTATTAGCTAATCCACTGTTTTTATGTGTTGCATTAACATGATTCTTCAAAGCCTCCTGATTCGAATTAAATGTATTGACTTTCCATGCACTAGTTCATAGAAACAAAGTGAAAAGGTGTATCAGATCTCCTCATTCTGATCGTGTGGGACCGACGTCTACAATAAAATCAAGTAAACTCAGAGAATCTTTTTTTCAGTGTAGGTGTCTTCATGGGTTTTCTTTGCAATAAAAGTGTCAGAAAATGTATTTTTTTGGCCAATTCTTTTGCATCTTTGTTTTCAGGAAGAACTTAACTTTAAATATTTGGCCATTAATTATCATTTTTAGAAATAATAAGAGTGTGTTTTAGGAAAAAAGAAAAAAACGACTTGAAGTTTTTAGAAAATTTATTATCAGAAAGAAATGTAAATGTCTATAACAAAACTTTTTGAGTTCGCAGAAATAAACTTTCAACTATTTAACATCTGCTCACACTTGCTTTTTGGTTTTGAACATTCAGTATTCATATTATGGTTTCATATTTTTTGTTAATTCCAGGTGTTTTTTTTAGCCCGTTGAAGTCTCTGAAACAGTTTCTTTCTACTTGTAATTGTCTAATTTTGCCATAAAGTTGAAGAGTTTTGGAAAGCTCGGGATCTCAGCTTTCTGATTCCATTTAAATTTTGTGGATGGCACTAACGATTCATGAGTTACAGTAATTTGAATGCCGTAAAGTGCTAAAATGCAGCACCGGAGAGATTGTCGTTGTTAAAGGGTTAAAATCAATAAAGCTTCGGCTATTAGCTAATCCACTGTTTTTATGTGTTGCATTGACATGATTCTTCATAGCCTCCTGATTCGATTTAAATGTATTGACTTTCCATGCACTAGTTCATAGAAACAAAGTGAAAAGGTGTATCTGATCTCCTCATTCTGAACGTGTGGGACCGACGTCTACAATAAAATCAAGTAAACTCAAAGAATCTTTTTTTCAGTGATAGGTGTCTTCATGGGCTTTCTTTGCAATAAAAGTGTCAGAAAATGTATTTTTTTGGCCAATTCTTTTGCATCTTTGTTTTCAGGAAGAACTTAACTGTCAATATTTGGCCATTAATTATCATTTTTATAAATAATAAGAGTGTGTTTTAGGAAAAAAGAAAAACAGACTTGAAGTTTTTAGAAAATTTATGATCAGAAACATCTGTAAATGTCCATAACAAAACTTTTTGAGATAGCAGAAATAAACTTTCAACTGTTTTACATCTGCTCACACATGCTTTTTGGTTTTGAACATTCACTCTTCATATTATGGCTTCATATTTTTGGTAATTCCAAGTGTTTTTTTAGCCTGTTGAAGTTTTGGAAACAGTTTCTTTCTACTTGTAATCATCTCATATTGCCATAAACGTATATAGTGTCGGAAAACTTGGGATCTCAGCTTTCCGATGCTATTTAAATTTTGAGGATAGCACTAACGATTCATGAGTTACAGTAATTTGAATGCTGTAAAGTGCAAAATGCAGCACCGGAGAGATTGTCGTCGTTAAAGGGTTAAAATCAATAAAGCTTCGGCTATTAGCTAATCCACTGTTTTTGTTACACTGAATTGATTTCGACTGGAAACAAATGGCCCAGGGCGTAACAGGTTTCAAGAAAAGGAAAGAAAGATCGCAGTTATCTGTTTCACTAATGGTCTGATTAATGAAAACAACTCACTGACAGATAACACCAGTGACCCGTCTGTTCAATTCACTTTCTCCAATTCGCTGTCGTCCTCCTCCTCGTTGCTGTCTGCCTCTGGGAGTTGTTTATCAGACAAATTGCGCCCTAGAACATGTCAAGAAGTCCAAACATTTCCGAGCTGTCAATCACTCTGAAGAGTAGTTGTGGAGAGCGGCGGACGGTTTGCAGACCGGTGTGAAGTATGCGGAGAGTGAAAGTCGTCCTTGTCAGCGCAGTCGTGACGTGTCTCCCATCACACGTAAATAGAGGAAAAAAACATCTGACAGTGATCTGCAGGAGTGTGTGTTCATGTGACGAGGCCTGTGTGCGACTGGGAGTGCGATCACTGAGTCTGTTTCTACCCAGCAGATATTTTGCAGACAGCTGTCGCCTGCACTAGTGTTATCAGAGGACTGTTTTATATAGGGCTGTTTTCTGTACCTTTCTATTTGTGTCACATCTTTACATTTACCATGACACGAACGGCCAGGCAGGACGTAGACTAAACTAGTTTGAGGTGAAAACAGCCAAATGTGACCATGGGATAATTCTAAAATGTAAAATATAAACATTACATCGGAGATTGGTTGAAAAGAATGCAGTATGTGAGCCTTAGCTCCATGAATACTGAAAGGACTTAGCTCTATTTGAAGGAAAATTAAACAAATGGAAAAATATACTGTATATGCTTTCTTTTCCATAATGAGATCTACTATTTATTCATTATTGAACTGCAGTGTTTAGCCTAGTTTAGTATAATGAGGTCTGAACAACACCTTTAAAGTTAAGCTCAAAGGTTACACTGCAAAAATCCAAATCTTACCAAGTGTATTTTTCTCATTTCTAGTCAAAATATCTCATCAGTAAGTAAGTAAGTAAGTAAGTAAATTTTATTTATAGAGCACTTTTCACAGACAGAGTCACAAAGTGCTTTATCAATTCAAATCAGAATCAAATTAAGTTTACAGAGACCCAACAGAATCCTTCAGGAGCAAACACTTGTGATTGGTGACAGTGGCGAGGAAAAACTTCCCTTTAACGGGCAGAAACCTCGAGCAGACCCAGACTCCTGAAGGATGGCTGTCTGCCTTGACCAGTTGGGGTTAAAGAGAGAGAGAGTAAAGGAGTAAAGGAGGAGGAAAGAGAGAGTGATAGAGATATAGAGAGACTGGGGGGGGATGACACATGGAGTACGTTATGATGAATACATAGAGTGTAATAATCAGTTCATGGTGGTCCTGGGTCAGGTGGGAGACTAAAAAGCCTTTTTGAACAGGAGGGTTTTGAGGTGTTTCTTAAAGCTCTCTACAGAGTCCATGGACCGTAGGTGTAGAGGCAGGTCATTCCGTAGACGTGGTGCCACAGCTTTAAAAGACCTGTCACCGCGTGTGCTAAAACAGGTGCGTGGAACCATCAGCAGGTGCTGTCCTGAAGACCTCAAGCTACGAGTCGAGCTGTAGGGCTGGATCAGGGAAGCAACGTATGCAGGGGCCTGGCCATGTAGGGCCCGGAAAGTTAGCACAAGAATTTTGAAATGAAGACGATATAGAACAGGGAGCCAGTGGAGGGATTTAAGGATGGGAGTGATGTGGGTTCTCCTGTTTGTGCGGGTCAGGAGCCTGGCAGCAGAGTTCTGGACAAACTGTAGACGGGCCAGCTCCTTCTTGTTTAAGCATGTAAACAGGCTGTTGCAGTAGTCTAAGCGAGAAGACACAAAAGCGTGAACGATCATCTCGAGCTCATTTGTGGACACCATAGATCTGAGTTTGGAGATGTTGCGTAGTTGGAAGAAACAGTTTTTGACTAGGTGTTTGGAGTAGAATTCTAAAGACATGTCCTGGTCAAAGATGACACCCAGATTCCTCAGTTTGGTCTTTACCGAGGAACTCAGGTCTCCAAGGTGATGTTTGATCCCTGGGATTGCACTATCCGGGGCAATGATGAGGGTCTCAGTTTTGCTGGAGTTCAGCTGGAGGCTGTTATCATTTAGCCACTGCTTCAGCTCTGACAAGCAGTTGATAAAGGAACTCAGTTTGTGGGGCTCAGAGGAGTTAAAGGAGCAGTATATATGGATGTCATCCGCGAATAGATGATAGGAGACATCACTATACTGTTGGATAATGTGGCCAAGTGGGAGGACATAGAGTAAGAATAGCACTGGTCCCAGGACAGAGCCTTGGGGCACACCACACTTACAATAAGACAGAATCACCTAAAGAGTAACTTTTGAGTGAGACAGATTTTTTGCTTAATTCAAGATTTTTTTTTGCTTAATTCAAGAAAAAAAGTATCTGTCAGTGGAACAAGTGAAAATTATCTTGGTAAGATTTCTTGAAATAAGATTTTAAAGATCTATTGTCTAAAAATAAGTTCTTATATCTCACTGAAAAGTTACTCTTTAGGTGATTCTGTCTTATTTTAAGTGTGATGAGATATTTTGACTTGAAATGAGAAAAATACACTTGGTAAGATTTAGATTTTTGCAGTGTAAACCGTAAGTTCCCTATTTAGCATGCTGTATCTCATTCATTTAGCCCATACACCAGTGGCGGCTGCTCGTCTTTCAGACCGGGGAAGCTCATTGTCGGCTTACATCAAAAAAATTGTCAAGTTATTTAAACATAAATTCGGCCCTCCGTTCCTTTTTAAGAAAATGGTCAGTGACCTTATCGTATCGTACCAAGTAGGCGTCTTTTCCAGGGACTTGATAGCTAGTTCACTCCGACCTAGCTGACAGTATGACCGATTTAACTACCTACAAAACAATATGAAACTCAAACAAGAAATGATTAAATTATGGAACTGAAACAAGAAAATGTTGAAATTCTGTTTAATTGAAACAAGGAAGTACAATGAGTGTGTTTTATTTGCAAGAAATGAACAAGTAATTTCGTAGTGGTTTCTTTCTCAATTTCACAGCAGAATGCACGACGGTATTAAACTGAACTGTGTCAGTGAAGGAGTAGATCTCAAAATAGCTGTCAATCAAATGGGATTCAGCCTTTCGACTGATCCTCCAATCAGCATGTGGAAGCTCAGCGTCCAGCCCAGCCGAGCTCCGCCCACAGCTCCATTCACCCCCAGAGACGCTGAGCGTCCGGGGGCGGGACAACATCGTGGCATTTATCCAATTACCGTCCAGTTTTGAGGCAATGAAAAAAACTGTTCCACTCAGTCCCATTGAAGTGCGTGGACGCTGAGTGTCTACGGGCAAATGCACTGAGCAGAGATCGAATGAGAAAACAGCGCAACGGGAATGTATGAGAAGTGAACAACATCGAGTCTGCTGGTTTGTGATAAAGCTGATTCTGAACGAACTCGTCTGTGAGATGAACGTGTTCTAACACATTTGTAGTCAATGAAATGTCAAAACAACCGTAGATATTTGACCATTTAATTTGAGTAATTTTAGGAGAAGCTGAGTTTCCTTTGAAGTCTATGAGAAATCACCTCCATGGTACACATCCCACAGTTTGGCAACTCAGCATCTGTTTAAGGTCATTATACTCCAATGGTATATTTATTTTGTTGCGATTAATCTGCATGTCATTCTTTTCTTTTAAACCATTTTTTATGTCATGAGTACTAGTATCTATCTATCTATCTATCTATCTATCTATCTATCTATCTATCTATCTATCTATCTATCTATCTATCTATCTATCTATCTATCTATCTATCTTTCTTTCTTTCTTTCTTTCTTTCTTTCTTCAAACACCTGAAACACCTAAACCAGGGTTTTTCAACTATCGTATTTTGTTAGACTAATAGCATAATCGCCTAAGTTATATTTTTGGCCAAACTGTGATATATGCACTAAATGAAGCGGCAGTGTTAGGACAGTAAAGTAATGCAGACATCCCAATTTGTTCAAAAATATAACTTAGACACATATGCTCTGAGGCTAGCGATTTGTGAAGTGCTTTTGTGATTATTACAATTATCTGATTTCTCCCAGTTGTCTGATTTTTCTGGTCATGTGAAGGAGAAGCCTTTCTCTGAGGCTGATCAGTGGAATATTTCAGGAAATGACATGGATAACAGGTACCAACCTCAAACATACAATATGGTCGTCTATCGTCTCCCCCTTCGCTCTGTCATTATTCTCATTATTATAGTCGCCCCCCCCCGTACCCCCACTCTTTCCTCTCGGCTCGTGTGGAGCCTGTGAGGCATTCAGCCTGTGATCATGGCGCTGGTCCACGACTCAGCGGACAGGCAGCCATGACATCATTCTTCACCGTGGATATGTATGTGTGTGTTGGGGGGGGGGGGGGGGGGGGGGGGGGGTAGAAAGTGACACCCCTGGTCACTGTGACACACTATCTGTCTCACCCACAGAGTTTGCACTGTGAGTCAGATCTAATTGTGGTCATGAGAGTGTGTTGTGCTGGTAATCCAAAGTTCTGTTCACTTTCTCTGCAGGACCTTTATGTCGTCGTCTTTGTTATGATTATACTCGAGTACTTGACTCACTCACAAAAACGCTGCAGTGAACGCTACATGGAAAAAGCTCAGCTATTTGATGACAAGTGGTGCTACACATTTTATGAATCATGGCGAATACCTGATGTTTGAAATAGAAATACATACAGTCGCAATTCATGCTGTTGGAGCCAACGTTCTGATGTGTTATCTGTGTGACATTAATAACTTGTATTAGTGCTACTGTCGTTTAATGAACAAATCCATAGACAGTGTTCTGAGCTATGGACACTGTGACCGAACACTGTGTAATTATTATATCATGGGATATGAGGGCTTTATATCTTCACAGTCATGGACTAAAGCTCAGAGCAAGATCTGGAACTTTAAACAAACTCCTTTTTTTGATATGGAATTCTAATACATATTGTAAATATTGAATTTATATCATAGTATTGGTCAGTGTCTCTAAATTACCTTATTTTACAAAATTCTGTTGATGATGCAAAACCAGAACTGTCCCTAAAACATAGTACTGTTATGATTCAACATTTACTCCATTTGGTTTATCGTTCTGAGACCCAGGAAAGTACAAGTTTAGGCTTTTTTACATTAAAGGAGTGATATTTTGCTTTTTTTAAATGGAATTATACATTTTAAAACATTTCCCTGTGGTCTACATAAACTGTAAATGCTATGCTTGGGTCTGAATTCTTCATTAATTCAACTCCACAGGTCTATCTTTAATGTTATTTCTGAGTAATGAGACCAGCGCTGGCCCTTTAAATCCAAATGAGCCACTTCTATCTTATGCACTTATCGTCGCAAAAAAGCTTATTTTGTTGTTCTGGACAAAATCTGAAATTCCTTCAGTGAAATTATGGTTGTTAAAAATGGTTAAAATCTCTCACTTAGAGAGAATCCAGTTCTCATTATTAAATAAACTACACCATTTTATTCAGATTTGGTATCCCCTTCAACAACATATTGATAATTCAACCTGAATATAATTACAATTTATGTTGCCTCCCTTGGTGTGATATGTCACAAATCCTGGGATTGGGGGGGGGGGGGGTTGTTAAATTCTGTGTTTGTTATGTTTGCTTTCCTTTGTTATATTTTTGGTTTGCTCACTCTGTGTGTATTTTTCAAAATATGGATGAATTGTAATGGTGGATGTCTTTGTAACTGACACTGAATAAAAAGACTGACAACAAATGAGCCCCCCCCCCCAGGCTGTTGACTGTACTTTCTGTCCCGTTCAGCCACTTGTGTTCGATAATACAACCAACAACTGAACATTTTTGGTAATCAGTGCAAAATTTGGATGTATTTTCAGTTTTTATCACAACCGCTGCTGCTGACAAATAATTATGTCGCACTCAGAGAAATGTTTGTCTGAAGTCTTGACCTTATATGTGTATATATGTGTATATATATATATATATATATATATATATATATATATATATATATATATATATATATATATATATGTATATATATATATAAATATCTTCAATATTAATTGAAGATTTTTTTTTTTTTGGCTTAATTCAAGATTTTTTGCTAAATTTGAGAATTTTTTTTGGCTTAATTCGAGATTTTTTTATACTTAATTGAAGATTTTTTTTTTTTTTTTTCGGCTTAATTCAAGCTACTTTTTTTTGTTGTTTTTTTTTTTTGCTTAATTCAATTTAAGACTGTGGAATTTTTTGCACTTGGCAGAAACATCCCAGGGGCTGAACTGGACCCTTTGGCGGGCTGCATTTGGCCCCCGGGCCGCATGTTTGACACCCTTGGTCTAGTCCTTTATGGGCTTCCATAATCTTCACTTTGCACTTGGATTGTAGCATAAAGGAATAAAACAGACACGATAGTCATTTAGAACCATCACATGTACTTTATCATACATTTTATTACATATTTAAAGAGCCTCTCCACCAGTTTTACACAACTGTATACATGAATATACTCATCCCTGGCTGTACCACTCATCCTGTAATAAAAGTTATATAGGCTAATGTCTTCTTTGGCTCAGGGCTCTTCTTTGGCTTGAAAAACCGGCTCGTATAGGGTCCAACAACAAGTACTTGAACTGTTATTATGAGAAATCACTGTATATCTATGCAAACAATCAGTATTTTTCAGTCTGCAGCTCCAGTTTGGACTATTTGTTGAAAGTGTCCCTTGCAGCTCCAGTTTTATTAACGTGCCCTACTTGTAAATCACCCAAATGCTCCCTTTTTACAATGATCAATAGTGTTTTCTTACATCAAAGTTCTGTTTTAGTTCAGTCCTTGGCCCTCGGTGTGGACTGCCCACCCTCTTCCCCCTCCCATTCTGCCTCTAGGGCATGAAAATTGCCATAACCAATGAGGTAAAGGCAATAGTTTTCCACAGTTCACAATCCTGTTAGCTGAATAAACAGCATCAGCTTGGGTTTATCTTATTACCCTCAATCACGACAGTTATAGACCAGTTTCCAGACCCACCAAGGAGGGAAAAGGTGTGCTGGGGTTAACGCACACAGACCACAGAGATAGGAAAAAGGGCAGTGAGAGGCACACACATATGTATATACACGGAGCCCCTTTGTGAACCCTAGAACAACATTCGATCATAACCCACCGAGCGTCCCTGGGGTGTTAAAAGCAAGCACGACTGTGTAGCTGTTGGTGCCCCTTTGTTGTTTCAGCTTTCGGAATCGGGCGAAGAAGAAAGAAGGTTTGTCCGACTGAATTACCTATCGCAGGAAAAATAATAAAAATGGCAACGTACCGAATCAATGGCTCGGTGTGACGATAGCGTAATTTCTTACTGACAGGTCGCATAAGTCAGGCCTCTCAACATCCCGCGGAGAGGAGATAGCACATGTAGGCGCGTGTTTGGTTTGAACGCAGAATGGCAGAAAATGTCACCCCTGATGAATGCTCCGCACCGCTGATAAGACGTACTCCCCTCCAGGCGAGCGTGCAAACACATATGACACACGTGCGTACACATACAGCAGACCGGGGCTATAAATAGGTCTAGTGGTCCTGCAGGGTCAAGTGGAGTCCAGCCCGGCAGATACCACCAACCCCCGGACCCGAGGATCAGTCTGTGACCCGTGGCGACCCCCGTATCTGCTCTCTGTCCGTCAACCATCTCCGTTCTCGAAGCAGCGGAACCACGGCGCGGCAGTTTTTATGCGAGAACTCAAATGTGACCTGTAATCAGCGTCTGGGGCATGTTTTACTCTGTCAAACGGACGTCGGTGGAAGGAGGGAGGGGTGGACAGGGGTGGGGTCATACCAACAAAAACATGGCTCCGGTCAGTCCTCATTGAGAGAAAGAATGTGCTGGCTGACAGGCCGTTTCAGCCAGGCCATTTGGAAGTGCTAGACCGGCTCGGGAGACCCAGATAGCTAAATATTTGCTCTTTTGGGTTTCCATCTTTTCTTTATGTGGCTGCGGTGGGCCTGCATCACTGTGACCCCCCGTTACAGCCGTGTGATTGAGATGCAGAGCTAGTTTCTCATCTGGAATCTGGACTATTTTTTGCTTGTTTTTCAGTCATTTTATGTACAGGCTTTTGGCATAGTCGCTACGTGGCATATTTTTGTTGTTTTTTTTTTAGCATTTTTAAATTAAGCTGCAGTGGATCCCATGACTGTACATGTCAGCAGCATTTTATTATTATGTTATTTTAATGTAATTTTAAATAGTTTAACCCTTTCATGCATGAATTATGAGAACCTTAATCAACGTTTATTTCCTAAGTGTTTTTATTCCTCTTTAGGCGTGAGAAAAACAATGCGACTGAAAATTTTCTTATGAACCTATTTTTCTTGGAGTTCCAAAAATGTCAGCTTGACACCATGCGTTTAGTTTTTGAAGCCAAGAAACATGGATTTACTGATATATCGTGTGAAAGCTATGAAAGAAAAACCTTTTTAATGCTGCTAATCTGCTGTTTTCTCACATTCTAACATTCTCTAATACTAGTCATTACTCACTTCACGGAGATAATATACAAAAAAAAAAACTTTAAAAAAAACAGTTTATTGCAGTTTAGTAACAATAACAAGCAACTGATTTTTTTTTTTTGTTTAGTTTAGTTTATTTCAAATATGCAACAAGACAGTAATCTTACTTAGTCTTTAGTAATAAAACAGGTAGTAAGAGGACATAGAAGAAAACAAAAAAACAAAACTTATACATATACATGACTTCATTTGCACATTCGAAAAGGAGTGGGAGGAAGTATAATTTATTTAATTCCACCCCTTCAACACTCAAACATGTTAGTGCAGATCAGGTTTATATAGAACAGCAAAGTTACACTAATGGTATGAATTACAGTGTATGGGATGATGCATAAGCGTCCACTGTGTCGGCTGATATGGAACTAAAACAACAAAATCCATGAATATACAAGAGAACAGCTGTAGAATAACTGTCCACAGTAGTGACCAGTATGCATGAAAGGGTTAAAATGCCACCACTGGCAACCCATTTCAGGTTTAGAGTTAGCCTTGCATATCCAGACTCATATCCGCACTTTGGGGTCCGATCAAGCGAAAGTGAACATCAACATAAAAAAGTAAATTTGCACACATCATTTATCAAGTGGGCTCATTTTTTAGCTAAAGATCTCTATTTTATGAACTGTTATCATTTAAAATACCACCTATCGAAAAAAAGTTACAACCGATTTTATCAATTGTACTCTTTACTAGTGCTGTCAAACAATTACAATTTTTAATCAGATTAATCACAGGGTTGTGGTGGATTAATTTCGATTAATCATGATTGAATAGCATTCATTTTTAATCTATATTAATTGCGTTTCATTTTGCATGAGCAAACAGACACAAGAAAGAAGATAATATATATGCATTTAACGTGTTTGTCGCAAGCTTGGCGACACGTTAGCTGAAGTGCTAGCAGAATCCAACGTCCAACTAACGCATGCTTCGTGCTAATGTGGTATTTTAAGCTGGAAGTGCTTCAGTGAAAAGAAAACTCCTTCCTGCAGATTCTGTACAATACTTTATTCAGTCGACTGTTCCATCTTGGTTTTTTTGTCCTCATATTTCCATCCAGACATGCTGTTTAGCGTCTTCCATCTTTATCGGTTAGTTCTGCTGCCTGTCACTACCGGATCGACTGCCCATTTGTGCATGCGCAACGCTAACTCTACTTGGACAAACTGCCCCAAAATGTGTTGCATGAGACGTTCAGAGTCATTCTGTGCTGCAGATGGGTTAATTGTGTTAAAATTCTTAATTAGATTAATCATGATGATGGATTAATCTGTGTTCACAGATTAATTTTGACAGCCCTATTTTTTACACCATAGTCAAGCCTCAGACATGAAAATATAGCTAAAATTTGACAGTAAAAATTATACCTAAAATATTTTTAAATTTATTAAATCTGTCACATTTAAAAAGACTATGTGTGAACTGTTACAGAGAAATGATTCTTTATTTGTAATTTACCTTTAGCAGTATGGACCACCACAGGTTGTAAATAACACTGTGTTAGTATTAAATACATCAAATAAATCATTGTGATTATATCTGGCTTGTTTTAAAAAATAAGTCAACATTTTGGGTGATGCATTCAATGGTAAAGAGTCGTCCATGTGTTACTATGGCAACCTGTCCACCTGTTACCGCATTCTCATGTCAATAAAACAGAGACTTTTCAATATTTTACTCCAAATTTCATGTTCAGCATAGTTGAACATAATATCTAAAAGGTTTGTCCTGCTTGATATCACTTTCTGTCATGAACCGCATGTTTTGAATGTTTGCGTAAAGCTTAAAAAATTGATCTCTGTTTAAAGTCCATTGGCATTTTTTCCACCTTAAAATCTTATCTCCCCAAATTTTGTTATACATAATGTTCAAGTGTTTATAAATACCTACTTAAATATGTATAATACATGTATATAAGTTACTCTGATTACATGACAGAGACTGTTGAACGTCACATGTGTCCATCGGACCCTTTGTTAGAGCTGTAAACAGGTCTGTCAGCCTCATACTGTTGTTCTGGTTAAGGGTTAACATTATCTGGGTTGTTTTGTCAAGTTCAGGGCTAGTATCTGCAAAATAGTGTCAGAAGAGTATTTGTTTTGGTAGAACATGAGGAAGTAGACTGTGGTATTGAAAAGACTAAATCCTTACAAAAGAAGTGACACACAAAAAGAAAATGTTTCATTGTCGAAACTTGCCACGTTCAGGGTGTAGTAGGAACTTGAAGATTGTTTTTCTTTCACATAGCGAGAAGGATTTCCAACACATCAGTAGTAGAAAGGAGACTCAATATAAGTCTCTTTCTTTATGTACCATATTTTAAGATAATATCCTGCAAACTGTCTCAAGTCTTTCCTGATTGAATTGCTGTAATAAGTCTAGAATTGCAGCAAAATCTAAACCAATCACTATCAGTAGAAAAAGATGCACAAACAGCCCATATTTTGGACTTTCAGGTGTGAAAAGGTCGACCTGCTCGACCTCCCTGCAGTTTCCGGACAGTTTTCAGCCACCTCATGAGCCAAAGTACATATAGTATAATATTTCCTGCCACTTTATCTTTGTGCTTTAACTGTCACATATTTTTGTCCTGTTTGAATAATTAAGTTAAATAACCTAATACTTATCATGTGGACGTGGTGGAATAAAACCTATTTATTACCCTGCCACCCCCAAAAGAGAGGCAAGGGGTACTGTTTTAACACTCTAGCAGCAAAACTATTTGTCAAATTCATACCAAATTTGGTTTATATATTGCCAGTGAACCAGAATAGATCTGATTACATTTTGGAAAGAGATGGTCAAAGTTCAAATTTTTATGAATTTAAATTTTTTTTTTTTCTCCATTTGCTTATAATGGACAAAATTTCATATGTCTGTAGCAGCAAAATTATTTTTCGAATTCATACTAAATTGGGTTTTAGATTTCAAGTGACGCAGAATAGATCTGATTACATTTTGGGAATAGTAGGTCAAAGTTCAAAATTTTTTATGAATTTAAAAAAAAAAATTTCCCCCCATTTACTTATAATGGGCGAAATTTCAAATGTCTGTAGCAGCAAAACTATTGGTTGAATTCGTACCCAATTTGGTTTATAGATCGCCAGTGATCCAGAATAGATGTGATTATATTTTGGGGAAAAATACGTCAATGTTCACATATTAAAAAAAAAAAAAAAATCCCGTTTACTTATAATGGACGCAATTTCATGTCTGTAGCAGCAAAATTCTTTTTCGAATTCATACCACATTGGGTTTATAGATTTCCAGTGACCCTGAATATATCTGATTACATTTTTGGAATAGTAGGTCAAAGTTCAAATTTCTTATGAATTTTTTAAATCTTTTTTTTCCCCATTTACTTACAATGGGCGAAATTTCAAATGTCTGTAGCAGCAAAACTATAGGTTGAATGTATACCAAGTTGGATTTATAGACTGCCAGTGACCCAGAATAGATGCCATTACATTTTGAGAAAAATAGGTCAAAGTCTCAAATTTTTATGAAGTTTTTAAATCTTTTTTTTCCCCCATTGACTTATAATGGGCCTAATTTCAAATGTCTATAAAAACATCAATTTTGCTTCAATTTACTTCAGACTTGGCACATATATAGAGGCAACTGATATGCTGACATCAGCACACGCATATACATGATGACATCAGTTGGACTGATGCCAAAATAAGCTACAATAACCACTAGTTACTTTCACACTTCATATTATCCTCACAACATACTCCTTCATCTGTTCCAAATCCATTCAGTACTTTTTATTTTTAGTGCACGCCTCAGGTGCCATTATAGAGTACTTATTATTTCATGCACATTGTTGAGACGTACTACTTCATCATAATATTGCTTATTGAACTTTGACCTTTTTATTCGTACATCCATTGCCGTCTAACATGTCAAACGTGTAATAATATGGATCACGTCTTGGATTCTACAATATCACACCAGCTCAGTCAAAACATATCTTCAGCTGCACAGAGGATTGTGGGTAGGAATGACCAGACAAGCATACTGCAAAATGCAACCAGATGCAGTGGGTTACCCTGGTGTTTTTCTTGTGCTGCATTTGACATGCTGTATTTTGGCACATTCTAGAGCTTTTTTTCTGGCATACTCAACTGTGTGGTTGTATGAGGACTGGAACACAAGTAGATAGATTTGTATTAGACAACTGACACAAAGAAAACCAGAGCAAAGCTGATGTTTTTGCAGAGAACTGGTTTGTTTTCAGTCTGACTATAATGAAGTTGACATGTACAGTGTGCTGTGAGCAGTGGGCGTACCTGCTGGGTATTTAAAGGAATTAAAACATGCAACGTGCACAGGAAAATGGGAGCCATGGGAGTTCAATACAGGGTTGATGTTAGTTTTGTTTTTTTCTAGCTGATTAAATTAGATTCTTGTACGATTTTTAAATGGTGCATACTGCATCAGTTTGCAGCAGTTCTGATTTATGCTTCTTGTAATTGTACAAACCATGTGCTGTTTTAGGTTTAGAGGTGGTAACACAACAGAATGATTCCATGTAGTTTAACACATCTTACCTTAATTTCTCAAACACACTAACCACAGCCAAATTCTCTCCAACTCCATCTTTGTTTGACATTGTGAATCTGAACGCCTCTTCATGTGGAACATTGCCGATTTCCTTTAGCCTCATGCCAAATGTTGTGGTTTTCTCAGATTTCCAGAACTTTAATATAAGTTTTAATCACACCGAACAGGACAGGTAACTTTTAAAGACATAGAAATATTTTTGTGGCAACTTTCCAATTAATTTTTCTCACATCTAACTACCATTTATTGTAATATTCTCCTCTGTAGTTTTTTTTTTTTTTTTTTTTTTTTTTTTTTAATGAAAATCTGGTAATTTGCAATACTTAATTCACTGATCATGTAGATGTTTGTAAAATCTCAGGGTAAATTCACAGGTTATTATATCACAACACAGAAAACTGAAAAATGTATCACTAACTGAACATAAAATCCTATTAACTTTATTTTATCGTCTGAATTTGAAGGCAGTATCCTCAAATGGGATTTAACCCCTAAAGCTAACCTACAATTATTTTTGTGATGGCTTACAAATTATTATTTCTCAACATTTAACCTTTCCTGAGTCATTTATCTTTTTTCATTAATAATATCTTCAGTGTTTTGCAGGAAAATCACATGTTTATTTTACTGATCATGTAAAGTGTTCATAAAAGCTCAGAGTAAATTCAATGGTTTTTATATCAGAACAGAGAAAACAGAGGAAAAGGGGACTTTTTTCAATGCAATATATGATTAACAGAACATGAAAACAAATGTCTACAATCACTGTAGCTGTTTTCAGACAGGCCAGCCACTGGGAACCAAAGTGGTTGCCTGTGAACAGTACACCTTCCATTATGTGAGCCCATGATGTGTCATCGACAGAGGGTATTGCTGCGCTACCAAAAAAACAAAAAAAGGCCATACCAAAGTGGATGTGTTCATCATCATCAGTGGATCGCATCATTGACTACCTGCAAACATTTGTACTTTTAATACACATCATTATTTATCTTTTTTTTTTTTTTTTAAATAGACTTTTATTTAATTGAAGGAGATTTTATAAAGTATTACAAAACACACAAATATACCCATCTATACTTAATAACCGTATACATGTTTCCACACCTGTATATACACCCATTCATAAAAATATACAATTGCCCATGTTCCCAATAATGAATACAAAAAATAAAATATCTATATATACACTCACACATATAAAGATACACCAACACATTTGTTTAAATTTTTTTTTTTTTTTTAATTAATTAATTTTTTTTTTATGAAAAACAGGCTAAGAAGTCGATAATATTTATCTGCACCAAGCCATGCTACATTATCTGCACTGGAGAAGAAGGCAGCGATGCCGAATCCAGAGATGTAACCTCAGCTACTCATGTCGTTGCAGTTCGCTTAGAAAAAACAAGTTTTATTTTGTGCCTGTTGGAAACCAAATTTTCAGTTCCCAGACACTTTGATTTTCATTGTGAGTACGTCGGCTGGTTTGAGATCAGGTGCAGGAACCGGCACCAGCACAGTTCTATGAAAACAGCTTGTCATTTGTCAAACTCCATGAGTTTTACTGGTGAAACCCATGGGAGGTAGAGCGGGTTGTCCAATAACCGAAGGGTTGACGGTTCGAATCCCACTCTGTCATGTGCCCTAGTCATGTACTGTTGTGTCCTTGGTCCTTGGTGTCACCCTCCTTGCCTCCAGTGCTGCTGCTCACACTGGTGTATGAATGTGTATGAATGGTCAGAGGGTGGCTACATATCGTCGGCTTCCTGATAAAACCTGCGAAGTGACATTTTTGGTTGGGAATAAAAACCTGCTATCTCCCCTATTATAGCTTCAAATTTCAGTCTCCTGTGAAAGTTGTTTACATTCCATCATAAAAACCAACATTAAAGGAACAGATTTTTTTGTCATATTTCACAGTTTCCTGTTATATAAAGTTTTTTGTTTCTCCTGTAAAATTTGCATAAAGTCACATAGCAGGTTTTATCAGGAAGCCGACGATATGTAGTTTACCACCACCAGAGTGTGAATGTGTGGAGTGAATGAATAGTGGATCCACTATGCACGCTTTGAGTATACATTCATAGAAAAGCGCTACATCCATTATTATTATTATTATTATTATTATTATTATTATTATTATTATTATTATTATTATTATGAATTGATGTTGCAGAAGATGACAGCGTTTCCATGTTCAATACGGAGCCTCTGAACATCCAAAACAAACACATCTGATGCTGCTGTAAAACTTGAAACATAATGTACTCGCACTTGAAAACCTTCAGCCTTCAATTCACGCCAAAGTTTTTGCACATACAGACGGACGATAAACTGATGACAATACCCTGAGTTGAGGTATGAGGGTAAAAATTGCATTCTACTTGAATTATTCAGCGATACTGATAGGACTAGTGGTTCAAAACTTATTAAACATCTTAGATCATTTCTGGCTGTTTAAGTGTCTGAGGTTAAAGGGTCAAGAAATGATCTGAATAAGTTAAGATGTTGTGAAATGTGTTATTATAAATTCTGTGCAGAGGATCATAATCAGCTGACAGTGTAAATACTGCTATAATGTTGTGTGCTTCTTCTTTTTTTTTTTTTTTTTTACATTAATTAAATATATTTCAGAGGGAAGTAGCTCATTTCCTTTTCCAAACATGCTGAGTTGGTGCTGCTGTACTTGTAATTTCCAGACTGGTGCATGCCACGACTTTATCCATTTTGTTTCCCCAAGAATTATTTCAATAAATACTGAATCATTCTGTTTCAGTTTCACTAATTTTGTACTTAATTGGTTTCTCTTTATAACCCCGTCGTGAAAGATGAAAGACGTTTCCTTGGCATCGGTGACTGTTCCCCTCAGTGCGTCTTTCATCTGGACCCGTTAGTCATGGACACACACATTAACGTCAACAAAGTAGACTCTGAGTTATTAAATTTCTGATAGTGAAGTTTTGGGAATAGCGCGTAAAGCCGTCCCATAGCCCTTGGTAATAGGCAGGAGTTAAGAGTTAAGCTGTGGTGATGCAGGCCCGTCTCTGAGCTGAAGCCTCGCAGACGTCCCCCCACCCCACCCCACCCTGCCCACGCTGCCGTGGCCGCACGCCAGCGCCTGCAGACGACGGCGGAGGCAAAGTCAATTGCCGAAATCCAAACAACCACAAAAACACAAAACAGTATCTAACTGTGTTTTTGGTTTTTGAAATGATGTGGAGACAATCTTTCTCTCTCTGGTGCTCGTGTTGTGTTTTGGGATTCCACTGGGATTGGTTGCAGCGCCGGCGTCTCTCAAACACGCTGACATTTACAGCCCCGGCGGCAGACATGCGCCGCTCGGACTCATGGGCCCGAAGAGAGAGAAAAAACCAAGAGTGAAGGTGACCGAGCCACGGAGCAGATTAGGAGACGGAGATGGGAAGACAGAAGGGAAGGCTGCTGGCTCGGCCTGCTCTTTCTGTCACCTCTGCTTTAGATTCCTTCCTGCTCGCCTGGAACTTCTTCATTATAAACCGCAGTTCGGCGGCGGAGGGGAAACGCCGAACCTGACTCCACGTCTGGCTGCTTCCACGTCCAATCCTGACTTTCCCACCCTCGTTCACCCTTCTCCTCCTCCTTTCACAGTATATTTCTGGCTCCTCCGCCTTTGTTCGTACTCTCACACTCCCTCTCTTTCCGTCTATATCTTTATGTTTCAGTCTCTCTCCCTCTCGTCTTTTTGTTTTTAGCCAGCCAGTTTGTGTCGTGAGAAACCCCTCTGTTTTTCTGATAAGACTGATTGGGTGCTGATAAAGGACCGAAAAGCTCTCGAGTCGCAGCATTGACCCGGCGTCACCCTATTTACTTCCTAAATTTTATAATAGTGGATCTAAATGAAAAATGATAGCTTACAAAAACATTAGCCTCAACTTGTCTTCAACACTGATGCACAATAAATCATGAAAATTAGCTGCATGATGAAGTGAACTTTTCAGGCTAGTCAAAGTCAAATGGAAATCAACCCAATGTCAGAACAGAACAGTTAAATGACGTATAGGGCCACATAAGAAAACAAAAACGCTTGTCGCTACTAGAATAAAGTCATTATATTTTGAAAATAAAGTCATTATTTAATGAGAATAAAGTCGTAGTTTTAAAAACTCATTATTTAATAAGAATAAAGTCATTATATGTCGAGAATAAAGTAATTATTTAACAAGAATAAAGTTGTAGTTTAAAAAACTCATTTAACGAGAATAAAGTCATAATATAATGAGAATAAAGTCTTACCCACTCATCGAATAATGTAGAACTTGGAACATTTTGTGAAGTTATACTTTTAATTTGGGGGTTCCGCACAAAGGCCAAATACTGAGTCTGTTCCCCATCAACACATTGCAGCTTTGCTTGTTGCGTTCGCTGTAAAACCGGAAACTCTGTCGAATTTTCAAATTATTACGACTTTAATCTCATAAAAGTACGAATTTATTCTTGTTACCTCCGCCAAGGAGGTTATGTTTTTGCCAGGGTTTGTTTGTTTGTTTGTCTGTCTGTCTGTCTGTTTGTCTGTCCGTTAGTGTGCAACATAACTTAAAAAGTTATGGACAGATTTTGATGAAATTTTCAGGGTTTGTTGGAAATGGGATAAGGAAGAAATGATTAAATTTTGGTGGTGATCGGGGGTGGGGGGGCCCACGGGGGGGCCCATTTCCAACAAACCCTGAAAATTTCATCAAAATCTGTCCATAACTTTTTGAGTTATGTTGCACACTAACGGACAGACAAACAGACAGACAGACAGACAAACAAACAAACAAACCCTGGCAAAAACATAACCTCTTTGGCGTGGGGGGGCCCACGGGGGGGGCCACTGATCAGCCTTGGCGGAGGTCTGTGCTCTCCGAGTGCTTCTAGTTAAACAATGATTTTTTTTTTTTTTTTAAACTATGACTTTATTCTCATTAAATAATGACTTTATTCTCGAAATATTACAACTTTATTCTCGTAGTGACTAGTGCTTTTTTTTTCCTTATGTGGCCCTAATACACCGTCGTAGACCAGAGACACATTTATTCCTTAAAATCTATATTAATATTTGAAACTGTGTATCCTTGACCTTAGACTTTGCTACACTGAAAAAAAAAAGATTTTTTGGTGTAGTAATATTTATTAGGTTAACTGTCACAATTTGTATTTTCTAATTGTAAGTATCTGTAGTCGTTTTTCCATTAGACAGCTGCACAAAACTTCACCGATATTTACTAAATGTCGAAAAAACAGAAGTGCATAATGTCAGTTTTTCCATTAAAACACAAATGTGATGATTTGTTTATTTATTATTGCGAAATGACACGAGAAGTCATTCCATAAACATGGCGACAAACATAAATATGGTGTTGATTTACAGATATATTCATATTATTTTTATTATTATTATTATAATAAATTAGCCCTCTATCTCGTACTAAATTAAAAAATGACTGGGTTTCCTGGTGTGTCCACACATTCCGCGACATGTTTCTTCTTCTTCTTCTTTGCTTGTTGTAACATATGTCAACATCTGGGTTTTTAATTCACCTGACTCTAGCTGCGAAAAAAGGTCTTTCCATTGAAGTTTTGCGTGATATACCAAATGAAAATTCTGAACTTTGTCAAGAGAGAGAATTTGTTAGAAACCATTCTGCACTAACAGCCAAAATGATGCCAGATGAACAGGAAAAACTTGCCCAAATGGACAAAAATGTCCGTAGTGACGCATGAGGGTGACGTTATACTAACAAGCTGTAATTAAATCCCAGTCATCTTCATGAAACAGTTATATAACAATATCCTTTGGTGTAACTTCGTATCCACAAATACATTAGAGCTGTCTGTGTTGCATTCAATGACCAGACGCTCAGAAAATCCAACACAGCAGGAGAACAAGTATTCAGTGGATGTTCGCACACATCAAATCCTTCTATTGGCACCAAAAATGTATTATCGAAGAAACAATACACACATACAAACACACGCCTGCCTCTCCAAACCCAGGGTCATGACCCAAAACAGGTAATAATAACAATAATAATAATAATAACAATAATAATATTCTCGGTGGATTTCTTTTCCTAATTAAACCAGAATCAGAATGTTCTCTGGAATAGTTTATACATGTTGACTTAATTCATGTGAAATGCAGGAGAGGCTTTGATTATGAAAGATAGAACAAAACAAAAAACATGCAAAAACCACAACAAGATTAAAATGACATGAAAGAAGATTTAACCCTTGTATGGTGTTTAGGTCTGTGGGACCCGTTTTCATTTCTTATTAAAAGAAAAATGATGAGCAGTTATTTTTTAATGAATTTTTTCCTCTCATATCTTGGTTATATAACATTTTATTTAGAACAACTTACTAAAAATGAGTAGCACTTTAATTAATAAATGTGATTTTGCAAAAGCAAAAGGCAAATATTAAACATATATGCATTTTATGTTGCTAGTAATTGGGATGAAGTAAACATCTGTTGAGTATTTTAACCCTTTCATGCATACTGGTCACTCCAGTGCACAGTTCTTCTCCAGCTCTTCTCTTATATATTCATGGGTTTTGTTGTTTTAGTTCCATATCAGCCGACACAGTGGACACTTATACATCATCCCATAATACATTGTAATTCATACCATTACTGTAACTTTGCAGATCAGGTTGATAAACCTGATTATGTTAAATCAATTGCTAATTGTTATTAGACTGTAATCAACAGTTTTCTTAATCAAAAAGGTTTTTTTTTTGCATATTGTCTGCATGAAGTTAGTAGTAACTAGTATTAGAGTATATTAAAATGTGAGAAAACATCAGATTAGCTGCATGAAAAATGTTTTTATTTCATAGTTTTCACACAGTTTATCACTTTCTGATGACGGGTTTTAAATACATGATTTTTTTGCTTCAAAAATTGGTGTTCAGCTGAGTGGACATTTTTGTAACTCCATGAAAAATAGGTTCATAAAAAAAATTTCAATCGCATTGTTTTTTTCATGCCTAAGGAGGAATAAAAACACTCAGGAAAAAAAAAAAACTCAACTAAGGGTCTCATAATTCATGCATGAAAGGGTTAACATTAAATTGTTTGATTATATTGAATTAAAAACCCACAAATGCAGCAGGTCCACTACACCCACCAACACTGGCTGAATAACAAAAATCTGAACGCCACACAAGGGCTAACAGCGTTTTGGAAACAGGACTCTCAATCAGTCATTTGTGTCCATCAGTATTTAATTGTTTGTGTCAGGTGTCTGTCAGCGTTTTACTGCTAAGCTAACACTACTTTTCATGATGAGAAGCAAATGTTGACATGATCCTGTTATTAGTGATTGAATTTAGGACTTGAGGTGATATAGCATTTGGGAGGGGGGTGAAAAAAAGTTGTGGCATCCCAGCCTGACTTACAGTCACTCCTGAAAAATAATTGCTGACAAGCATATAGTATTTTTAGGAATAAGTTGACTTTTTTTTTTAGTTTAAGCCAGTATCTAGCACAGGGGTGTCAATCTGATTTTAGTTAACTCCAAATTTTTCACCTTGTTTTAGTGTGAGAAAAGTAAAATTACATTATAAAACTGAGAATAACCCTGTAGAACCTGAAGTTACTCAAGAAAAATAAGTGCAATTTTAACAATATTATGTCACTATTGTGTTACAGTGGATCTACAGATGCATAAAACATTTAGTAACAGGCATAATATTGTTGAAATTATGATTATTTTTCTTAGGACAGTTCAAGTTGTTCATATTTTATATTATTTATTCATTATTTATAGTAGTTTTATTCTCCATTTTACATCTTCATTTCTATATATTGTAATTATTTTTAATCGATTTGTTTACTTCTTTGTATTTTATGCATTGTCTGTTTTATCTTGTTGTACTATGTCCTTGAGTGTCTTGAAAGGCATTTGTAAATAATTTATTATTATTATTATTATTATTATTATTATTATTATTATTTGTTCAGGTTATTCACATTTTATTATGAAAGGATAGTTTGTAAATGTCAAAATTTTCATAATGTAATTTGACTTTTTTCCACATTAAACCAAGAAAATTTGAGAGTTTTCATTGCGTCTAGCAGCAAAACTATTGGTTGAATTCCTACCAGATTTGGTTTGTACATTGCCAGTGACCCAGAATAGATCTCATTGCATTTTGGGAAAAGTATATCAAAGTTCAATTTTTTCATCTATTTAAAAAAAAAAAAAATTCCCCATTTACTTATAATGAGTGAAATTTCAAATGTCTGTAGCAGCAAAATTACTGGTTGAATTCAAACCAAATTTGGTTTGTAGATTGCAGAATAGATGTAGTTAAATTATGGAAAAAATAGGTCAAAGCTCAAATTTTTAATGAATTTTTACAATCTTTTTTCTCCCATTTACTTATAATGGGCAAAATTTCACGTCTATTAAAATATCAATTTTGTTTAAATTTACTTCAAACTTGGCACATATATAGAGGCAATTGATATACCACAGGTGTCAAACATGTGGCCCGGGGGCCAAATCCGGCCCGCCAAAGATTCCAATCCGGCCCTCGAGATGAATTTGCAAAGTGCAAGTTAGGGCATCAAACTCAAAAATAATATCATAATAAACCTATAAATAATGACGACACCATTTTTTTCTCTTTGATTTAGTGCAAAAAACATTAAATTATGAAAATATTTACATTAATAAACTATCCTGTAACAATAAAATGTGAATAACCTGAACAAATATGAACAACCTGAAATGTCTGAAGAAAATTAAGTGTAATTTTAACAATTTTCTGCCTGTTACTAAATGTTTTGTGCCTTTGTAGATCGGATCTGTAATGCATATGTATAAATGATAAGTCGAGGCCTAATATTGATAAAATTGTACTTATATTTCTTAACAAATTTCATTTTTTTCAGGTTATTCACATCCTTTTTGTTTGGATAGTTTGTGAATGTAAATATTGGCATAAGTGAATGTCATTTTTTGCACTAAAACAATTTGGAGTTGTCATTATTTATTGGCTATCGTGCTACTATTTTACTGGTCGGCTCACTTCAGATTAAATAGGGCTGAATGTGACCCCCGTAAGAAAATGAGTCTGACACCCCTGTGATATACTGACATCATCACACACATAGATATGATGACATCAGCTGGATCAATGCCAAAATAAGCTACAATAGGTGCGAGGGGCGGGGTTTGTTGTGCCTGGAAACACTTGTTTTGCTATTATTTAACTTAAGATCACACTGGGCTTATGAACTAAAATGCATTTGACACCCTTAACTGTTCAGTTCATACACTTCAAATCCATCCCATGGGCTGGATCAGACCAGTTTTGGTCCACGGGTCCTATGTTTGACACCCCTGATCTAAAGGCCGTCGGTGGATGTCTCCGTGTTGATCTCAAATTCCAGCTGTTATGTTGGTCCTTAAGAAATGTCCTGTTTGACAGACCTGCTGCAGGGTTTATCAAGCAGATGGTCCTGATACTTGTAGATCCAGATCTGGGTCCTGGGTCCTGGGTCCTGGGTCCTGGGTCCTGGGTCCTGGTGGTTATTTCAGTGTTTGCCTCGGAGCCCCGTGCAGGGACATTTAACAGAAGAGCTGCTATCTGAGGCCGAGCAGCACCACCACACTCACACTGATACGACACAGCTGCTGCCAGCGAGGCCATGGAGGACGCTTCCTTTGCCCCTTAACACACACACACCCACCACACATACACAGACACACACACACACACACACGCATACACACACACACACACACACACGTTGAGTGCCCTTAAAGACCCCACACCCATATCCTGTGAACTATCACCCGGACAAACTCATCTCTTGTCGTCAAACAAACTCCTTACTCATTCTCCTCTACACATCATCCTGCCATTAACACACACACTAATGTACACTGCTCTAACACACACACACACACACACACACACACACACACACACACACATACAGTTAAATTAAATGTTTCCTAATTTGTACAGTTAGAATTGTGTGCTAGCATCATGAGTTTGTCTTGTCCTTCCCTTATAGTTATTTGGTTTTAGTTTCAATGGCTGAACACTAGTGTAAATATTCTACATGTTTTATGAAAAGTATTTGCTAACATGTTGCTAAGTGAGCGAACAGAGGTTTATGGGGATATTTAACATCGTCACAACAAACATGAAAACGTATTTATTCGCTAGTTCACCTTTACAGCCGCAAGTTATGTTCCAGCAAACTTTTAGATTCACTATCTAGACCAGGGGTGTAACCAGCACGCCAAAGGTTCCAGTCTGGACCATGGGATGAACTTGTGAAGGGTGTCAAACTCATTTTAGTCCAATTTGATCTCAAGTGCGTTGAACCAATAAAATACTAGCAGAATCCTACTATATAATGCACGTTCTGTGTCCAATCGATCGATGTTGCAGCACAGGAGGGCGTTTGTACGGATTTTCACAGGCCCGATCTCTGCCAAACTCGCCAAATGAATAGAAACATTACCTGACTATCTACTAGGCACAATTTTATGTCCGTATTCGAATGTTGTGAGGTATGCTGGGCAATTTTAGCCTCTCTCTACTTTGAATTCTTCACCTCTGCCACCATACTCCATTTTCGGAGGTGGTTATGCTGCCGTTCATGACATTTCTACTGCTAGGAGACAATGCTACAATGTGAAGGCTGTCGTTCACTAACGCTGGATGACTTTAATCATGCTTGACAGGCCAAACAAATACATGCTCTTCCCTTCATGCCTCACATGTTGGCTCAAATTATTACCTGCACAATGCACGATTAAATGGTACAGTCTACTCTCGTTAAACCGCCCGCCGTTATACCGCCATTTTTGCTCACCGCCGACCAAAACCATTGCACAAAAATCCCCAATGCATTATTCCATTAGCTACCGCCATTTCCGCCTATCGCCATCCGCCAGCCCAGTTCCATGCACAAACAACACTTATACCATTGATTTCCCGACCGTTATACCGCCAGCGTGATTGCCATCGAGTACACATAATTTTAACAATGCACTGAAACAAACGCGCCAGACGCTGATCGCGACAAGCTACGAGTAGGTCTACGGAACGGCCACCGTTCATTTATCGCAGAACACTCAGTAGGTCAGGATGTCGGGAAGAGGACGTGGGATTAAGCCAAAGCCTCAAGATGATGGGGTGTCATTTCCCGACACGGTATAATAATGCTTAAAATGTTTCCCCACTTTAAATGATCCCTTACAACATAACAGAATCAAGATTTATTTAGAAACGCAATTAGAACGGGTTAACGGAGGCAGCATAGACATCATATAGTAAAGACATGCACATTATGGACGCAACCCATTGTAACGCCATTTTCGCTATACCACCAATTTGGCCGTGAACGGAAGTTGGCGGTATAACGAGAGTAGACTGTAGTTTACAAATGGATCGTGGTGGCAGACAAGTTGTAGTTATCATGCTATCGTACAATGGCACCACGGGTACAGTGCCGCTAGTAACATATAAACAAGTGGTGCCCAACAAACCCCGCCCCTCACACCTATTGTAGCTTATTTTGGCATCGATCCAGCTGATGTCATCATGTCTATGCATGTGCTGATGTCAGCATAGACAAATTTTGGCCGTTATAAGTAAATGGGAAAAAAAGATTTTAAAAAGTCATACAAAATTTGAACTTTGACCTACTGTTCCCAAAATATAATCACATCTATTCTGGGTCACTGGCAATCTATAAACCCAATTTGGTATGAATTCAACCAATAGTTTTGCTGCTCAAGTGTTAAACAAAGAAACAAACTGAACCAAAAACAATACACCTTGTCTCGCCTTTCGGGGGCGGAGTAATAATGTAGTCCAGGCATGTCCAAAGTCCGGCCCGGGGGCCAATCACGGCCCGCGGTCAGATTTTATACGGCCCACAGCTTCGGTTTTATAATGTATTATTTATGGCCCGCTTGGACTGTTGATCCGAGTACATGAATCATAAAAGGTTAAAAATGCAGTTTCTCCTTTCACCTCATGGTGGCAGCACTACTCTAACTCTATCTGGCTCTGTGACTTTGCCGTGAACCCTTTTCGCTAATTTCTAACCACGGCGCCTGTAAATAAAAAAAGGAAAGTTGACAGTGAGGGCCGCCGCTTCCAGGAGAGATGGGAATTACAATTTTTTTCACTGAAAATCGAGGCGATTGTGTTTGCCTAATTTGTCAAGAGACTGTTGTCTTGTTTAAGGAATTCAATGTAAAGACGCACTAGCAGACAAAACATGCTAACGCATACGACAAGCTAGCAGGGAGTGAGCGTTCTGAAAAAGTGAAGCAAAGTCAAGCTGCTTTAAACTCACACAGTGACTCTTCATGTGAACCAATGAGTTAAATGAATTCACCACCAAGGCAAGCTACCAAGTTGCCAGGTTAGTTGCCTATAATTGCTGGTGTTATGTACTTGTAGATGTGACACAAATATTACTTTCTGAATGATTTTGTGAAAGACAAGAGTAAGAGTCATATGTTTTCATCTTAAACGTTAACAGACTTTACATTACTGAGTAAAATATGAGTAATAATTACTCATATAAGTCACGTTTAAAATGAATGTGGGGTTAAGATTTTCATCAACTTTTTGGAAGTTTAAGATACTCCATACAGTTTGTTCTATGTTATCTGACTCCAGATGTGAAAGGAAGGCAGAATTGTTTTGGTTTTTTTTTTTAATTTGTTCACACCTGAGTGGCATAGATTTGGTTACATTGCCATTTAAAAAAATTATATTGTGACAATGAAAATAAAATTATTGTAGAACAGCACATTTATATGTAATTTTTACTGTTTAAAAAACGTCCGAAGGGACCACTGGCCCCTGGCAATCTCCACATTATCAGATCTGGCCCTCTTTAAAAAAAGTTTGGACACCCCTGATGTAGTCCTTTGAAGATCCACTGTGATCTGTATAGTTGTAACACACATGTATAAATGATAAGTTGAGGTATAATATTGTTAAAATGACACTTATTTTACTTGAGAAATTTCAGGCCGTGCAGGTTATTCTGACCTCTGTGGTACTTTGACATCAGAGTCTTATTGCATATGTATTACCTGCTGTTGCCTTCTATGCTCAACCAACCCATTGGACTAAACTTTTCAGGAACTCAAACTGGGGCTGTTTTTATTGGAACCCCAATATTATAAACCAATAATATAATGTGTGAAATCCTTTTCCTAATTAAAATAGAGAAAAGTGTTCTCCTGAGCATGCCATAAGTCAGATGAAAATGCAGACGAAAGACCCAAGTTGTAAAAGATAAAAGATGAAAATAACATAACAAGATGGATATCGCATGAAAGATGACGAGACAAAAACACTGTAAAAGACAAGAAGCACATAAAAGTCTAGATCTATGGTAATTCATGACGTACTTCTGCAAGCGAGGTTCCCTTAGAGACTGCAGTCTATAGGATTTTCAATGTTCTTTTTTGGCTTTTAGGAGGTTTAACACAAATACAACCTCCGTGTTATATAAACAGATCATAAACTGTATAATATATAACCTTTTGTAGTTGCAGGTGTACCGTTGGACTTTATCACTGTTGTTGGAAAATGCTTGTCGAGGTGCAGGCTTTTTTTTTTTTCTCTTTAATACAATGAGAGGCCAATGAGGGAGTTGACGACTGTTCCGAACGGCGACGTCGTGTCCAGTTCTTTTAATACGCCCATCGTGACCCCGTCGCACATGGCAAGAACATCATTAACCCTTTCATGCATGAATTATAAGAACCTTATTCAAGATTTTTTTTTCCTGTGTGTTTTTGTTCCTCTTTGGGCATTAAAAAAACAATGTGATTGAACATTTCTTTATGAACCTATTTTTCATGGAGTTACAAAAATATCCACTCAGCTGGACACCATGTTTTTGAAGCAAAGAAACATGCATTTACTGACTGAAACTACGAAATATATATATTTTTAATGCTGCTAATGCAGTGTTTTTCAACCTTGGGGTTGGGACCCCATGTGGGGTCACCTGGAATTCAAATGGGGTCGCCTGAAATTTCCAGTAATTGATAAAAATAAAAACTTACTAATAAGAATCTATGGTGAGTTGAGAGAGACAATCCCAATAGATAAAAGACATGACAAACTGTGAAGCTGAAACTGAAGCACTGTGGTTCTGTTTATCTGTCAAATGTTCATTGTGGTCAGTTTCAGATGCTGCAGCTCTTTCATAATTCATTGTTTGAGTTCTTGTTTGTTCAGTATTAATTGTCAGCCTTTGTAAATCCAAGCTGGACTGACTGTACATATCCTGACCAAGGAAAATCAAATTCTCACTTTGTGCAGTAATCTACACCTGGCTTTTCTGCCTCCGTCCAGAATAATATACATTATATTGAATAAATGTCATCTAAAATTAATGTTTATTTACAACATAGTATAGGAAAGTATTACATGATCAAAAACAAATTAGTTTTAGCAAAAAAAAAAAAAAAAAGCCTCCATTTTGAATGTCTGGGGTCACCACAAATTTGTGATGTTAAAATGAGGTCACAAGCCAAAAAAGGTTGGGAACCACTGTGCTAATGTGATGTTTCCTCACATTTTTAATATACTATAATACTAGTTATTACTCACTCAGATAATATGCAACCAAAAAAACAACTTTTTGTTTAAAAAAAACCCCAACAAAAAACATGTTAATTACAGAATTATAACAATTAGCAGTTCATTTACACTCAAATATTTGACTGCAGATCAGGTTTATCAAGAACAGGATAGTTACAGTAATGGTCTGAATTACAGTGTATGAGATGATGCATAAGGGTCAAAACACAGTATTCGAAATCTCTCTGATGAGACATTTTAGAGACAATTTGACAGATTAGTGTTGCTAAATGACCCACAGTTTTACTTTTAAATTCATTTTTGCTTCAGTTGGACCATAAGGGATTATCCAAAACAAGGAGCTACTTTATATTGAAATAAATGTTGGAATGGCAATCAATTAAAGTTCGCTCTCTGACGGGACATGACTGTGTTTTGACCAGTAAGCGTCCGCTGTGTTGGCTGATATACGTAATATAAGTAAAACAACAAAATCCAAGAATATACAAAAGGACAGCCATAGAATAGCTGTCCACTGTAGTGACCATTATGTATGAAAGGGTTAAGAAAGCGATGAGGGAGTCTTAGGATTGTCAGGACGGAGAAAACACAAAGATGAATGAGATGAAACACTAAAGTAGATTTGTTTCTGACAGTGTAACAGCTGAGTACATGCTGTTCAGGACACTTTTTTTTTTTTTTTTTTTTACATTGTCCAGCACATGTTCCACTCATCCCACATTAAGACGGTGCATTCCGCTACTTCCTCCTGCGACCTCTGTCAGGCAAATGGTGGAGGGACGGCTGGATTCCTCACATGGCACAGGGACCGAGTTATTGGAGGCATTTAAAGTGCGCCACCGCTCGTATCAGCAGACGCGGAACCACGTAGCGGCGATTCATCATTTATCAGCGCTGATGTTCTCGACAGCTTTGTTGAGAATTCCACATAAAACGCACGTATTGTAGTGTTTGCAACTCTCTCTCTCTCTGTCTCACTGGAGCGCGATGTGATTTATATATTTTTTGGCCATTTCAGCGAGTCGCATCTGCGTTATCTAAAACACAAGAAATCAGACAAAACACTCATTTCAACAGTCATTTCTTGATCTAGTCGTCTGCGGGGTCAGCCAATAAACATGTAGAGCTCAATTGTTGCATTACACAGTCTTGCAAAGGCATTTGACATATTGCCTTTTGGGTATTATTGTTTCATACAGTAGAGTGAAAAGGTCAGACCATAACACTTATTGTATATAATGTGAAAAATGTGCACTCGGATGTGTCTAATTGATGTATGTATGAGTGTGATGTTCTTCTGTCTCTTTGTCTTTTTGTCTCTCACACACACACACACACACACACACACACACGTGGCTCCAGACAGTTCAGATGAGACTTGTCACGTCCGTTGACATAGGGCCCAATTAAAGGGGAGGATTAAGCCAGGGCTGGGTGACCTCTTCAGGAATCTCTCTGATACGCTGTGTGTACACTGTCAAACCCTCTGACAGACCTTCCCTTTAAGCACTTTCACCTGCTAATTAAGACGCCCGTGCACCACAGTTTTGTGTGCGTGCGCTCGCGAATCTTCCGCCTACACGTGTACTTCCGCGCACTCCGTTCACCACGTGCACACAAGACAAATACACCCGCCGGTGTCAGCGCTAGATTTGCAACCCAAGGAGCTTCTATGTAAATATTTGACTTGAGCATCGTACGGGTTTTTGGAGCCGGGTCCAGCACACGTCAGTGCACAGGCTAACAGCAAACAGACAGGGCGTGTCATTTATTACATTAAATTATTATATGTTTTGGTGTGTGCATCTCACTGGTGTGTGTAGAGGCTCCTCAGCAACAAAAGCCAAGCAGTGTTTATGGTCTGGAGAGATTAAAATGGATAGCGGCGAGGCAGAAGCAGTGAGCTGTTGCTGAGCAAAGCTCTCAATGACTGATTAGTGCTGTGTCACTGCAGCTTTTACACAATGTGGAGGGGAAAAAGGCCCACACTCTCTTTGGTATTTTTTTTATTTAGCAAACTCAAAAGTGGCAGGAGAGGAAATTGGTGGAAATGTTGAGGAAATGCTAAGTTTGGCACTGACGTCGAGCTGGAGATGGGGCTGAAGGGGATGAATGAGGGAGGTTGAAGCAAGTGGAGCAATAAGGAGATCCAATGGAAGGAAAAAGTAGCAAAAAAGAAGTTATCAAACTGACATTATTATTATTATTATTATTATTATTATTATTATTATTATTATTATTATTATTAACAAATAGGATGGCAGTGGAATAAGGCAAATAATTTCTTAAAACGAATAAAATGTCAATACAAATATCCATTTAAAGCAGCAATGTTTTGCTTTTTTGAATGGAATAATGCATTTTAAAACATTTCCCTGTGGTCTACATAAACTGTAAATGCTATGCTTTTTAGGGTTCTGAACATCACAGTATGCGACAAAAATTTATGAACATGACACGTGCGACCTTTGTTTATCCTAACAGTAACTCCAGGTTTGTGTAAGATGTTATTATTGAAAAGGGAGGTGGAGAAATATCTGTCTCTACACTGTAAAATGTAACGTCTTGTTTCAGTTTAACCCATAAAGACCCAAACACCCACTGGCGACCAAAATCATTTACAGAAGTTAAATACCTGTTGATTCATTAATCCTATCAATACATGTAAATAACTGGTGTAAAATGCAGTTTGTCGTCTTTTTATGGTTATCACATTTGACCCATTTGGACGTTCAGAGGCTCCGTAGTTACCGTGGAAACACCGTCATCTTCTACAACATTGATTCACCAGTAAAACCCAATGACAGTAGTTGACGTTGCATGTTCATACATTCAGTTATTAATATATATTTGCCAAAAACGTCACTTTTTCTTCATTTTTCTCTGTTTTAATGTAATAACCGCTGAATTTCCTGTGAATTTTCATGAGCATCTAAATTAAAGCAGTGATATTTTGCATTTTAAATAAAATTATGCATTTTAAAACATTTCCCTGTGGTCTACATAAACTGTAAATTCTATGCTTGGGTCTGAATTCTTCATTAATTCAACTCCACAGGTCCATCTTCAACCCTATTTCTGGGTAATGACACCAGAAAGGTCGTTTTGCGAATGAGCCACTTCATGCCCCACCGCCTCCAGGTTGTTGACTGTCCACTCTGTCCAGTTCAGCCACTTGTGTTCGTTAATACAACCGACAACTGAACATTTTAGGTAATCAGTTCGAAGTTTGGATGTATTTTCAGTTTTTACTACAACTGCTGCTGCTGATAAACAGTTATGTCGGAGAAATGTTCATTGGAAGTCTTGACCTTATATGTGCAAATATCCTGACATAACTAGTTATGAAACGTAACAAAATAAGCAGGAATTAAAACAGGTTGTGGAAATCCACTTGATTTTTGCCAGAATGAATATACAGATAGCTTTGCAGCACCTGGAGGGTTCAAATTCAAACTTTTTGAACTATTAGGGTCCAAATACACAAATAAATGAACCAAAGACTAATAAAAGTGGGTTTAGCAAAATATGACCCCTTTAAGAAACCAAGTGGATTTGTAATATAATGAAGTGTAAATTTCCCTTATAATTTAGGGGAAAATTTAAATCTAAAGGTCAGAAGCGTACGTACAGCATTGAAAAGCTTCTGTATCACTGTTAGGGGACTTAAACTGTGGAATAGATTGAGTGCTGAACTAAAACAAATTGCCAGTATGATTGTGTTTAAAAAGAGGCATAAAGAAATGACTTTCCAGAGGTACATTGATAAATAAACTCCATCAGGTGTTTGTTTGTTATTTGGATATCAATTTTGCAATGTGTCGGTGAATGTGTTGTAATATGGATGTGTGACTAAATGTACAAGTTTCGTAATTGCTGATAAATTTGGGACAGTGTTGTTTTCAGTAAGTATGGAAAGGTTTGAAGGGGTAGGATTCGATAAGTTTAAACTTCTTCCTACTCCTTTTCGCTCATGTAAATTTTGAGGCTTAAGACGTTGCAGTTTTAAGTTACCGTTTTGTTTTGTTTTCATTCTCTTGATTAGCATTTATTTACATTTCTGTTTTTAAATTGTCATTTACTTGATCGAAATAAAGATATCAATCAACTAATCAATCAATCAATCAATCAATCAAGATGCTCAAACTGGTCTTAAATTTGCATTAGAAGCCTACTGCAGTCATTAGGGAATGGGGAAAAAAAACAGATATAATGCTGATTTCCACTTGTAACATAAGCAACCGTTAGCCACTGTTAGCAATACCAGTTTATGTTTATGTTTATGTTTATGTTTATGCATTTGGCAGACGCTTTTTTCCAAAGCGACTTACAGGGGAAAACCAATCAAATCACTCAATCAATCAAATTTTATTCATATAGCGCCAGATCGCAACAAAAAAGTTATCTCATGACACTTTATATATATAGAGTTGGTCAAAACCAGACTCTAAGCCAGTTAACACCAACACATTGTGCTGCATTTTGCAGAAATAAATACCATCCACAGATTAAAGTTGGTGCTAAATGACAGTGTTGTGCTACTACCACTAACACTGCTGCTCATATATGGAGCTGCCGTATTGAAGTTTAATGTGAGGGTTGGTGGAGTTGGTCTAACTTTCCGAATTGGGCCGAAAGAAATGTAGAATCATACTCCTTAATTTACTAAAATACAGATTAATAAATGCGGTTAAAAAGACATTTATAGTTCATAAGAAGTTTAAGAAGTTTTTGTGTATTTTACATTAGATATATGGCTACTATGCAGCATCAAAAACACACTTACATTATGATTTTATATTAATTTATGATGCATTTCATTTTAACAGTTGCTTGAAATCAACCAGAAGCATCTGCTGATCTAATTCTACCAAAACAATTAAATTATACTGATAAAATACAGTTTCTCTGCTTTTCAGTGGCATCAAATTATTTGGATCAGATTTGGATGTTCAGAGGAAGATCATTTCCGTCAGTTTTCTCTGTTTTGATACATTAATCTTTAAATTTATTCAGAGCTTTTTATGGACATTAACATAATCAGTAAATTAAATATAGGAAAATGTATGATTTCCCTTAAAAATGCAAAAACACAAAGGACAGTGTTATAATAAATGGTGATAAATCAGTCAGTAAAGGTTAAATGTTGAAAAAAATGCATTTGGAATTTGACAGAAAAATACTTCCTGGTCTTTAAGGATTAAGAATGATTAAATTGTAGAGTAATATTTATACTTTCAACCTATATTAAATTATATTTCCCCAAAACGTTACATGTATTGAACATGTGGTTTTGTTTTAACCTTAAACTGACACTTGAAAGACAAATTAGACCCAAATAACTTGTGAAGTTGTATGAACAGGATGATTGGACCAAAGTCCGGTACATTCTCCACAAGAACAGAGACATCTGTTTGTTTTTTCAAGGTCACAAGAGACAAAGTTTGCTTTGGCGAAGACATTTCATACTTCATAAGAAACTCAAGTGCTCCACTTTTCCGTTTCTCAGTTGAACCGAAGCCTTTTGTTGATTTTACCTGTTCTCTCCTGTAGGTGATCCGGTTTTCCCAACATTAGGAAAAAAAAAAAAAAACAGGTTAATATAGATGACTTCTCCTGTTGGTACTCCTGTCCCTTCAATGGTAATTCACCACTCCTAATGTGTGCTAATGCTAATGCTAATGCTACATACTGTGTGTGGGTATTATGGATAACATGCAGGGACCAAATTTGCCTACAGGGACAATAAAGCAGGTTAACTGTTAGCTTTTTTTTTTTTTTTTTTTAATTCTTTAAAACCTGACGTGTCATCGCTGACACAACCTGCACATATGCAGTTTGAATGTAATTAATTATTTTAATTTGACCATTTTAAGAAAAACTAAATTGTCGTTATTGTCTAATCGTAGGGTATTTGGTTGATAATACCAAACGTACAAGACACCCAAAGGATAATATTTTTCAGTGTGCGGTCAAGAAAACAGATGTAGCTGTAAATTAGTGAAGTAAATCATTTAGTCCAAATGAAGAATTTCTCATTATATCTCCAAATTCACATTCCCATGACCACATTTATATGGCACTGACCGAGGTTATTATCGCTAACGAAAATTAACGAAATGGCAAAAACTAGAATTGTGAAAACATTTTCGTTAACTGAAACAAAAACTAATTAAAAGAAAAAAACGATAACTAACTGAAACTTTATTGTGTTCTTATAAAACTAACTAAAGCATATAAAAATTATGGATAAAATTCCCTTCGTTTTCATCTTTGTCAATGTTGGATTGATATGAAATCGATTTATTTCCCTAAAGCAATTTTAGCAAGTGGCACCATATGATATTTAACGGTCCGTCACTTCTCGTCACTTGTCGTTTAGAGTCGTCTTCTCATCACCACCCTATCTGGAAACATGGAGACTAAAGTTTGGAGACAGCAGCAGAGTCCTGTCTGGGATTTATCTGAATTCAACGGCGAAGAAGATAAAAGATATAAAAAAAAAACAAACTAAAACTAAACTAAAACAAAGCATTTAGAAAATAACAAAAACTAATAAAAACTAGCAAACCTGCTCTAAAAACGAATTAAAACTAACTGAATTAGAGGGAAAAAAAAGTCAAAACTAAATAAAACTAAACTATAATGAAAAATCCAAAACTATTATAACCTTGGCGCTGACAGCCTTATCTTTTATTAACTTCCTTCACTTTTTTTTTTTTTTTTAAGTGTAAATATTCTTTAACTCTTTAAAACCTGACGTGTC
Organism: Sphaeramia orbicularis; assembly: GCF_902148855.1. NCBI lineage: Eukaryota > Metazoa > Chordata > Actinopteri > Kurtiformes > Apogonidae > Sphaeramia > Sphaeramia orbicularis. Next base: position 16,545,748 of record NC_043975.1, read on the forward strand.
ATCACTGACACACCCTGCACATGCAGTTTGGAGGGCTGTAACTAACTATTTTGATGACATCACACAAAATTTAATATTAATTTATTTATTTAATATTTAATTTAATATTTGATCACTTTTAGAACATACAAAATAGTCATTATTGTCTAATCGCAGTGTATTTGGTTGATAACACCAAACATCCAAGACACCCTAAGGATAATATTTTGTGGTATGCATTCAAGAAAATAGGTGTTGCTGTAAATTAGTGATGTAAATAACTTAGTCCAAATGAAGATTTCTATGATATCTCCAAATTTACATTCCCATGACCACATTTATATGGTACTGACAGCCTTATTTCTTATTAACTTCCTCTACATTTTATTATTTTTTTTAAGTGTAAATATTCTTTAACTCCTTAAAACCTGAAGTGTCATCGCTGACACTCCCTGCACGTGCAGTTTGGATGGCTGTAACTATTTTGATGACAGAACACAAAATGTATTTTAATATTTGATCACTTTTAGAAAATACAAAATAGTCATTATTGTCTAATCGTAGTGTATTTGGTTGATAATACTGTACATCCAAGACACCCTAAGGATAATATTTTGCAGTATGCATTCAAGAAAATAGATGTTGCTGTAAATTAGTCAAGTAAATCATTTAGTCCAAATAAAGAATTTCTCATTTTTCCAAATTTACATTCCCATGACCACATTTATATGGCACTGACAGCCTTATTTCTTATTAACTTCCTCTACATTTTATTATTTTTTTAAAGTGTAAATATTCTTTAACTCTTTAAAACCTGACGTGTCATCGCTGACACACCCTGCACATGCAGTTTGGATGGCTGTAACTATTTTGATGGCAGGACACAAAATGTATTTTAATATTTGATCATTTTTAGAAAATACAAAATAGTCATTATTGTCTAATCGTAGTGTATTTGGTTGATAATACAGAACACCCAAGACACCCTAAGGATAATATTTTTCAGTGTCCGCTCAAGGAAATAGATGTTGCTGTAAATTAGTGAAGTAAATCATTTAGTCCAAATGAAGAATTTCTCATGATATCTCCACATTCACATTCCCATGACCACATTTATATAGTGCTGACAGCCTTATCTTTTATTAACTTCCTTGACATTTTTTTTTTTTTTTTTTTTTTTAAAGTATAAATATTCTGTAGCTCTTTAAAACCTGATGTGTCATCGCTGACACACCCTGCACATATGCAGTTTGGATGGCTGTAACTCTTTCACTGTTTGTGCAATTGGAAAAATTCCAATGGTTTCTGAAGCCTAGGTTTTATTGGGTCGTTACAGTAATTTCACTTGAAGCTGGAGAAGAAGCCGTTTTATTATAACATGCAGTAAATTGTAAATAACTGCTAGATTTTGAAAGATCTGGGGGGAAAAAAAAGTGCTCTAGAAAAATGAACAAATGGACTCACTCACAGCATATTTTCTAACCTTCTAGTCAAAATATGTTTTAAAAAAGTCCAGGCGAACCATTTTAGGCTTAGGGTTTAAAGGGTTAAACCACACCCACTTCAAATGTCTGACCAATCACACAACAGCTGTCAGACACCACACAAGAAAAAAAGTGTTGAGAACAAAAAATGATATCATTCTTTTGTCATTGCCCGGGAGAGCCAACAAATTTCTCTGTTCTTGCAGAGTATGAAATAACTGTCAAACAGGCCAGTGAAAGAAATGCAGCCTTACTTCCAGTGTTTGTTTTTTTTTTTTTTTAGTTAAATTAACTGTTTTCTCCATGCAAATGTATTTTATATGTTTTTACCAATAAAGACCCAAACATCCACCAGCGACCAAAAGCATCTACTGATCTAAAATGTTTAATATCTGTTGATCAACTAATTCAATCAGTGCATGTAAATAATTGGTGTTAAATACAGTTATTCATCTTTTCATGGTCATCAGATATGACCCATTTAGATGTTCAGAGGCGCCATAGTGAACATGGAAACACCGTCATCTTCTACAACATTGATTCAACAGTAAAACCCATGAAGTTGGATCAATGACAGTGGATGGACACACTGGGTTTATGTTCAGTTAACGATAGATTTTACTGAAAAAGTCAAAAGTTTTCTTCAATTTCCTCTGTTTCTGATATAATAACCCTCAACTTTAACCCTTTATAGGGCGATCACTGAAATATTCTGAAATTCAGAATTCATCATCTCCCTCCTCTTTCCGTAAAACATTAGAGCAGCATTTGCTAAAAAGTAAACACATGCAATAAAGCAACTGTTATGAAGTCATAAACTGACAAAAATCGCTCATATTCACTATTTGCAGCTTCAAAATATCCATAAAATCTCTCTGAATCATTGTTTAGTGATTCTAAAAACCAACATGCTTCTGGACCTCACTGAGGCACAGGACTGGCCCCATATTTAATGTTTGAGGAGATTACCAAAAATAGTCACTTGCCCAATAAAGGGTTAATCTGAGTTTTAATGAACATCCACATGATCAGTGAATAAAATATAAGAAAATACCTGATTTTCACTGGAAAAATGAAAAATACTGTAGGGATGGGAATTGATAAGAATTTAACGATTCTGATTCCATCATCAATTTTGCTTATCGATCCGATTCCTTATTGATTCTGTTATTGATTCTCATTGGGTGAGGGAATAAAAGAGTACAAACAGGTGTGTTTGCATTAACTGTCTTTTATATTTCCATCTCTGCCCAGAAAATATCACTTATACAGTATGTACAAATAATAATAACAGATGACGCCAGGTCCGGTTGGGGGGGGGGGTTCCAGTGAAAGTGAAACTTAAGATGCTTTACTAATGCCTCTGTCTCCCGTTGTTGTGCACCTCATTTCCTTTACCCTACCTTCAGAAACTTTGTTTGAGGGGGCAGGACATTTGTTGGCTGCGCCGGAACTGGGCCCGGCGTTCACTCTGCCGCTAGATTCACAAGCATCGCTAAGTAGGGAATCAAATATGTGACATTCCTGTAAATGAATCACATGCTGTGGATGAATGTTTGAGCATTTTGGAGGAATTTCACCCTTTGAAGAAATGGAAGCTTTGCAAGTGTTATACATGGCCCAGGTGTCATCTTTTTGGAGCGTTTTTGCCTTAACACCATATTGGCTACGTTCTGACCAAAACAATGCAGCGTACGTGTTATGTCATCGCGCATGCGCAACAAAGGCGGAGTCAATAAGCAGAATCGTTAAGCAGGCAGGCAAATAATTCCAAGGAATCGAGCTACTGGGAACCAGATCTCAAAAAGAACCGGTTTTTGATTCCCATCCCTAATACTAAGGAAAATATTTTAATATAAGTGATAAATCAAGGTCAAGGTTACTTTATTTGTACCCATGGGTAGATTTGTTTTGCAGTCGCGGTGATTGCTTTGGCATTACAGCAAGACATACATTGAACATTTTAGACAGGTACTTGATCGAGCTTACAGACAGGACAAAAAGTGCTCAGAGTTCCACCATTCAACAGTATAGCAGCATGGATAAGTAAAAGAATAAAATAAATAAATAAGATCAAATAAATAAAATCAAGATGTAATAAAACACAATAAAAATAGGACCAATGGCCCTGTAGCTTACCGGCACTTCCTATCTGTTATAATGGGGAAATTTTTCGAAGTCGCACCAAATCCATAATCAGATCCGGATCCAAATAATTTCACTAACTTTTGTTGACATCATCATAAAGAAGCTGTATACCAAGTTTGAAGTCAATCGGAATTGTAGTTTCGGAGAAGAAGACGATTGAAATTTTTGTAACGGACAACAGACGACGACAGACGACAACAGACGACAACAGACGACAACAGACGACGACGACGCCGGAGGCCGCATGACAACAATAGCTTACAGCTTATCGGCCGGTAAGCTAAAACCCAGAGAAGATTAAAACAGTCTGGGATAAAAACCAGGATAAGAACATAAAATTTTAAAATTTGAAGTCACAATAATAATAAATAGAGCAAAGAAATAGGATAAATAACTAAAAGAAGCTAATAAAGTGCAGCGTCACTCTTTCTTATTGAGCTCAGTGACAGCGACAGGAACAAAGCTGTTTTTATAAATGCTGTCCTGCACCTTGGGACTAAAAACCTCCGTCCAGAGGAAAGGAGCTGAAATTCACCTCGTAACAGAAGGGAGTCATTATTAAGAATTGATGAAACCATCCTCTGGACCTGGTTAGTGTACAGGGAGGCGGGACAGGACTGGGACTCACCAATCAGGTGACTGGACCATCTAACTAACTAGGAAAAGTTAAATATAGAGAAAAAAAATGTGAAAACTGAGACAAAAGTGGCACTGGGTCTTTATGGGTTCATGTGAACACATCTGCACATCGATTAGACTCTAATGTTACATTAAATTAATCTTTATTGTTGCAGCCCAGTCTTCTTGAATTGCCCTTGGTGTAATGTTGGACATGTATCAGTATGCAGTAACCCCCCACCACTACCACCACCACCACTGAAACCCCACCAACAACACATTCTCAGCTGTAACCGGTGAACCCTTTAATCCACATTTAGTGAGACAGTAGCCTCCGGAACAATAGACATCCCTGCCTTTGACACTAGAACAAGGACACAAACATGACACTCAACACTTTAACTATTTTGGATTTTGTAACGGGGTCTGATTTAGTCGGATGTTTCTGCTATGTCTGGTTTTAATGCCTTGCATCACCTTCTCCACCCCCCACCCCCCCTTCATATAAAGCCAGGAAGCAAACAACTGCAGCAATTTGTAGTCAGCTGGTGTTCGGTGTCGACGGACGGTTTGGAGTCTCTGCGGTGCGTTCGGGTGCAGTTGGCCAACGCTGCCCTTCCAGAGCAGAGCGGGCACCACGGCGTTTAGTTGATCTCTGACAAATGTGTGGCTGGTATGTGGGAGTCGGAGGAAGGGGATGTCGTGTTGAATACAGACTAGACAATCTGCTATCGGACTGCAGATAAGACAGAGCTCCTGTTTCTCAGCTGTTCAGTGACTGACCACGACCTGCGAATCACTTCTCGTAATGTACGTCAGTTGCTGACAATTTAGATAAAATAACCAGGAAAAACTGCTACTATTCAGATGAATTCAAACACGTCCTCACATAGACTACATGCAATTTCACTTCTAAAACCACTTCGTAATTGTAATCACTGACACCTACCATTACATAATATCTTTTCCCATGTTTTAATCTGTTGTACGTCATTTACCAGAATATGTCAAACTGTTTATAGGTATTCTGCATGGATTGTCTTGCCTTGCACAGGACAATGACAGTGGAAACAGTGGATCATCTGCCAAAAATATCAATGTAAATACAAATATAAAAGTATGAATTAGTGTAGGTTTAAGTAAAACACTAAAGGCCTAAATACAATATCATCAAACTAGAAAGGTTTACTGATTTATATTTGATTTAGGACATTTAGGTCTGCATTATAATTTGTCAAATTCAACAATTTTCACAAAATGTCAAAGATTTTTTTATTGTCAAGTCACTAGATGCACAGTACATACAGAGAACTGAGATACTGTTTCTCTCTCATGAAATGTAAAAAAAGGTAAAAATAGAACAAGATTTTAAAAAGTGGTATAAAAGATAAATTGTAATAGAATATAAAACATATAAATCAAACCTGTTTACAATAAGGGTGGTACTGGAAATATAGTAACAAGGTAGGAATAGTTGCATTATAGTGCAACAGTGCATTGATGGGACTGATGCAATATCAAATCTGCTCATTTTTGACTAATTCCTGTAATCTTATAAAGGTTTTCAGCATCATCTACAAAGAAATAAAATGAGGGAATATTTATATAGTTTGTCCTCACGTAGGTTGCTGTATGTGTGGCACTGGTCTTATTCTAACTCGGAAATCAGTTGTGAAATATGGGCAGTGAGACATTTCTAAATGACTGATCATTTGGCAGAAAGTACAACATGTAATACTGTCATCTTTCTGAGTGAAATGAAGCCAGACTTTCAACTCTCTTCCTCTCTGTTGGGACTCCTTCCTGTTCCTGTTTGCAGAGCAAAAATCAAAATCTTACCAAATGTGTTTTTTCTCGTTTCTAGTCAAAATATCTCATCACACTTAAAATAAGACATAATCACCTAAAGAGTAACTTTTCAGTGAGATATAAGAACTTATTTTTAGACAACAGATCTTGAAAATCTTATTTCAAGAAATCTTACCAAGAAAATTTTCATTTGTTCCATTGGCAGATTTTTTTTTATTTTATTTTATTTTATTTTTTTGCTTAATTCATGATTTTTTTTGCTTAATTCAAGCAAAAAAAAAAATCTGCCAATGGAACAAATGAAAATAGATCTTGAAAAGAAAGAAATCATACCAAGATAATTTTTATTTGTTCCATTGGCAGATTTTTTTGATCTTGTCATCAGAGCATATTCTCATTGTGTGATACAACCTGATTTAATATCTAGTTGACTGATAGTATGATTTAACATCCCCTGTAGTGTGAACTGAGCTGAACCAGTGCCACCGACTGACTATGAGGAAGAAAATATCGGTTGAAACTCGTGATTCATGCCATGAAACACACTCGGGTATTTGGAAAAACACATATTTTCTCATGCATTTTTGCCTTTGCTGGTTTAGGTCACTTAAAACGATTAATCTGACCAAAGAGGAGATTTTGGAAAATTCCATTTCGGTGCTTGTGAGTGTACAAGAGGAAATGGAGTTTTAGGGTTCTGAACAGCACAGTATGCGACAAAAATATATTAATGTGACACGTGCGATCTTTGTTTATCCTAACCGTAACCCCAGGTTTGTGTAAGACGTTATTATTAAAAAGGGAGGTGGAGAAATATCTGTGTCTACACTGTAAAATGTAACTATTTTATTTATTTATTTATTTATTTTTTAAATTGTATTATTATTATTATTATTATTATTATTATTATCATTATTATTAGTAGTAGTAATAGGATGGCAGTGGAATAAGGCAAATCATTTCTTAAAACTTGAATAAAATGTCAATACAAACATCCATTTAAAGCAGCAATGTTTTGCTTTTTTAAATGGAATTATGCACTTTAAAACTTTTCCCTGTGGTCTACATAAACTGTAAATGCTATGCTTTTTAGGGTTCTGAACATCACAGTATGCGACAAAAATTTATAAACATGACACATGCGACCTTTGTTTATCCTAACAGTAACTCCAGGATTGTGTAAGATGTTATTATTGAAAAGGGAGGTGGAGAAATATCTGTCTCTACACTGTAAAATGTAATGTGTTGTTTCAATTTAACCCATAAAGACCCAAAAACCCACGGGCAAACAAAATCACTTACTGATATAAGAAGTTAAATACCTGTTGATCCACTAATCCTATCAATACATGTAAATAATTGGTGTAAAATGCAGTTTGTCATCTTTTCATGGTCATCGGATATGATCCATTTGGATGTTCAGAGGCTCCGTAGTTACCACGGAAACACCGTCATCTTCTACAACATTGATTCACCAGTAAAACCCATGCAGTTGGATCAATGACAGTAGTTGACGATGCTTGTTCACACATTCAGTTATTCATATATTTGCCAAAAACGTCACTTTTTCTTCAGTTTTCTCTGTTTTAATGTAATAACCGTTGAATTTCCTGTGAGTTTTCATGAGCATCTAAATTAGAGCAGTGATGTTTTGTTTTTTTTAAATGGAATTATGCGTTTTAAAACATTTCCCTGTGGTCTACATAAACTGTAAATGCTCTGCTTGGGTCTGAGTTCTTCATTAATTCAACTCCACAAGTCCACCTTCAACCTTATTACTGAGTAATGACACCAGAAAGGTCGTTTTGAGCGCTAGCCCTTTAAATGTAAATGAGCCACTTCATGCCCCACCCCCTCCAGGTTGTTGCTTTCTATTCCGTTCAACCACTTGTGTTCGTTAATACAACCAACAACTGAACATTTTAGGTAATGGGCTCGAAGTTTGGACATATTTTCAGTATGGACTACAACCACTGCTGCTGACAAACAATTATGTCGTACTCTGAGAAATGTTTGTCAGAAGTCTGGACTAAGGTTATTATCGTTAATGAAAACTAACGAGATGATGAAAACTAGAATTGTAAAAACATTTTCATTAACTGAAATAAATAAAAACTATAATTAAAAGAAAAAAAACGATAACTAACTGAAACTGTATTGTGTGCTTATAAAACTAACTAAAATGTATAAAAATTATGGATAAAATTCCCTTCGTTTTTGTCTTTTTCAATGTCGGATTGATTCGAAAGCGATTTATTTTGCTCTAGCAATTTTAGCTAGCGTCACCATACGACACTTCACGGTCCATCACTTGTGGTTTCCAGTCGTCTTCTGGTCCTCACTCTACCTGAAAGCATGGAGACTAAAGTTGGGAGAAAGCAGCAGAGTCCTGTACGGGATTTATTTGAATACGATGGAGAAGAAGAGAAAAGATACGACAAAACTAAAATTAATACTAAAACTGAACTAAAAAAAAAAGAAAACTAATAAAAACTAGCAAACCTGCTCTAAAAACAAATTAAAACGAATTGAATTAGAGAAAAAAAAGTCCAAACTAAATAAAACTAAACTATAATGAAAAATCCAAAACTATTATAACTTTGGTCTGGACCTTATATGTGCAAATGTCGTGACGTAACTAGTCATAAAACGTAACAAATTAAGCAGGAATTAAAACGGGTTGTAGAAATCAACTCGATTTTTGCCAAAATGAATATAAAGATACCTTTACAGCACCTGGACGGTTCAAATTCTAACTTTTTGAACTATTAGGGTCCAAATACACAAATAAATGAACCAAAGACTAATAAAAGTGGGTGACCCCTTTACGCAGAGGAAATTAAATATAGGAAAATATGATTTAAAGTAAAAAAATGCAAAATACAGAAGATAGGAGGGGCGACTGAAAGTTTTGAGCCTAACATGGAAAGGATTAAGATATGAAGGCCGAATTTGGTCCATGAAATCTTTCACATATCTTAATCCTATCCACTGAATGTCTTGGTCATTGCTTTCTTTTTCCATGTTTTACAGGTTCTTGAACTTTCTGTATCGAGTGTTTCCTGAAAAATGGACAAACTTGAGTATGGGGCTGATTTGTGACTATGGATGAGACTTAGGTCCATCACTATCAGCCTGAGACTAAGGAGCAGTCAAAACAATGGAAACATCCCATGTCACCAACCCCAGAGAAGGCAAAGGTCGTACGCGTACCTAATGACAGCCCCATACTCAAGTTTGTCCATTTTTCAGGAAACACTCGATACAGAAAGTTCAGGGACCTGTAAAACGGGGAAAAAGATTGCTACGACCAAGAAATTTAGTGGATAGGATTAAGATATGTGAAAAATTTCATGGACCAAATTTGGTCTTCATGTCTTAATCCTTTCCATGTTAGGCTCAAAACTTTTCAGTCGCCCCTTGTAATATCATAATAAATGACAATAAATCACTTAAGAAAGCTAAATTTTAAGCTAAAAGTTTTTATCTGTTTTATCTATTTATCTGATTTTTGTTTGTTTGTTTTTCTCATGCTTTCTGCTGAAATGCTTTTAATGTTTTATGTAAAGCACTTTGAATTGTCTTGTACATGAAATGTGCTATAGAAATAAAGCTGCCTTGCCTTGCCTTAACCCTTTCATGCACGAATTATGAGAACCTTAATCAAAATTTTTTCCTGAGTGTTTTTATTCCTCTTTAGGCATGAAAAAAACAATGCAATTGAAAATTTTCTTCTGAAAAATAAAAAAATAAAAAAATAAAAATAAAAATAATTTTAAAAATTTTAAAAATACATTAAAAAAAATAATAATGAAAAAAAAAAAATCTTATGAACCTATTTTTTTATGAAGTTGCAAAAATGTCCACTTAGCTGGACACCACATGTTTAATTTTGGACGCACAGAAACATGTATTTACTGAAAACTATGGGGAGGGCTTGTGATTCTGGGGGTTTATGCTCAGGAGAGACCTACATAATGTTACCAATTCATGTCAGAAAAGATATGTCGTGTCTTAAAACTTTAATAATGATATGTGTAAAAAAAAAAAAAAAAAGAACAACAAAATCCATGAATATACAAGGGAACAGCTGTAGAATAGCTGTCCACTGTAGTGACCAGTATGCATGAAAGGGTTAATAAAGGTTAAAATACAGATTTGAAAACTGACACAAAATTAGCACCGGGTCTTTATGGGTTAAAACAATTCGACTGTTTTCATCCTGCAGTGTCAGATTTATATTTTTGGTTTCAAAGTGAGTCTCCCTCCTTGCTTTACCTCCTTTCTCCTTCCTGGTTGAACTGCAGCTCCACTATCTTCTCCGTCTCTATCTTGATCTTCTCTCCATATCTAACCCTCCCTCTGCCCTCTAATGACAATCAGCAGACCTGATAGGCAGATATATTTACACTGGTGGCAAGGGAGGAAGAAGTCATGAGCCAAACCCTGTCCAGCCTCCGGCTCTGGCAAAGGCGGGCGGATGGGTGGGTGGGCGGGGTTTTGTGGAAACCCCAGCCGGTCTGGCCCCTCCCTCAGCGGGGGCATATCTCTTCTGTGTGTACCGTCCCTTGGCCCTGCTCAGAGCTCTCTCAGTTAGATGGGACCAAAGCCTCGGCGGCCTCAGACTCACACACACACTCCCACATCCAGGGAGGGAGAGACGAGAAGAAAAAGAAGGAGGAAGGAAGACAAACACACAGAGCAGAAGGCTGTTGAGTGGCTGACACAACCTCAAAGCCAGTGCATGTGTTAGTTTTGTTTTTTGTTTTTTTTTCTTATTTCCCTCCTCCTTCTATTATCTAAAGCTGTTGATGAGGACGTCTCCATCTCATCTCAGCCTGGGGTCCAGAGGTGACCGAGGGAGTGGAAGAAGAGCACGTTGTCATTTTGTTTTGCAACTGTTGAACACTGGAACTGTACTGTAAGCATTATGACTCTTCTGGGCTCTGAACACTCCATACTGATACGAAGCAAGTTTAGATCAGGTAAGTGCATTATAGAAAACACCACCGGCACTCTTACTCGTATCAGTATTCTTCACGTGTTTGTGTTTGTGTTTGTGTTTGTGTTTGTGTGTGTTTGTGTGTGTGTGTGTGTGTGTGTGTGTGCGTACAGCTGCATCTTGTAAACAGTGGAGCTGTCAACAGCGGGCATCTGCATGTACGTTATGTCACTCATCTGTCAACGCCGATGAGCTGTCGTTGACACTTCTGATGCACTTTTCAGTCACGCAGGCAAGAGTGACAGGTGTGGGTAATATACTGCGGGCATGTGGTGATGGTACAAGGAATACCAGAGATACAAATCCTCCCTGGGTTGTCACAGTTTGATGGATTTACAGCTGGGCGTGTTCTTTGATGTTCGTCCGCCTCCTCGTAAAAAAGCCCTGACATGTGAGGGTGATGTCTCGGGCAGGTTAGTGCACTTGTTTCGTGCCAGCCACTAAACCTGCTGCTGTTCCTGCTGTTCCTGCTCAGGGAAGCCAGTTGGACTTTCTCGTTCTGTGGCTCCAACTGATAAACAGAGATTAGACACTAGAAGGAGGTCAAAGGTTATCTTAATATGGACGAATTGGAAGCGGTGCGTTCGTGGGCATATCAAAGAGGGGAGGAAGGGTAACGGACTCTCCTAGCTGATTTAAAGTCCCTCTTTAACGCACAGCAGCTGTTGGGACTTTGAATCCATCTATCTCCTTCATAAACATACTCTGCCTTCATCCTTCCCTGAGTAAAAGTCTTATTTTTTTTTTACATATTTACTCTGAGTACTTGTGTGGTACCACTATAGGCTTGTGTGTAGTCTGACCAACACTGCCACCTCCCTGAGGAAAATGTAACTGATGTCAGCAGTGATCACAGAACATATTCATCTCAGTTCTCGGAGTCTTCATATATGCATGTTCGCTTGTGTTTTCCTTTTTTTTTTTTTTTTTTTTTTTTTAAATACACTACTGGTAGAGAAAGCAGCTTCAGTCCCGAATTTGCCCGAGAGCTGTGCAGTAATTGCGTTCCAGTAATGGCAGAGTAAATGATGCTTTTCCTTTGGGTTGTTTAGAACAGGGTGGGAAATGACCCCCTGTGCTTCGGGAAACTCAGAGGTGGAGTTTTTTAGTGCTTTTAAAAATGACCTCCATCACTTTATACAGGCAGAATAGGAGCACTCATAAGAAAATATCAGTTTGTATAGGGAGGAAACATACCGTGCAATATGAAGATAGAGGAAAAAGGTGCAGATTGTCCAAGAAGTAATAAATTGTCAACATTAGTGCTGATTTTAAGCAACATGCAATACCGAAACAACAAGGCAGTAGACCAATATATCAGCTGGCCAATATTTAGATTTTTTTTTCCAATATCAGCCATCAGCCTTAATTGTGTTTTTAACCCTTTCATGCATAGGTCACTACAGTGGACTGTTATTCTACAGCTGTTCTCTTGTATATTCATGGGTTTTGTTATTTTAGTTCTATATCAGCTAACACAGTGGACACTCATGCATCATCATCATCTCATACACTGACATTCAGACCATTACTGTAACTTTGCTGTTCTTGATAAACCTGATCTGCAGTGACATGTTTGAGTGTAAATCAGTTGTTATTTGTTAGACAAAAAGTTTTTTTATTTGCATATTATCTCCATGAAGTAAGTAATTACTAGCATTAGAATATGTTAAATGTGAGAAGACATCAGATTCGAAGCATTAAAAATGTTTTATTTAATTGTTTTTATATCACTTTCTGATATCGGGTTTTAAACAGGTTTCTTTACTTCAAAAATTAAATGCATGGATATTTTTGTAACTTCATAGAAAAAAAAACTCGATCGCGTTGTTTTTTTCATGGCTAAGAAGGAATAAAAACACTCATAAAATAAATCTTGACTAAGGTTCTCACAGTTCATGCACGAAAGGGTTAAAATCTGTTATCGCCCTGAGACCCAAGAAAGGGAAAATTTACACTTTTTGTACATTAACAATTGTATTGGTTGGAAACTGCAACAGTTTTTTCAGATACATTTTTTCAAATTATTTTTATTTATTTATTTATTTATTTAATGTCCTTTGCAATGAACAACATTTTTAAAGTAAAACTGTCAAACTTTTGTCCCCTACAGAGGACAAAAATCCATTGCTGGGTCTCAGGAGGATATTTGATCAGGCACCTGTGTGGGCAGCACTTGAAGTTCAATAAATGTTAAAAGAGTACAATATGTATGTGTATTAATAATTTCATTTATATTGCTGCATAAAAATCTTAATTATTTGAGTGTTTCAATTGTATTTTATGGTCAAGGTGCTTTAAAAAAATATCGGCCTCAAAAATCGGCTGTAGATATCTGTCATTGGCTGAACAAATTTTTAAAAATCGGTATCGGTCTTAGAGAAAACCCATATCGGTCGACCTCTACCTTAAACATACGGTCATATTTTACAGCTTTTATGGAATTGTTACGAGACTGGATCAAGATATGATGTGTTTGTGCTTTGATATTACGCAAAATCATGAATATTCTCCCCCTGCTGTCATTTTCAGTCCATTTATCTCCACATTAAAACACGTTTTCTCCTCTGAGCCCTTATGTTCCTTCTTCTTGTCAACACCAAGTGACACCCATGGGCGAGAGGCTTTAGCGACACCCACATCGTCTCTGTTGTTTTAACCCCATGTGAGATCAAGCTGGTTAATCTGGCGCAGATGTAGCGACGGTCTGACGTTACAATCGGTGGGACTGATACAAGTTACAACCGATATGACAGTCGGGTTGAATTTATGAGCGCATGAGTGAAATATTGCGCGTAAGCGAGGTAAAACTGCTTGTAAATCTCTCGGCGCTAACTGCTGATGACAGCGGGAGTCTTACATGATCAGGTTGTCTGGGATTTACAGTTTTCTTGAAGCTACAGCAGGTCCAGTTACATCCAGCGGCCCATGAAAACAAGCATTTGTTGCTCTTTTTGCACCACGCTCGAACTCCTCTATCAAAGCCATGGGAACTGCTTCTGCATGGTTGAAGCTAAAAGGAAAGATAAAGATCTGTCTTAAGTGCTCCCCGCGGACCGCCGAATGTTTTAGTGTGTGTGTGTGACTGACTAGTTCTCATGCCGATTTGATTAACAGCTGAAAGGGGCTGTGGTCGGTGCTCTTGAGCTGCCTAACATTACGTAACAGAGTGACAGAGGCATCAAACGTACTGTACGTTACAGCGATATTACAAGGTGTCAAACACATGTTCAACAGTAAATCATTACCACACGTAAGATTTTTCTCCAACACACCTGTTTCGCATCAGCCACAAGGATTTATTGAACGTTGACCGGAGGTTACCAAGAAGTTACTAGGGAGATCTGAGGTTTTAATGGAAAATTATATTCTAATATTAGTCAGCTTGCTAATACAAAATACATAAAGTCGGAAATCGATGCTAGGCAGAAAATTATGACATGAAACCGTTAATTCAGAGACAGATTTGGAAGTGAAAACAATAAAGACAGAACATCTGGAGATAAAACTGCAGCTGTGAGCCAGCTTTTACTTTATAGTCACATTAACAAACAATTTATATTGAGAGTAACTGAAAGCTAGTATAGACTATGAAAATACAAAAATACGTTGTGGAAGTGATGTCACTGTGATGTTGTCATTCTACAGATAAAACTACTACCTTTAAACAAACCATTTAATCATACCGCTAGCTGAATTTTTTGCTTAATTCAAGATTTTTTTTTGCTTAATTCAAGCAAAAACAAATCTGCCAATGGAACAAGTGAAAATTATCTCGGTAAGATTTCTTGAAATTGGATTTTCAAGATCTGTTTTGTAAAAATAAGTTCTTATATCTCACTGAAAAGTTACTCTATAGGTGATGATGTCTTATTTTAAGTGTGATGAGATATTTTGACTAAAAATTTTTTTTTAAAATGCACTTGATAAGATTTTGATTTTAACAGTGTAGATTTGTAAAGATCTGGAAAAAAAAAAAAGTGCTCCAGAAAAATGGGCAAACTGACTCACTCACAGCATATTTTCTGACCTTTTAATTGTCAAAATAAGAAAAAAAAAGTCCAGGCGAACCATTTTAGGCTTAGGGTTTAAAGGGTGAAACCACGCCCACTTCAAATGTCTGAATTATATCTAGATTAAGCTACATCCATTATCTTAAAAGGCTGCGATTTTATCATATTGTTAGTTTATTTATTTCTACATTAAACTACAGCTGTTAACTGGCTGAAAATGCTACTTTTTTAATGAACTGTTAGCTAACTTGTAGATATATTCACAACTGTTATCTACAAAAACACAACCACTTAATTGTAATACAGCTTACTTATCTACGGAAAAACTACTGTTGTTAGCTAGCTTAAAAAGTCTAAAATGGTCCGACTGAACTTTTTTTCTTATCTCGACTATAAAAAGGTTAGAAAATATCCTGTGAGTGAGTCCGTTTGCCTATTTTTCCCCAAGTACTTTTTTTTTTTCCAGATCTTTCAAAATCTAACAATCATTTACAATTTACTGCATGTTATAATTCTGCTAAAACAGCTTCGTCTCCAGCTTCTGGTACAGATATGAGTGAAATTACCGTAATGACCCAATAAAACCTATAAAGTGCAATGTCTCAGGTTTCAGAAACTGTTGGAATTTTTCCAATTGCACAAACAGTGAAACAGCAGTTACTGGCTTAAAATGCTACTTTTTTTAATGAACTGTTTGCTAATTTCTAGATAAAATCGCAACTGTTACCAAAAAACCCCAAAATAACGCAACCACTTAATCGTAATACAGTTTACTTATTTATAGAAAAATTACTGTTGCTAGCTAGCTTAACCTGTTAAACCGTTTAAAAAGTCTAAAATGGTCCGCCTGAACTTTTTTCATATTTTGACTAAAAAAAGGTTAGAAAATATGCTGAGTGAGTCCGTTCGGCTACTTTTCCCGAGCACTTTTTTTTTTTCCAGATCTTTCAAAATTTAACAATCATTTACTATTTACTGCATGTTATAATTCTGCTAAAACAGCTTCTTCTCCAGCTTCTGGTACAGATATGAGTGAAATTACCATAATGACCCAATTAAACCTATAAAGTGCAACATCTCAGGTTTCAGAAACCATTGAAGTTTTTCCAATTGCGCAAACCGTGAAAGACTTACAGCCATCCAAACTGCACATGTACAGGGTGTGTCAGCGATGACGTGTCAGGTTTTTAAGTGTTACAATGTCACTACTTTATTGTAATATTACCTTGCTTTTTTGTATATAAAGTTGCTTTTTGCTCACATATTTCTTATATTAATGCTAAAACTATGGGCTTCTTATTCTTTTTAGCATCTGATTTTGTTTCACTACATCAGGTTAATATGTTGTTGCACGTTTCACTTATTTATTAGCTCTTAAAAAACTGGAAATGAGACAAATGTTTTTCCAGTGATTCTGGCTGGTACTACAGGTGATAATTCTGACAAAGGTGCTAACATAAAAATAAAAATAATAATTAAAGCTGCAAGCAGCATTGGGTGGGACCTCACACCTGGCGTTCCGCCTCCCGTGACCGTCGACACCTCAGCTCCACTCACACCTCTCCGTCCCGATACCAGCTCCCACCCTTTTGTGTCCGTCATCCTTACATCCCTACTGAACACCAGCGAACCTCTGCTGAAAGCACCATCACTTTTTAATGAGGCTTTTATTTTGGAAAAACCCTACTGTGTGTATGTGTGTGTATGTGTGTGTGTGTGTGTGTTAGAGAGACAGAATCACTCTGAATGATTTGAAATTATACAAACAGTTGATCATAAAAGTCATGATTTACCACATTTAAAGCTTTTATTTTGGAAAACCTTATTGTGTGTGTGTGTGTGTGTGTGTGTCTGTGTGTCTGTGTGTGTGTGTGTGTGTGTGAGAGAATAATTTTTAATGAACTAAAACTGTAGAAACAGTTGAGCGTTTGGCATAAAAATGGAGAAGTTATTTAATAGTCATTATGTATTATTTTTAATAAGGCTTTTATTTTTGTGTGAGGAGATAAAACAAGTATCAAACATAATTCAGTTTAAAAAAATATATTTAAAAAATGATTCTTGAGAGGCACAGTATTTAATAATGATAATAAGGACTGTTTGTTAATGGATGATGTTGTACTGATAAATCTGCTGTAATTATGGAAGAAAATGGTTGAATTGTTGAGTCTGTTTGTAAGACTGGACTGCCATGATCATATTGTTGGGTGTAATTCAGTTACTGCATTATGTATTTGTTGTGGTTTGATGTTAAAATTAGGAAAATATTATTGTTTGACTCTTGTATCAAGTTAGTGATAAAGGTGTAAAAGCACTGAGAGGTAGGATGAAATAAGTTCAGACTTCTTCCTACTCCTTTTCGACCATGCAAAATTCAGACTTGTATGTGCTTGGAGATAGATTCTGTCCATTTGAATGTTTTTTTTTTTTTTTTTTTTTTGCATGTTCGAAATAAATAAATCAAATCAAATCAAAATCAAATTTTTGAAAAAATGTACTCCGTGTACTCTGTAATGTGTGCAAAATGTCAAATATCCACAATACAATGCAGCAAAACCTGTTTTAAAATGTGCGGGGAAAATAAATCAATAAATAACTTCTTTGGATTGGCAGGGATTTGAACCTGGGACCTAAAAAAAAAGCATGATGGACTTCCTCCTCTGACAATGGAAGACAGCGTGGCAGTGGATAAAACCATGCTTACCTGTGTTTTCGACCTCGCGCAAACTTGTTTTTTATTGCACTAAACAAATCCTCATCACTAGAAAATCAGCCTCATATCTACTGTTGAACATCAGTCATTGTCAGTGGAGTCACTCCAGAAAGTGTTCTGCTAATGGCAGAGTGTTGGCTCTAATGCAAAAGGGTCTGGCTCATGTTCACAAATCTGACTCAAACCGTCCAAGATCATAAAAAAAAAAAAAAAAAAAAAGCAAGTTCTGTTTTAAGGTGGATTTTAACTTTATGCAAAGGTATTAGACTAAAATAAACCTAATACTTCATTTAGGAATACCTGTTTATTAAGAAGTATACAGTCTGGGTCATACATCTGTCCCAAATGCATTCCTGTCTGTGCTGAGGGAAAGCTCAGGAAAATTGATGCAACAAATTACAGCGGTCTCTTTAGCGAAGTTGTTGGCCTTTTGAGTGTAAAAGTGAGGTGTTATTATTAGCCTGTTTCTTTCTTATGTGGCTGCTGTTGAATGTGTGAGGCACATGAGGACAATAAATCAGAGTCTCACGAACTCTTCCACCCACTCCGCTGTGTAATTATCACCACTTCCCCGCTGCTAAAACTGGCCAAAATGAGACTTTACACCATGTATTTACACTATAAATTTGAACACTTGTAAATGCGACTGTGCATTTGTATGTCCTGTGTTGTCAGGAGAGCAGGAGTTGAAAACAAATGTCTTCGCTTTCAAAGTCAACAGCGAGAGAAGCGAAGTATCGTATGGTTCAGCGATCGGTGATTACACCACCTGGCTGGGCTTTTCTTTCTTTAACATGTACGCACTCCAATCAGGGTCTGGTCTGCGCGAAGGCTCGTAGCAGAAAAAGCAGATTATGTAGCAGCGGCTGTGCTTTTTCTAACAGAATTATTGATAACCCTTTCAGTAAACATAACAAAGAGCAGCCCGGGGTTGGAAAATCAAAGATGTGCCGCTGAATTTTAGCCATATGTCGCCTTTTCATGACAGCTGCACTGTAAAAAAAAAATGACTGTAGAATTAAGACCAAAAAGTTGTAAAATTGCAACATAAAAAAACTGTAAGTGACAATACAATGCAAAGATTTTTGTGTTAACGATTAAATCAAATATAGCTGTAGTTCTTACCAAGGTTCTAATAGTTTTGGATTTTTCATTGTAGTTTAGTTTTATTTAGTTTTGGCTTTTTTTTCTCGAATTCAGTTAGTTTTAATTCGTTTTTAGAGCAGGTTTCCTAGTTTTTATTAGTTTTTGTTGTTTTCTAAATACTTAGTTTTAGTTTAGTTTTAGTTTTTTTTTTTTATATCTTTTATCTTCTTCTCCGTCGTATTCAAATAAATCCCCGACAGGACTCTGCTGATTTCTCCCAACTTTAGTCTCCATGTTTCCAGGTAGAGTGGGGACCAGAAGACGACTGGAAACCATGAGCGATGAGAAGTGACAGACCGCATGGTGATGCTAGCTAAAATTGCTAGAGGGAAATAAATCGCTTTCGTATCAATCCGACATTGACAAAGACGAAAACTAAGGGAATTTTATCCATAATTTTTATATGTTTTAGTTAGTTTTGTAAGCACACAATACAGTTTCAGTTACTTATTGTTTTTTTTCTTTTAATTATAGTTTTATTTATTTCAGTTAACAAAAATGTTTTTACAATTGTAGTTTTCATCATTTTGTTAGTTTTCATTAACAATAACAATCTTGGTTCTTACAGGAAGAGTATGTGAACAAAACCAGATTTGTATGTAGACATGATGTATTTCTATTGTTTTTAGAAAATAAAACTGTAAACTCAAAAAAATGTGGTGCTGTTTAAATTGCAAAGACCATAATGTTGAAATAACGGCATATTTGCTTTTTTTTTTTTTAAATAAAAAAAGTTATTTAAAAAAAAAAGTAAACATTTAGCAATTTAACATTTTAAACTTGTAAATTAATGGGTTGGTAGAGTTGGTAGAGCGGCTCATCCTATAACCAAAGGGTTGGTGGTTCAAATCCTGGCTCCGACTGTCAAACTGTCCATGGAAGACACTGAAGCCTAAATTGTTCCCAGTTGGACCTGGTGGGTTTGGAAAGAACTTTGGACACCATGAGGGTGGAGAAAATGTGCTAAATAAGTGCAGTCCATTTACCAGTTAAATCAGGGGTGTCAAACTCATTTTAGTTCAGGGGCCATATTCAGCTAAGTTTGATCTGCAGTGGGCCGGACCAGAAAAATAATAACAGAATAACCTATAAATAATGACAACTGCAAAGTTTTATCTTTGTTTTAGTGTAAAAAATAAATAAATAAATAAATAAATAAATAAATAATGAAAATACTTACTTTCATAAACTACCCCCCCCCCCAAAAAAAAAAAAAAAAAAAAAAAGAAATTTAAATTAAGAAACCTAAGAAAATTTAGCGCAATTTTAACAATATTCTGCCTCAACTTCTCATTTGTCCATGTGCATTATGGATCAGATCTACAAAGACATTAAACACTGAAGAACAGGCAGAAAAGAGTTCAAATTGTGCTGAATTTTCTTTAGACATTTCAGGTTGTTCATATTTGTTCAGGTTATTCACATTTTAGTGTTACAGTATAGTTTGGAAATGTAAATATTTTCATAATTTAATATTATTTTTTGCACTAAAACAAAGAAAAAAAATAAGTTGTTAATTCTAGACTTTTTTTGGCTGAATTCAAGATTTTTTTTTTTTACTTAATTGAAGAATTTTTTGGCTTAATTGAAGATTTTTGGCTAAATTTTAGATTTTTTTTTGCTTAATTAAAGATTTTTTTTTAACTTAATTGAAGATTTTTTTTTTTTTGCTTAATTCAAGATTTTTCCTTAATTCAAGCTATTTTTTTTTTTCTTAATTCAATTCAAGACTGTCATTTTTGCACATGGCAAAAACATCCCAGGGGCCGAAGTGGACCCTTTGGTGGGCCACATTTGGCCCCCGGGCCACACGTTTGACACCCCTGATTTAAATCTACGTGTTCAAAATGTTAAATCTACACGTTATTCCGTAAATATGTTTACAGTTGGATGTATTTTTTACAGTATTGTTTTGGCAACCACAGCTGCCAGTTTTTTTTCCGTAAAAACAACAGGATTTTTTTTTACAGTGTGCATGTTTAGGGTGTTAATTTCTACAAGTGAAAGGACGGACATAGAAAACCCTTTGACGTGAGGTTGTATCGGTTACATATTTGGGTTTTCAGTCATCAACTAATGGTTGCGTTTGCGCTCTGTGATGTTGTGACCAGCAGGTCGCGACCCGCTCACTGTAAACTAAAGCAGATGTCAGATGAAGAAGAGAGTCCTGTCGTTACATAATGGAGCTTCTCTCTCTCTCTCTCTCACTAAAGTGTGCTATGATATGGCACTTGAAGGTGGGCTAGAAGGTCTGAACCAAACTCATTAAGAGCTTTAATGTAGCTAAAGCTGCTCAGATATAAACCACCTGAGGGAGATAATTAACAATAGCAGGACAAAGTGATTAGAGAAGCAGGAACACTTCATACTTGTGTGTCAGATCCAAGACCTTCAGATAAGAGCGGAGGAAAAACACACACACACACACACACACACACACACACACACACGACGGAGAAAAGAAAAGAGAAAGCGAGACATCCACGGACACGAGCAGACGGACAGACACGGGGGAGGCTCTATGTTTATGACCCCACACTCCTACACACACACACACACACACACACACATATATACAGGGCATAAACGTGCGCTCACACTGTGGACCACACACTGTCGAGCAGCTCTGTTTAAAAGCCAGGAGCTGTGTTTATCATTCCCTACATCCTGCTTGCAGAAATATTTGTGAGCAAGCAGCTTTGTTTTTTTTTTTATTTTTATTCCTCTGTTTTCTATGTGCATATAGATGGATGGATGTGCATGTGTGTTTGCTGTGCATTTCTCTCTGCCAAATCACTACCTTTTGTAATTTTAAAGGTTCAATATGTAAAATTGGCAAACGCTCGTGTGTTGAAGTCTGTTTCGTGTTGGAAGTTGGTCGTTTGTTGATGTTAGCCAACTCCATTTCTAAGCTAATGACTGTCTTGGTTGTCAGGGTCTAATGTACACTGGGTTTTAGATTCTCCTGAGACCCAGCAGTGCATTTGGTCGTCTGTATGGGACAAGAGTTTCACAGCTTTACTGAAAAAAAAAAAAAAAAAAGCTGCACTGGAAAAAATACCCCTCTAAAAATAAGTTTAAAAAAATACAATACAATATCTATTAAGCAAAAAAAAAAAAAAAAGCAAATGGAACAAGTATGGAAATGAAACAGGATTTTCAAGATCTATTGTCTAAAAATAAGTTCTTTTAATCTCTTGAGACCCAACAATGCATTTTTGTCCCCTGTAGTGGACAAGAGTTTCACACCTGTACTTAAAAAAAAAAAAAAGTCCACTGAAAAGGACATTATATTATTTAAAAAGTAAAAGATGTATCTGACAGAACTGTTGCCTCATGCTGTTTCCAATTAAGGCAATTATTTAATGTAAAATGGTGAAAATGTTTACTTACTGGGTCTCAGGAGGATATGTCACTGAAAAGTTACTCATTAGGTGATTATGTCTTATTTTAAGTGTGATGAGATATTTTGACTAGAAATGAGAAAAATACACTTGGTAAGATTTAAATTTTTTTGCCTAATTCAAAATTTTTTGCTTAATTCAAGCAAAAAAAAAAAAATCTGCCAATGGAACAAATGAAAATTTCTTCGTAAGATTTCTTGAAAAAAGATTTTCAAGATCTATTGTCTAAAAATAAGTTCTTATATCTCACTGAAAAGTTACTCTTTAGATGATTATGTCTTATTTCAAGTGTGATGAGATATTTTGACTGGAAATGAGAAAAATACACTTGATAAGATTTAGATTTTTTCCAGAAAAAATGTGTCTGAAAAAACTGTGATCATTTAAAGTATAAAAGCCATATATAGATATAGATCTAGAGAACTTGACTTGGTTAAAAATCCTCATGAGTTCATCAGTACGTCTCTGCTTTTAATGTAAAAATGGAGTCAAGTAACAGTGAGAAACAACCAGCTCCTGCACAAACTACATGTAAACTCATAAACACACATACACTGCAAAAATCAAAAAATCTTACCAAGTGTATTTTTGTCATTTCTAGTCAAAATATCTCATCGCACTTACAATAAGACATAATCACCTAAAGAGTAACTTATTTTTAGACAACAGAGCTTGAAAATCCCATTTCAAGAAATAAGATTTTTTTTTTTTTTTTTTGCCTAATTCAAAATTTTTTTGCTTAATTCAAGCAAAAAAAAAAAAATCTGCCAATGGAACAAGTGAAAATTTTCTTGGTAAGATTTCTTGAAATAAGATTTTCAAGATCTATTGTACAAAAATAAGTTCTTATATCTCACTGAAAAGTTCCTCTTTAGGTGATTATGTCTTATTTTAAGTGTGATGAGATATTTTGATTAGAAATGAGAAAAATATACTTGGTAAGATTTAAATTTTTTCCAGAAAAAACATGTCTGAAAACTGCTGTCATTTAATGTATAAAAGCCATATATAGATATGGTTACACAGAACTTGAGTTGGTTAAAAATCCTCATGTTCATGCCTGAGTTCATCAGTACGTCTCTACTTTTAGCTTAAAAATGGAGTCAAGTAACTATGAGAAACAACCAGCTCCCGCACAAACTACATGTAAGCTCCAACACACATACACTGCAAAAATCCAAATCTTACTAAGTGTATTTTTGTCATTTCTGGTCAAAATATCTCATCACACTTAAATAAGACATAATCACCTAAAGAGTAACTTTTCAGTGAGATATGAGAACTTTCAATAAATCTTACCAAGATAATTTTCACTTGTTCCATTGGCAGATTTTTTACTTAATCCAAGAATTTTTTTTCTTAATTCAAGCAAAAACAAATCTGCCAATGGAACAAGTGAAAATTATCTTGGTAAGACTTCTTCAAATAAGATTTTCAAGATCTATTCTAGGTCTAAAAATAAGTTATTATATCTCACTGAAAAGTTACTCTATAGGTGATTATGTCTTATTTTAAGTGTGATGAGATTTTTTGACTAAAAATTAAAAAAGAATGTACTTCGTAAGAATTAGATTTTTGCAGTGTAGATTTTCAAAGATCTGGACAAAAAAGTGTTCTAGAAAAATGGGCAAACTGACTCACTCACAGCATATTTTATTATTGTCAAAATAAGAAAAAAAAAAAAAAAAAAAAGTCCAGGCGGACCATTTTAGGCTTAGGGTTTTAAAGGGTTAAACCACGCCCACTTCAAATGTCTGACCAATCACACAACAGCTGTCAGACACCACACGAGAAAAAAAGTGTTGAAATGAGGAAAAAATACATTTGGTAAGATTACCACCATTACATAATGAACCTTTCGCTTTTTCTGAAGTGAAATTTATACTATGTTAGTGCCAGTCCTCTACATGGCAGAGTGTGTAACAGCAGGTATTATTTCAAGTGAATTCTCAGTCTCTTCCTGCTTTTTTCTTTTTCTCTTTCCCTTACCTGTCCTTCCACACCTCCTTTCCTCTCCATCCATCTTCCTCCTCCCTCCTTTAGTCCTACAGTTAAGACTTCAGCAGAGGAGGACACGAGAGCAGCTGGCAGACCAAGGCATCATGCCTCGTGAGTAACGCCGAGATGCCGCACATGCAGGAGCACGCACACTTCCACTTCCACTTCCACTTCCACTTCCACTTGCAGCTTCACGCTTTCACAGAACAGTGTCAGGTGGATGGGGGTGCAGTGAACGAGCAGATATAACCCTATTCTCTCTGTTATGTCACGTTTTCTACAGAATCTGCCTTGTTGCAACTGAGAAATAAACAGACATGTACATTTTAAAGCTTAATATTCATTCATTCATTCATTCATTTTCGGAGCCATTCAATCCTCCAGATCAGGGGGAGTCATTTTCTTTCAGGGGCCACATTCAGCCATTCAGTGGGCTGGACAAGTAAAATAATAACAGAATAACCTATAAATAATGACAACTCCAAATTTTTTCTTTGTTTTTGCACTAAGCAAAAAAAACCCCCTGAAAAACAGAACATTAAAATATGAAAGTACTTACTTGTATGAACTATCCAAACAAAAAAGATGTGAATAACCTGAAAAAACTGAAATTTCTTAAGAAAAATCAGTGCAATTTTAACAATATTCTGCCTCAACTTCTCATTTGTCCATGTGCGTTATGGGTCAGATCTACAAAGACACTAAACACTGAGGAACAGGCAGAAAAGAGTTCAAATTGTGCTGAATTTTCTTTAGACATTTCAGGTTGTTCGTATTTGTTCAGATTATTCACATTTTATTGTTAAAGGATAGTTTGCAAATGTAAAAATTTTCATAATTTAATGTTATTTTTTGCATTAAAAAAGACAAAAATTTGAAGTTTATTGGCATAATGTAATACTTTTTTCACATCAAACTGAGAAGCAAATCTGCAGTCATTCTTTTTTGTTGGTTATTCTGCTGTTCTTATTTGACTATAGATCATATTGGTCTGTATGTGGAACCAGAACTAAAATGAGTTCCACAGCCTTGACTGTGGAACTCAAATTCATCCCAGGGGCCGCAGTGGAACCTTTGGCGGGCCACATTTGGTCCCCGGGCCGCATGTTTGAGACCCCTGCTCCAGATGGTCCCAGGGATGCAATAATATAGTATAAATAACTAAATACTGAGTATGGGTTCATCCTGATGGTTTTAATCTGTCGTTTCAACTTTACTCAAGTTACAAACTAGTTTTCCAAACCCATTGTACATCTGTCAGTCAAACGGAAACAGGCTAAGACCGTACTTTTTCATATAATCCTGATTACATTTCATTACATGGTGAGATTCCCCAGATTAGTGATTTTGACTTCCACATTAACCCAT
Source organism: Sphaeramia orbicularis (assembly GCF_902148855.1). Classification (NCBI taxonomy): domain Eukaryota; kingdom Metazoa; phylum Chordata; class Actinopteri; order Kurtiformes; family Apogonidae; genus Sphaeramia; species Sphaeramia orbicularis. The sequence continues at coordinate 16,571,430 of NC_043975.1, forward strand.
AAAGACCCAGTGTTTGTGGCAGATCCCAAACAAATTTTGCTCTCTATTTAACCCTTCTTAAATTATTTATTACAATATTACCCTCTTTTTTCTGCATTTTTTTAAAAGTAAAAAACAGGTATTTTCCCCATATTTAATTTAAAACAGAGAAAAACTGACTTTTTTCAGCAAATCTATCAATAAGAACATAAAAACAAGTGTCTCCATCCACTGTCATTGATCCAACTCCATGGGTTTTACTGGCGAATCAATGTTGTAGAAGATGACAGTGTTTCCATGGTAACTACAGACCCTCTGAACATCCAAATGGATCATATGTGATGACCATGAAAAGATGACAAATTGTATTTTTCACCAATTATTTACATGGGTTGATAGGATTAGTGGATCAACAGGTATTAAACAGTTTAGGTCAGTAGATACTTTGGTCGCCAGTGGAGGTTTGGGTTTTTATGGGTTAAAATTGAGGGTTATTACATCAAAAACAGAGAAAGCTAAAGAAAACATCACTTTTTTTTGTAAAATATATCAGTAACTGAACATAAAAACAAGTGTTTCTCTCTACTGTCATTAGTCGCTTTTCCATTGGACATCTGTGCAAAACTTTACTGATATTTACTAAATGTCGAAAAAACAGAAGTGCGTAACGTCGGTTTTTCCATTGAATCACAAATGCGATGATTTGTTTATTTATTATTGAGAGATGACACGAGAAGTCATTCCATAAACATGGCAACGAACGTAAATATGGTGTCGATTTACAGATATATTCATTATTATTATATATTACTCCTCTATCTTGTACTAAATTTTAAAATGATTGGGTTTCCTGGTGTGTCCACACATACCACAACATGTTTCTTCTTCTTCTTTGCTTGTTGTAGCGTCTGTCAACATCTGTTTTTTTTTTAATTCACATGACTCTAGTTGCGAAAAAAGATCTTTCCATTGCAGTTTTGCGTGACATACCATTTGCACTACGCCCAAAAAACCACCCCTTGCCAGCGCAAAAACTTTTAATAAAAAAAAATCAGACTTTGGACAAAATTGTTGTTTTTCCATTGGGTAAATTTTTATGCGCAAGTTATATTTGCGCAATTTGAGGGTCAATGGAAAAGCGACCACTGATCCAACTCCATGGGTTTTACTGGTGAATCAATGTTTTAGAAGATGACGGTGTTGCTACGGTAACTACAGAGCCTCTGAACGTCCAAATGGGTCATATCTGATGACCATGAAAAGATGACAAACTGTATTTTACACCAATTATTTACATGTATGGGTCAGATTAGTGGATCAGCAGGTATTACAGTAGATTCTTTTGGTGTCCAGGGGCTGTTTGGGTCTTTATGGGTTAATACAATACGTGAAAGGTAGATACATTTACTCACTCATTACGTTATCATAAAAACATAATTACATCTACCTCGATCATGATACTGTAAATATGAGAGGAAACCAAAATGATCGTTAACTAAACCGTATCATATGACAAAAGGGTGGTTTTGTTAAAGTAAAAATCTGGATTTCATCGAAAAAAAAGCTATGATTGTTGTTCTTTTTCTTGTATTTACGGAGAAATGTGGAGAAATATCGGATGATCCAATGAAAATAAACAGGATATTCACACTTCTCGCAGCTCCTTGATAGAAATTTCCGGCTCTACAGCTGTAAAATACTCACCAAATACCTGCAGTTGTAGCTCTAATGCAGGTGTCTGTTGCAAAGAAGCACAACACTGAAGTGAATTTATTGTAAACACAAAAGAAATAAGAGGTACAGCTTCAGATATGCAAATAAAACTGTGTATTTTGGTTGTTAAGTGCATAAAATGGGGTGTTTTTTGGACGTTTTAGGCAGGGTGTGCTGGATGACATAAAGCCTCCACATCCACTGTGGGAAATATGAGTGGATTTTCCCTTTTCATATTTTTGTTCTTTGATTTTCAGTCCCTTTGGCTCAATCAGTATCGCTTTGAAAATGTTGGAATGCAGTAAAGAGAAGCATCATTTCCCAAGTTTTACATGAATTACATCATTGAGACAAACATATTTCATGACTATTATTGAAATAAATGACTTATAATGGAACAGATTCTTGATTTTCCTTGTTCCTGAATTCCAGATCTCAGAACCGATCGGTGGAATCAGCTGCTGTGGTTTTCTTATTCTTACAGAGCAGTCGTTCACAACCTTTTTTGGCTTGTGACCCCATTTTAACATCGCAAATGTCTGGCGACCCCAGACATTCAAAACAGAGACTTTTTTTTTTTTTTTGCTAAAATTAATTTGTTTTTGATCATGTAATACACAGGTTTCAAACATGCGGCCCGGGGACCAAATCTGGCCCGCCAAAGAGTCCAATCTGGCCCGTGGGATGAATCTGTGAAATGCAAAAAATTACAATCAATGGTGTAAAAATCATTTTAATTCAGGTTCTACATACACACCAATTAGATCTCAATTGGGTCAGATCAGTGAAATAGTATCATAATAACCTATAAATAATGACAACTGCAGATTTTATCTTTGTTTAGTGAAAAAAAGTAAAATTAAATGAAAATGTTTACATTAACCCTTTCATGCATGAATTATGAGAACTTTAGTTGAGTTTTTTTTTCCTGAGTGTTTTTATTCCTTTTTAGGCATGAAAAAAAAACAAAAAAACAATGTGACTGAAATTTTTTTATGAACCTATTTTTCATGGAGTTACAAAAATGTCCACTCAGCTGGACACCAATTTTTGAAGCAAAAAAACATGTATTTAAAACCCATCATCAGAAACTGATAAACTGCATGAAAACTATAAAATAAAAACATTTTTCATGCAGCTAATCTGATGTTTTCACACATTTTAACATACTCTAATACTAGTTATTACTAACTTCATACAGACAATATGCAAAAAAAAAAACTTTTTGATTAAGAAAACTGTTGATTACAGTCTAATAACAATTAGCAATTGATTTAACACATGTTACTGCAGATCAGGTTTATCAACCTGAGCTGCAAAGTTACAATAATGGTATGAATTACAATGTATTATGGGATGATGCATAAGTGTCCACTGTGTCGGCTGATATGGAACTAAAACAACAAAACCCATGAATATATAAGAGAAGAGCTGTAGAATAACTGTCCACTGGAGTAACCAGTATGCATGAAAGGGTTAACAAACCATCCTTTTACAAAAAAATGTGAAAAACCTGAAGAATATGAACAAACGGAAATGTCTTAAGAGAAGTACATGCAATTTTACCAGTATTTTACCTGGTACTATATGTTTGGTGTATTTGTAATTGTAATGTAAGTTGTAACGCACACGTGTAAATGATAAACTGAGGCAGAATATTGTTAAAATTGCACTTGTTTTTCTTCAGACATTTCTAGTTATTCATGTTATTCAGATTTTTAAGGAAACGTTGTAGATGTAAACATGATCATAATGTAATTTTAATTTTTTCACTGTTATTATTTTGCTGGTCTGGCCCACTGGAGACGAAATTGGGATGAAAGTGAACTAAAATGAGTTTGACACCCCTGATGTAATAGTTTGCTATACTATGTTGCAAATAAACATTGATTTTAGACTTTTTGTCTGTATAATTTATATTATATTATGAACGAAGGCAGTAAAGCCAGGTGTAGATTACTGCACAAAGTGAGAATTTTTTTGTCCTTGGTCAGGATATGTACAGTCAGTCCAGCTTGGATTTACAAGGCTGACAATTAATACTGAACAAACATGAACTCAAAAAACTATGAATTATGAAAGAGCTGCAGCATCTGAAACCGACCACAATGATCATTTGACAGATAAACAGAACCACAGTGCTTCAGTTTCAGCTTCACAGTTTGTCATGTCTTTTATGGATTGGGATTGTCTCTGTCAACTCACCATATGTTTTTTATTAGTAAGTTTTTTTTTTTTTTTTTTTATCAATTACTAGAAATTTCAGGTGACCCCATTTGAATTCCAGGCGACCCCATGTGGGGTCCCGACCCCAAGGTTGAAAAACACTGGTATAGAGTCAAAATGGTGCGGATTTATGTTATGTAGACTTAAAAAAAATAATTCCTCACCTTATTAATTAAAAGACGGATGAGGGAGAAGGAGATAAGAAGAAAAGAAAACAGTTAAGATGAAGGATGCCCTGACGAACAGCAGATCCAGACAGATAAATCTGCAGTCGGTGACACGAACAAAGGTGAATGTAAAGGAAGCGGCAGGTGGATGTATGCAGAAAGAGAGAGAGAAAGAGAGAGAGAGACAGGCAGTTAGTGGAGAGGCAGACATGTCTGTGAGTGACCGCCGTGGAATGCTCTTGTGCTGGAAAAGCCTCTCGGACTGTGAAGAAACAGGCAGATTTACGCAGACGGTACCTGTTTACAGCATCAAAGCAGAACGCACGCCCAAACACAAGCACAGCACACACTCCCAACACCAAGACATACTGATGAGAACATGTAGACCTCTTAAATCCAACTGTCGCTACGATTTACTCCTCCCATATTCTGCAGGTCACGTTAATGTTTGTAACTTACTATCTTGTTTAGCTTCGACTGCCAGCGCAGAACATGTCACACACAGCTAAACATTCGTGTTGTTGTTGGCACACGTTGGGAAATCTCAAATTCCAATATTCACGAAAAAAAACATAAGTTTGTTTACACAGCAGACGGACGCTTATAAACTTAGATCTTATCGATTTTTTTAAAGTGTCATCCAGGCGAGTACCGGAGCAGTGAGCAATGCCAGTGTAGGAGCGTAACGGGGACTGGGGACTTGGACTGGACTGCAGGCCAAGGGGTTTGTTGAATGATATCTCTGGCACCGTTTGCCATTTCACAGAGACTCCAGCCTGCAGATAAACTGCTGGTAAGTGTGCAGGAGAACGGAATCCAGAGGCCCGGCGAGGCCCTATCAGTTACTAGGAGTCTGTCACAGATAAGGCAGCAAGGAGAAATACAATTGGCCAACAGGCTTCAAGCGCTTTTTTAAAAAAGAAATTTCAATTGGTTGTTTATCTGGTGATTGCAGGCGGTGGCGCAGATGGAAGAGGGTTGCACAGATTTGTATTTGTGCCGCTTGTTAGTACACACAAGAGACGCCTTATCGCTGTCCAAAACATCATCTGTTCCCACCAGCTCTTTAAGCGGCAACATCCACGGCTGAAAAACGAAGCCAATGCGGAAGTAAAAAACATGTGTCAAACATGCGGCCCGGGGGCCAAATGCGGCCCGCCAAAGGGTCCAGTCTGGCCCATGGGATGTTTTTGCCAGGTGCAAAAATTCCACAGTCTTGAATTGAATTAAGCAAAAAAAAAAAAAAAAAATTAGCTTGAATTAAGAAAAAGATCTTGAATTAAGCCCCCAAAAAAGTTTCAATTAAGTAAAAAAATCTTGAATTAAGCCAAAAAAAATTCTTCATTTAAGTAAAAAAAATCTTCAGTTAAGCCAAAAAAAAATCTCAAATTTAGCAAAAAATCTTGAATTAAGCCAAAAAAAAATCTTCAATTAAGTAAAAAAATTCTTGAAGTAAGCCAAAAAAATCTAGAATTAACAACTTAAATTTTTTTCTTTGTTTTAGTGCAAAAAATAACATTAAATTCTGAAAATATTTACATTTACAAACTATCCTGCCACACTAAAATGTGAATAACCTGAACAAATCTGACCAACCTGAAATGTCTAAAGAAAATTAAGTAATTTTTCTGCCTGTTCCTCAGTGTTTAGTGTCTTTGTAGATGTGATCCACAATGCACATGGACAAATGAGAAGTGGAGGAATAATGTTGTTAAAATTGCACAAAATTTTCTTATGTTTTTTAATTTAAATTTCAGTTTTTTCAGGTTTTTTTTTTTTTTTTGGATAGTTTATAAAAGTCAGTATTTTCATAATTTAATGTTTTGTAGTTGTTTTTTTACACTAAAACAAAGACAAAAATTTGGAGTTGTCATTATTTATAGGTTATTCTGTTATTATTTTTGTGGTCCGGCCCACTGCAGATCAAATTTAGCTGAATATGGCCCCTGAACTAAAATGAGTTTGACACCCCTGTCCTAAAGACTCCATGTTGAAATGCACAAATATTCAACAGACACATGTGGAATGTCTTCGTCTCTGTTGACAACTGATAGGTGGTTCATTTTTATAAAGTTCACCTGTTTTTGAGTTTTTTAAGACTTAAATCATGGATGTGAAACTCATTTTAGTTAGTTACTTAGTTAGTTAGATCTCAGATTGGCCGGACCAATAAAATAATCGCATAATAATTTAGAAATAATGACAAAAAAAATTAAATGACATCATTTTATGAAAATGTTTACATTTCGTCCCTTGAGAATCAGCTGGTTCTATGTCCACTTTTCCTCATTTTGAGAGAACAGTTTGAAAATTTCACCTGTCTGATCTCTGATATTTGGAGAGTTATCAGTCATCTTTTGTGTGGAATAGTGTTGACAATGGAAGTTACCCTAAACATGTTCTAAATCTCCTGAGGCTTAGGGATATAAAAAGTCAAAAATGGACATAGAACTTTCTGATTCCAAGGTATGGAAGTTGCCCCTGGTCAACATGTTCTATGTCCAACATCGGACCTGGTGCCTTTACAGGTTTCACTTATGATCGAAATCAGGAAGTTCTATGTCCACCAGAGTTGTTTTTAACCTGTTTAACCCAGACCATATTTTCAGGGGAAAAACACCTAAAAAGACATACCCAAAGTAAATGAAGAATTACTTCACAATAATAAGGTTCATATGCATGTTCTTGGTGTCTATGGACATTTACAGACCTCACAGAATCTATTCCCATTGTCTAAAATATTGTATCTATTACTATGCCTGAGTAAACTGTAACAAACTAAAAGAGAAATTGGAATTTTTTATCCTCGCCTGTTTTTTTTTCGGCTGGATTGACAATGATATGCATAAATTAATTGTTCATGTCGGAGATTTTTAATAGTGTATATTTCACCCCGCAAAGATCAAAAATCCTGTTTGTTTAGGCGAACCCAGAACACGTCTAAAGACTAAAGGCGACAGAACCTTTTCCGAGGCTCTGGAAAACTGCCCCAACAATTTACATATGCACAGTTCACTTAGAATGTTAATATAAGTGTGTGACTTTTATTTATTCTATCTGCTGGTTATGTTTTAGATGTTTTTATCATAATAGTTTGTATCTGTTTTATCAGTTTTTACTATTTTATCCTTAATTCCTGATGTCTCTTCCCAAGGGATCAATAAAGTTCGTTCTAATCTAATCTAATCTAATCTAATCTAATCTAATCTACTTTATTTTATTTATATCTTTGTGCAGCACTGTCTTGCATCAGTAAGTAAAAGTTTTGGCTTTTTTACATTAAATAATTGAGTGGAAACAGCATCATGCAACAATTTATAGATACATTTAGATTGTCAATGATAGTCAATGATAAGGTGAGGGGAGCTAACTTTCACTTTCTCACAGCTTTATCGACACATCCTCCACATACAAGTCTGTCGTGTTACTTGTAGAAGTATGCCCCCCCCACTCCCCCCACAAAATTTTTTCCAGGCATAGGGGGGGGGCGCCAGTAGGCTGATGATGCTGTTAGTGGGGTATGGTTCAAAGAAAGTGGACAAACATAACGTTTGCACACTTGAAAACCCTTGACCTTCAGTCCACTACAGGGTTTTCAACCTTTTTTGAAGCCAGTTCGTTGTCCATCTGTCCGTCCGTATGTGCAAAAACTTTGGCGTGGACTGAAGGTCGAGGGTTTTCAAATGCGCAAACGTTGTGTCTTTCTGTTTGTTTGTTTTGGTTTTTTAAGTATAACTGTGAAACTCTTGAGTTTCAGGAGTACATTATGCCACGTTTCCACTGCGTGGTACCGGCTTGACTTGACTTGACTCAGCTTGGCCTTTTTGCGTTTCCATTACGAAAAAGTACCTGGAATCTGGATCCCGGTACTAGTTTTTTGGTATCACCTCTGCCGAGGTTCCAAGCGATACTAAACTGTGACGTATAAACACTGCAGACTACTGATTGGTCAGACAGTTTTCTCTGTGACCCACCGTTTTACAAAAAACAGATGCGGAAATAGACAGTAAATATAGCGGTACATTAATCCACATGATAACAGCCCAAAACTACACCATGGTCGGTCAAGGAGATTCAGTCTTTGATGGCCGACGTTAAAATTCAGACGAGACAACACGCAACGAGTGAGTTTATCAGCAACTCTCTGAATAGACAACACGAAAATAACGTGCCACATCGCTATGACGTCCAGATACTGTAAAGTCATTAGTATCCTGTAATGGTCTGAAACGGTCTCCAGGAATACCGAGTCGAGCCAAACCGAGCCGAGCCGAGCCGGTTCCACGTCGTGGAAACGCGGCATAAAAGTCAGTGTTATCATTGATTTAGCCAGAGACATTCATTAGCTTAGAAATGGCATTAGCTAACATCAACAAACAGGATGACTTCCAACACAAAACAGACTTCAACACACATGCATCTGCTAATCATGGAACGTCCTTTACAGTGAAACTCTTGTCCACTACAGAGGACAAAAAAAAACACTGCTGGGTTTCTGGAGGACATAAATAACCCTGACATTGACCTTGAATACACTCAAAAGAAACTCAGCCTTCATTTGAATAAATTTCCAGGAAGTTTGAGATGCGGTGGAAATGCAAACCACACAGATTACCAGGAATTCTTTTACCCAGGTAAATAAGCTTCTCGTACATAAAAGTTCCTACCAGGCGCTAACTACTCTCTGCTCCACCTTTAGGAAAATTAATAGATTTCATTGCATCATGAGTCGCAGTCCTGCTTTTTCGTCGTATAGCTGTAGATGGGATGGTTGGGATGCCGGCTGCCTCTGCCCGGCTGTGTTATTCCTGCTGGGGAGATGGACACGGCACAGGGTCTGTGTATATATTACCCATGGAACATCTGGTGTTTATTAGGCTATTCAAGAATCCACCCCGGCCTCTCAGGGCTGACTGGCGTGTGGCCTGCATAGGAGCACACTGTCTGCCTTCTGGCCACAAGTCTACACACACACACACACACACACACACACACACACACACACTTATACAATCTGATATTTCCTCATAAAGATAACAGGGCTGTAGCTGCAGGTTTACTGTGCTTTTTCCTGCATAAAAACACCCATTTTCTCCTTTTCATTTGCACACACAGCAGCGGTTCTCGGGGCTTTAATCCTCAGTAGATGGAAACACAAAGGGCTGGTCTAATGCACCATACGTCTTACCTCTAAGTGTCCTGTTTACATTCGCAGATACAGTCAGCAGGTATACGTATTACAATAGGTTTAAAGTGCATCGTGTGTTTTAATAGAAGCGTGCAGTGTTTAGAAGTCGGCGGGCCCGCGTCACACTCACCCGATCGTGTTACATTATACGCTCACGCAGTCGCTTCAGCCACGGTCTGACACATTTTCGAGGCGGTTCGGTCACACACTCTTAAACACACTCCGAACCATACGTAGTGTGTACCTGCATGTCAAATCAGCTCTTAAATCAGATGAGGAGGGGGAGTGGGGGAGCGTGGGGGGGAGTCAGTGGGTATAAACATGGTGACTTCATTCTGCTGTGGACTGGCAGATCATACTAGACCACTTCCCCTCAGAGGAAGGGCACCAGGGCCGGACCGGTCCAGCTGGGTGGCCTCTTCAGTTCTACACCTCCATCTGTCTTTACTGCCTTATTATTATTATTATTATTATTATTATTATTATTATTATTATTATTATTTTTATTTATTTATTTATTATTATTATTATTATTATTATTATTATTATTATTATTATTATTATTATCATTATTATACAGGATATACACTGAACAAAAATATAAACGCACCACTTTTGTTTTTGCTCCCATTTTTCATGAGCTGAACTCAAAGATCTAAAACTTTTTCTGTGAACACACAAGGTTTATTTCTCTCAAATATTGTTCACAAATCTGTCTAAATTTGTGTTAGTGAACACTTCTTCTTTGCTGAGATAATCCATCCACCTCACAGGTGTGGCACATCAAGATGCTGATTAGACAGCATGATTTTTGCTTTAGGCTGGCCACAATAAAAGGCCACTCCAAAATGTGCAGTTTTATCACACAGCACAATGCCACAGATGTCACAAGTTTTGACTGTGCGAGGAAAATGGTGGTCACACCAAATACTGACTGGTTTTCTGACCCCCCTGGACCACCCAATACAGTAAAACTGCACATTTTAGAGTGGCCTTTTATTGTGGCCAGCCTAAGTCACACCTGTGCAATAATCATGCTGTCTAATCAGCATCTTGATATGCCACACCTGTGAGGTGGATGGATTATCTCAGCAAAGGACAAAGGAGAAGTGCTCACTAACACAGATTTAGACAAATTTATGAACAATATTTGAGAGAAATAGGCCTTTTGTGTACATAGAAAAAGTTTTAGACCTTTGAGTTCAGCTCATGAAAAATGGGAGCAAAAACAAAAGTGGTGCGTTTATATTTTTGTTCAGTGTATATTGTAGGGCAGGGGTGTCAAACTCATTTTAGTTCAGGGGCCACATTCAGCTAAATTTGATCTGCAGTGGACCGAACCAGTAAAATAATAACATAAATATATATAAATAATGTCAACTCCAAACTTTTCTCTGCGTTTTAGAGCGAGAAAAGTAAATTTACATTATGAAAAGGTTTACATCTACAAACTATCCTTTCAAAAGATGTGAATAACATGAACAAACTGAAAAAATAAGTGTAATTTTAACAATATTCTGCCTCAGTTTATCATTTCCACATGTACATTAGAACTTACAGATCACAGTGGATCTACAAACACACAAAACATTTAATTACAGGCAGAATATTGTTAAAAATTGTACTTACATCTCTTAAGACATTTCAGGTTATTCACATTTTTTGCAACATTATACTGTGTTTTAGTGTAAATACATGAAAATATTTACATTTACAAAGAGAAACATTTGGAGTTGTCATTATTTATATGTTATTATGATAGTATTTTACTGGTCTGACCCACTTGAAATTGAATTGGTCTGAATGTGGAACCTGAACTAAAAGGATTGTTCATATCTTCAGTGTAATTTTTGCATTTCACAAATTCATCCCATGGGTCGGACTGGACCCTTTGGTGGGCGGATTTAACCCCCGGGCCTCATGTTTGACACCTGTGTTGTAAGGTCTTTCTCTGTATTACCTTTGTAATCTATTACATCACATTTAAAGAACTTCCTTACTTCGTACGTCTTCTCTTTTCTTTTGATCTGTTATTATCTCTCCACCCTTTATTTCACCTCAAACATTTACACACATTTACATTTTATTAGTTTCTTCTGTTTTCTTTTCATCTAGTTTCTTTCTTTCTTTCTTTCTTTCTTTCTTTCTTTCTTTCTTTCTTTCTTTCTTTCTTTCTTTCTTTCTTTCTTTCTGTCATACTTACCTTATCTTTCTGTCTGTTTTCCTCCATTTTTATACTTTCTTACATTTCTTTTCTTTTAATTTAAAACTATTTTTTCCTTTCTAATTTCTACTAACCCTCTCCCTTCTCTTTCTTTTTTCCTCTCTTCCTGCCCTTTACTTCACCTCAGACTTTCTTAACTTTCTGTTTTCTTTTTACTATCTATCTATCTATCTATCTATCTATCTATCTATCTATCATCTAGCTATCTATCTATCTATCTATCTCTATCTATCTATCTATCTATCTATCTATCTATCTATCTATCTATCTGTCTCTGTCCATTTGAATTTGTTTCTTCTGTTGTCTTTTCATCTAAGTTTCTTTCTTTCTTTCTTCTCTTCTGTTCCTTTATTTATTTCTTTCTGTTCTTTTATTTTTCTCTT